>NC_055987.1:53155523-53477127 GCF_018446385.1 Zingiber officinale | reverse complement strand
CTAGTTATTTATGGAAATAATACCAAATACAAGAGGCTTACGTTATAGAATTTCGAATATATTTTTTTGATGCTGTGTTCTTTTGGTTTTTCTTTTCCTTGTGATTTGATTGTTCTCTTTGGTTAACCTAAAGTTATTTTAGGAAATTAAATATTAGCTTTCTATAAAAGGTTTTGTCTAGTCGGTGGTGGTTGCTCCCATATCCAAGAAGGCCATGTGCCTCGCCACGTTAGTACTGGGAACCAATTATGGAAATTAATATTTAATGGAATTAATAACTTAAGGAGACTTGGGTCGAACGTGTAAAGTTCCGCAGGAGATCCAAGTCAAAACCTAAAAGAACAAATAGATTATGTTTTGGATCAAACGTGTTAAGTTCCGCAGGCGATCCAAAATTTAATTTAAAAGAACACATGATAGCTAGGAAAAGATTCAGACCTTTGTATAAAATTTTTGTACAGTGGAACCTATAGGTTTTCCGAGTAGCAACCATCAATTGGTATCAGAGCTAGGGTTTTGCCTCTGTGTATTTGGTATTTAGTTTAATTATGCACATGTCATACATAATTTAGGCAGGTTAATAGTAGGATGTGCTAACTTTGTGGATGCAGGATCCAACTATTATGGCTTTTAGTTATTATGTGTGTGATTGGACCCTTGGACATGTCAAGGGCATTTATATGTGTGTGCATGATTGTATTCAAATACAGCAGGAGCTGTATTTAGTTTTATTAGGATTTTATTTTTGATCTAGATACATGTACATTCCTTTTATGGAATATAGGATCAAAATGTAAAATTCTATTTATTTCACGGATCGAATCTTGCAAATCGTGGAACCTTCTAAGGACCAGAGGCGCAGCGGAACTAGGAGCAAGATGGATGCGACAGCTAGATCCGGTGGCGGTGGCCAAATATGGCAGCAGCTTGGGATGACAACACACGGAGGACAACTTGAGATAAAAGCCATAATAGTTGAAAATTAGATTTTCTATTTATTGCTTTTATATTGTGCTGTGTGTGCATGTTAGTTTACAAGTTTAGTAGGCTAGCATAGCTAAAATTCCTCATTTATAAATAACTAAGTGGGAGAGGGATTTTTAAATAAATCCCATGATCTCCATTACTGGTTTGTAAGTGATGCAAACAAGCTTGCGCGTTGGCTCTGAGTGCCTTCCTCCATAACGGATGAGCTTGTTTGCGGATCACTAGAACAGACTTCCTTTTTTGGATGACTATAGGAAGTTAATTAAGAGCGTGTGTTCTTCCCCAACGGAAGGGGCATAATCTTATTAATGGACTTAGTGTCAAGTAATGGTATACACTTAGACACATCTATTAGTATCCTCCCCAACGGAGTCACTGCTATTATTTGTGTGACCAAATGATACCAACTATTAATTTTATTTGTCAAAAAGTTAGGTTGACAAGATAATAAAAATAATGGGTAAAAACCCTCCTTTTACAAATGTTGAATTTGTATACGTCCACACTAACGTGGCATACAAAATTCACGGTGTTATGAGGTGTTGGTTAATTTAAAATATTATTGTTTGAGGAATCAATATTATTCTAAATTTAGAGTTTTGACCAAAAGTTATTTGTGATTCTTAGGATGTCTTTCAACCCACTGTCCATCATACTTCAACAGAATAGACTTACTGGACCAAACTACATAGATTGGAAAAGAAACCTGGACATTGTTCTTACTGCTGAAAGCTATAAATTTGTACTGACTGAGCAGTGCCCTGATGCACCTACTGGTGAATCTACCCAAGAGGAGATTGAATATCATAGGAAATAGGTAAAAGCAGATGAGATGGTGCGGTGTTACATTTTGGCTTCAATGTCAAATGTATTGCAACATCAGCATCAAGATTTACCAACAGCCTATGATATTATGAACAATCTCAAGGAACTCTTTGGTCATCAGGATAGGGCTTCTAGGCAAGAAGCCATGAGAAAGATAATGACAGCCACCATGCAAGAGGGTACTCCTGTAAGGGATCATATCCTAAAGATGATGGCTTATCTGAACGAGATACAGATCCTTGAAGGAGAAATTGATGGGGAAACCCAGATCGATATGATCCTCCAAACACTACCTAGAAGTTTTGAGCAGTTTCGCCTGAACTATAATATGAATAAGAGGGTTTATTCATTAGCGGAACTACTGACAGAACTTCAAGCAGCAGAAGGATTATTTCGTCACAATGCTCAAATTCACTATGCTGAAAATGGTTCTACTTCTAAACCGAAAGGAAAGAAGAAGAAGAAACAAGCTGGTTCAGCAAAGAAAGTGAATAAATCTCAGAGTACGGGATTTAAAGCTGGAATGAAGAAGCCGAAGGGCAAGTGCTTCATCTGCAAGCAGGACATTGGAAGGCGGATTGTCCTCGTAGGAACCAAAACAAAGGTATATCTCATACTCTAGTTGTTGAAACATGTTTAGCGGTGTTATCTACCAACATCTGGTGTGTAGATACGGAGCCATGATCATGTCTGCAATTCCTTGCGGGGTTCCAGAAACCCGACGACTATCTGAAGGAGAAATTACGTCTATATGGGCAATGCTACTAAGGTGGCATCTGTTGGGAGGCGTCTACTTATCTTTTAGTAGAAATAGAAATTTGATTTTCAGAAATTGTCTTTATGTACCCAGTTTTAGAAAGAATTTAATTTCAGTTTCTAAACTGTTTTTAGATGGATATTCAGTTTCTTTCAGTAACGATGTAGTTATTAAAATAAATAAAGTGATTATCTGTTCTGGTGCATTAGTTGGCAATTTGTATACTTTAAATCCAATTTCTTTCACAATGCAAAAAATGGAAATTTATAACTCATCTTCTAACTCTAATAAGAGAAAAGAACCTTCGGAAATGAACCAAGCATATCTTTGGCATCTAAGGCTTGGTCATATTAACTTAAGTAGGATTCAGAGGCTTATAGCCGATGGACTTTTGAGTTCATTTGAGTTGGAAAATTTTCCAACTTGTGAATCTTGCTTGGAAGGTAAAATGACCAAGAGGCCGTTCAAGGCCAAGGGGTATAGAGCCAAAGAAGTGTTAGAGTTGGTTCACTCTGATTTGTGTGGTCCTATGTCTGCCCAGGCAAGATGAGGTTTTGAATATTTTGTCTCTTTCATAGACGATTATTCAAGATATGGATACATTTACCTAATGCGCCGCAAGTCCGAGTGCTTTGATAAGTTCAAAGAATATAAGGCTGATGTGGAGAAACGACTAGGTAAAAGTATCAAGACACTACGGTCAGATCGTGGTGGCGAATACCTCTTAGGAGAGTTTAGGAATTACTTATCAGAGGCCGGGATTCAATCCCAATTGTCTGCACCTGGAACACCCCAACAAAATGGTGTAGCAGAACGAAGGAATATGACTCTTATGGAGATGGTTAGATCAATGATGAGTTATTCAGAATTACCAAATTCGTTTTGGGGATATGCTCTGGAAACAGCAGTATACGTTCTGAACTTAGTACCTTCTAAATCAGTTTCTTCTACTCCCATAGAATTGTGGAATGGGCGAAAGCCCAGTCTAAGACATATTCGGATTTGGGGTAGTCCAGCACATGTGCTGAAACCAGATGCTGATAAGTTAGAATCCCATACAGAAGTTCGCGTGTTTGTAGGATATCCCAAAGGAACGAAAGGTGGTTTATTTTATAGTCCTAAAGACCAGAAGGTCATTGTTAGCACCAATGCCCAGTTTTTAGAAGAAGACTATATAATGGATCACAAGCCCAGTAGCAAAGTTGTTTTAGAAGAACTTAGAGAGGACATGTCTACTTCAGTACCAACAGTACAAGATGAAGTACCACAAGAGACTGCAACACGTGTCACACATGATACACAACCACAGACAGTGCCTCGTCGTAGTGGGAGGGTTGTAAGGCAGCCTGAAAGATTCATGTTTTTGGGAGAGTCTTCGGACTTGATCCCGGGTAAACATGAACCTGATCCCCGAACATATGACGAAGCACTCCAAGATATAGATGCAGCATCTTGGCAAAAGGCAATGAATTCTGAAATAGAGTCTATGTACTCTAATAAAGTCTGGGAGCTTGTAGAACCACCTGATGGTGTAAAAGCCGTTGGATGCAAGTGGATCTACAAAAGGAAAAGAGGGACATACGGGAAGGTAGAGACCTTCAAAGCTAGGCTTGTTGCGAAAGGGTACACTCAGAAAGAGGGAATCGATTATGAGGAGACCTTTTCACCGGTAGCCATGCTTAAGTCTATCCGGATACTCTTATCCATTGCTGCTCATATGGATTATGAGATTTGGCAAATGGATGTCAAGACGGCTTTCCTTAATGGAAGTCTTGAAGAGAACATTCATATGAAGCAACCAGAAGGGTTCATTGAAAAAGGCAAAGAGCATCTAGTGTGCAAGCTCAATCGGTCCATTTATGGACTGAAGCAAGCTTCAAGGTCTTGGAACATCCGGTTTAATGAAGTAATCCAGTCGTATGGATTTATTCAGTGTCCGGATGAGCCTTGTGTATACAAAAAGTGTAACGGAAACGTGGTGGTATTTCTTGTACTATACGTAGATGATATTTAGTTAATTGGCAACAATGTCAAGGTATTATCAGACGTAAGAGTATGGTTGTCCAAACAATTTGATATGAAGGACTTAGGAGAGTGTGCACACATTCTTGGGATCAAAGTGATAAGGGATCGCAAGAAAAGAATGTTGTGTCTGTCCCAAGCTTCATATATAGATACAATCCTTGCTCGTTTTAGCATGCAGGATTCCAAGAAAGGTTTCTTACCTTTTAGACATGGAGTAGCTCTGTCTAAAGAGATGTCTCCAAAGACGTCGAAAGAGATAGAAGACATGAAAGTAGTTCCTTATGCTTCGGCTGTAGGAAGCCTAATGTATGCAATGCTATGTACGAGACCTGATATCTGTTTTGCCGTGGGCATGGTCAGCAGATATCAGAGTAACCCTGGACAAGGACATTGGACTACAGTAAAGCATATATTAAAGTACCTGAGAAGGACTAGAGATTATATGCTAGTTTACCAAGCAGACGATCTGCTCCCCGTGGGTTACACGGATTCAGATTTCCAATCAGATAGGGATAATAGTAAGTCTACATCAGGCTATGTGTGTACTTTAGGAGGTGGAGGCATTTCATGGAGGAGTGTTAAGCAGAAATGCGTATCGGACTCAACCATGGAAGCTGAGTATGTAGCAACCTCTAAGGCAGCTAAAGAAGCAGTATGGCTCAGGAACTTTCTAATGGACTTAGATGTGATTCTTGGTTTGCCCCAAATCATCACAATTTATTGTGATAATAGCGGTGCAGTTGCAAACTCGAAGGAACTACGAGCTCATAAGGCAAGTAAACATATAGAGCGCAAGTACCACCTGATATGAGATATCGTGAAGCGAGGATAAGTTGTCATCGCCAAGATTGCATCAGCAGATAACCTGGCAGATCCTTTCACTAAGGCCCTTCCGGCGAAAGCATTCGATCGACATGGGGACGGAATGGGAATCAGATGTATGGTAGAAGATATGGCAGCTTAGTCATTAGTATAAGTGGGAGATTGTTGGAGTGTATACTGAAAGCCTAAGCTTTGTAAACATTCATTATGAATAAAGAGTCACATTTGGTCAAATTATCTACATTTGTTTGTAGTTGTTCAATTAATTTATATTGAAGATAACAAAGCATGTGGTGTCACATGCAGAAGATAATGTTATCAGTACCTTATAAATTATAAACAGTAGCTCACGACCAAAATGGAAAGGAACAAATCATTAGAAGGTCGTAGTGTAATTAGGTATCAGTTTATCTTGACTGTATAATTACACTAGTACACTTAGAGTGTATTGAGTAGGACCATTTGAGGTCATTTCTTTTATACTGACTTTATAAAGGAACAAAGACCTCAGTTATTATGGAAGTGTGTGCTCTTAATCCTAATATAATAACAAGCATATATATTTGATATTTATTTCTTTAATTTATCAAAGGGTGAGATTTAGTTCGATGAATCAATAAGCCTGATAAGTTGGGAAATGATATCACTTATAGTGTGTGTTGTTGATTATAGAAGGAAACTGTGTCCTAGAGATACTAGGTTGATAATGTCCCCAAGAGGAGCTCATAAGGATTGTCATGTTAAACCCTGCAGGTGGACTTAGTCCGACATGCCGATAAGGTTGAGTGGTACTACTCTTGGACTTAGATATTAATTAAATGAGTTGTCAGTAACTCACATAATTAGTGGACATTCGATATCTTAAACACAGGGAGACTAACATGCTCATAATAAGAAGGAGCCCAAAAATATAATTTGGGATTGATGCGGTAGTTCAATAATAGTTCTCTAGTGGAATGAATTATTATTGATAAAATTAAAGTTGTGTGTTCGGGGCGAACACGGGATGCTTAATTTTATCGGGAGACCAAAACCAATTCCTCCTCTCGGTCCCTATCGTAGCCTCTTATTTATAGAGTACTATACCCACCTTCTATACCCACCCAATAGGGGTCGGCCAAGCTAGCTTGGGAACAAGCTAGGGCCGGCCTAGGTATAAGATTGGGTGGCCGGCCCTAGCTTGAACCCAAGCTAGTAGGGCCGGCCAAAAATAAATTAAAAAGAATTTTAATTTTAATTTTTATTATGTGGAAGAAATAATTTATTAAAGAGAATTTAAATTAAATTATCTCTCTTGTAAAATTTACAAAAGATTAAAGAAAGAGATTAGATCTCTTTCCTTATTTGTAGATTGGTGAGATATTTTATTTTCTCTTTAAAAATTATTCACATATTGATAAAATTAAAATTATAGAAATTTCTTTTATAAACCATGTAGAGATTTTTAAAGAGAAAATTTAATTTTAAAATTTCCGGAAACAAATTAGAAAGTTTTAATTGTTGATTGAAACTTGTCCAATTTGTTCTCCAATGATGTGGCCGACCAATGTAGATTTAATTGGGAAATTTTATTTTATTTTTCTCAATTAAATCATGTCAAGGAAATTGAGGAAATTTTATTGTAATTAAATTTCCTAATTTGCCTAGGCCAAGGAATATAAAAGAAGGGGTGAGGGTGCCTTCATGAGACACAACATCTATTATTTCTCTCCCTCTTTTGTTCCTTGGTGTGGCCGGCCATCCTCTCCCTCTCTTCCTCTTGTGGTGGCCGAACCTCTCTTTCTCCCTTGGAGCTCTTGTGGTGGCCGGATACTACTTGGAGAAGAAGAAGAAGAAGGAGAGAAAGCTAGCATCTCTTGGAGCTTGGTTTGTATTTTGGTTTTTCTCCTTGGTGAAGTTTTTCCTTTGTGGCCGAACCTTGCTTGGAGGAGAAGAAGGTGGTTGGTGGTGTCTCATCTCGGTAGATCATTGCCCACACAACGTCCGAGGTTAGAAGAGGAATACGGTAGAAGATCAAGAGGTTTTTCTACAAGGTATAACTAGTAATTTTTATTTCCGCATCATGCTAGTTATTTATGGAAATAATACCAAATACAAGAGGCTTACGTTATAGAATTTCGAATATATTTTTTCGATGTTGTGTTCTTTTGGTTTTTCTTTTCCTTGTGATTTGATTGTTCTCTTTGGTTAACCTAAAGTTATTTTAGGAAATTAAATATTAGCTTTCTATAAAAGGTTTTGTCTAGTCAGTGGTGGTTGCTCCCATATCTAGAAAGGCCATGTGCCTCGCCACGTCAGTACTGGGAACCAATTATGGAAATTAATATTTAATGGAATTAATAACTTAAGGAGACTTGGGTCGAACGTGTAAAGTTCTGCAGGAGATCCAAGTCAAAACCTAAAAGAACAAATAGATTAAGTTTTGGATCAAACGTGTTAAGTTCCGCAGGCGATCCAAAATTTAATTTAAAAGAACACATGGTAGCTAGGAAAAGGTTCAGGCCTTTGTACAAAATTTTTGTACAGTGGAACCTATAGGTTTTCCGAGTAGCAACCATCAGTAAACGTGTCTGGCCCATCTAGAGGTGCTCAACTAATTCCCTAAATCCGCGAGGAGGGTTAAATACACCATATGCGTCGAAAAAATCTACATATAACTAATTTAAAAGCATTCTATCATACGAAAAGCTACTTATACTGCAGGTGAGGGGTTTCTTACCTCGTGTGCTAGTTTTCTTACGAATCTAGTCGCTAGTTTTTCGGTGGGGATGATCTTCTCGACGATCCTCTCGCGTCTACGTGTTCTTCTCGCGGAAGGGAACGTCCTCATGTCGGAGTCATCGCCGGAAGGTGCTCCTAAAGCCCTTAGGGCTTGGTGCGCCGGGAGAGGAAGAGGAGGGAGAGGAGTCTGCGGAAACTAGGGTGAGGAAAGAAAAGTTACGTTCAAAGAAAATAACTCTTCACTTAATTCCTCCCTATTTATATTAAGTGGTAATTTCCGGCCCAACTTGATTATAAATTTAATTGATTCCCTTTCCTTTCAGCACGACCCTGCTGGGTTCACCTGGTTACTAAAGTTCACCATAAGTCGTAGGACCCATAGGTCTCGGGTTCAATTCCCGCATAAGCTATTTTCGTTTCTATTTATTTTTGCTACTTCCGCTACTCTAAAAATTCCATAAAAATATTTTAAAATTCTAGAAAAATAATAGAATATTTCTAAAAATAGTTTTGAGAATTTTCGGGCGTTACAATCCCCCATACCTTATAAAAAGTTCGTCCTCGAACTTAGAATAACTCCGACTACTTCTGTCTCATACAGGCTTCTGTCTCCCAAGTTGCCTTTTCTGCTGTGTGACTGTGCCAAATGACTTTGACTAATGGCACTTCCTTGTTCCACAATTTCTTAACTGCTCGGTCTATTATCTGAATAGGCCGACTGTCATAGCTGAGGTCTTCGCGGATCTGTACCGACTGGGGCTCAATCACCTGGGTGGCATCTGGGTTATGCTTCTTTAGCATAGAGACATGAAATACGTTGTCGACAGCTGACATTTCCTGGGGTAGCTCTAGCTCATATGCTACCTTGCCCACTCTTCTGCTGATGAGCTATGGTACCACATATCTGGGACTTAGCTTGCCCTTCTTCCCAAAACGCATTACTTCCTTCATGGGAGCTACTCTGAGGAACACTGAATCCCCAACTGAAAACTCTAAGGGTCTGCGCCGTGGGCGGCTCTGAGCTGTCTCTATCCTCTGGCGGATCTGCTGTATAGCTGCTGTGGTATCTGCCACTAGATCTGTCTGAAGTTCTAGCTCTTTCTGTTCACCACTCTCATACCAGCAGACTGGAGATCTACACCTCCGCCCATAGAGAGCCTCATAAGGTGCCATAACGATAGTGGCCTGATAGCTGTTGTTATATGCAAATTCTGGTAGACTCAGATATTTGCGCCAACTTCCTTTGAAATCTAGGGCACATGCTCGGAGCATATCCTCGAGTACCTAATTTACTCGCTCCGTCTGTCCATCTGTCTGAGGATGGAAGGCTGTGCTAAACTTCAACTTCGTGCCCAAAGCTGACTGTACACACTCCCAGAAGTGTGATGTGAACCTACTGTCTCTGTCGAAAATAATGGTTCGTGAGACTCCATGTAATCTAACGATCTCCTTGAGATACAACTGTGCTAGTTGTTCCATGGAGTAGGATATCCTGATAGCTAAGAAGTGGGCTGATTTAGTCAACCTGTCGACTATTACCTAGATGGTATCAAAACCATTCGTGGTTCTGGGTAATCCCACTATGAAGTCCATAGAAATATCATCCCACTTCCATTCTGGAATCTGAATAGGCTGCAAAACTCCTCCTGGTCTCTGATGTTCTGCTTTAACCCTCTGACAGGTTAGGCAGGTGCTGACATATCGAGCGATGTCTCTCTTCATCCCAGACCACCAAAAATGTTTCTTCAAGTCCTGGTACATTTTGGTGGAGCCAGGATGCATCACGTAAGGAGTCTTGTGAGCCTCATCTAGGATTTTCTTCTGTAGTTCCCCCTGATCTGGAACACATAGCCTGTCGCCGAAATATAGTACCCCGCTATCTGATATTCTGAACTCTCCACTTTCTGATTCTACTAAACCTTGCTTGATTCTCTGAATTTCAAGATCCTGCTCCTGAGCTATCTGGATGTCACCAAGCAAGGTAGACTCTAATATCATAGTAGAGAGCTCTCCGACTATCAGTTCGAGACCGAAATCTGTGATCTCTTTCTGTAGGGGTGGTGACATGGCTGTTAGAGATAATAGGGCAGCACTGGAATTTCTGCTAAGTGCATCTGCTACCCTATTTGCTTTTCCTGGGTGGTAGAGGATGTCTATATCGTAGTCTTTGACCAGCTCTAGCCATCTGCGCTGTCGCATATTCAGATCCTTCTGAGTGAAGAAGTACTTCACACTCTGATGATCTGTATACACTCTGCACTGAGTTCCATACAAGTAATGTCTCCAAATTTTGAGAGCGAAGACTACTGCTGCAAGATCAAGGTCATGAGTAGGATAGTTCTTCTCATAATCCTTGAGTTGTCTGGAGGCGTAGGCGATTACCTTGCCATTTTGCATTAGCACTGCTCCTAGTCCCAACTTAGAGGCATCACTATATATATCAAAGCTATCTGCGTTCTCTGGTAGAGTCAGAATAGGTGCACTGGTCAACCTCCTCTTCAGCTCGCTAAAACCGTTCTTACAGTCCTCTGTCCACTGAAACTTTCTGTTCTTCCAGGTGAGAGCTGTCAGTGGGGAGGCTACCCTGGAGAAGTTCTCTACGAATTTCCTGTAGTAACCTGCTAATCCCAGAAAGCTTCTGATCTCGCTAGCGCTCTTGGGTCTCTTCCAATTGCTCACAACTTCTATCTTACTGGGGTCTACCATGATACCATCCTTTGAAATGATGTGACCCAGGAAGGACACCTGATCTAGCCAAAATTCACATTTCGTGAACTTGGCATACAGCAAGTTCTGCTGAAGGGTCTGCAACACTGTTCTCAGGTGCTCTGCGTGTTCTTCCTGAGTTCTGGAATAGACGAGGATGTCATCGATGAACATGATAACGAACTTATCTAAATATTCTCTGAATACCCTGTTCATGAGATCCATGAAAGTAGCTGGAGTATTTGTCACGCCAAAGGGCATGACTACGAACTCATAATGTCCATATCTGGTCCTGAATGTTGTCTTGGGTATATCCCCTTCTTTAACCTTCACCTGATGATAACCTGATATGAGGTCTATCTTAGAGAACACTGCTGCTCCCTTTAGCTAATCGAACAGGTCATCTATTCTGGGAAGAGGATACCTGTTCTTGATCGTGACTTGGTTCAGTGCCCGGTAGTCTATACATAGGCACATGCTCCCGTCCTTCTTCTTCACGAACAATACAGGCGCTCCCCATGGTGAGTGACTAGGGCGTATGAAGCCCTTGTCAAGCAGCTCCTGTAGTTGCTCATGAAGTTCCTTCAGTTCTGCTGGAGCCATGCGATAAGGCACTTTGGAAATAGGATTGGTACCGGGAATGAGCTCTATCTCAAATTCAATCTCCCTGTCTAGTGCTAAGCCTGGTAATTCCTCAGGGAAGACAGCTGGGTAGTCACATACGACTCGAACCTCTGCTAGCTGTTGGTCCTTGTCTTGACTGGTACTGACCACGTGTGCTAGAAATCCCGTACATCCAGAATCCATTAACCTCTGTGCCTTCATAGCTGAGAGAAACTTCTTGGCCCTTCTCTTGGGTTCTCCGACGAACTCGAACGGTGCTTCTGCTTCAGGTTGGAATATGACTTTCTGCTTACGGCACTCGATGGAGGCACCGTATTTGATCAAGAAATCCATCCCGAAGATGACATCGTAGTCAGTCATATTTAGCATTATCAGATCACAGAAGAGTTCTCTGTCTGCTCTAATGACTGGCATTGCTCTGAACCAGTGCGTAGATGCCATAATTTCTCCTGAAGGTAAGGTCGTCAGGAACTGACTACTGAGTACCTCTGGAGGTCTTGCTAACTTCTCGGCAAATGCCCTGGATATATATGAATGGGTTGCCCCAGTATCGAATAAGACAGTAGAACTTTGCTGTAAAATACTAATCTGACCTGTAACAACTGTCGAGGCATTTTCTACGTCCTCTTTGGTCAGTGAGTAGATCGTCGCATTGGTCGTAGCTGGAGGGGCTTCTAATCTACCCTGGCTGATATGTGGACCATCTAAAGTGGCCTGCATCTGATGCAACTGTGCTGGTTTGGCTTCGTACTGGATCGGCTGTGGTGGTGGAAAGCTGGCCTTGTTCGGACACTGCTTGGCCATATGCCCTTCCTGTCCGCATTCGAAGCACCCTCGTGTGCCCTTACGACAAATTCCAGGGTGGAATTTCCCACATGTAGCACACTTTGGATAACTGGGTTGTTTACTAGCTGGTCCTCCCTTTGGGTAACTCCCTGGCTTGTGCTTGTTGCTGGAGTTTCCTTTCCAGTTAGAGCCATGAGAGCTGTGGCCCTGCTATTTCTGAGTACCTGGGCCTCCTTGACCTTTGGCTTATGAGAGGACTTGCTTCTGCTGCTTGATGCTATTCTGGTAATGCTCAGTGATTAGAGCGCTGCTCACTAGCTCTTCTGTGGTTTGTGGCCTATGAACGCCACCAGCCACGTTCATTGCTATTTCCGGCCTCAACATCTTGTGCATCAACCGGACTCGTTCCTTTTCTGTGCTGACTAGTTCAGGGCATAGACGAGCCAATCTATTGAATTTCTTCACGACCTCTTCCACTGAAAGGTTGCCCTGGCGAAATTCCGTGAACTCGTCGTAGTGGAGGTTTGTGACCCGCATGTGAAAGAACTCCTCGAAGAATTCTTTCTCGAAGTCTGCCCATGCCATCTGATTTACTGGGCGCTTCGCTCTAATTCTCTCCCACCACATACGTGCATCTCCTGTCAAGCAGAAGGAGGCGCACTTCACCTTTTCATGCTCTGGCCAGTCCAGAAGCTCCATCGTGCTCTCCAGTGTTTTGAACCAGGCTTGAGCATCCCATGGTTCACTGGTGCCAGAGAAGTTCTCGGGCTTGACTCTCTGCCACTGGATCAGATAGGCTTCTCTTCTTGCCTCTGTTGCTGCGGCTACTGGTGCTGTAGGCTGGACCGATGGAACCTCTAAGACTACTGGCGTTGCTAGGTTTGGTTCCGGGGTGACTGTGGGAGTGTTTTACTGACTAGCCTTCAAGGTGGCTATCTCCTGTTGTTGTTCAGCTAGCTGCTGCTGTAACTGAGCCACTAATGTTGTAAGGTCTGGGGGAGGCACTGAACTGCCTGCCTCATGCTGGGGCTCAGTAGCTGGTACCCTTCTAGCTGGGCGTCCTCGTGCCATTTCTAAAGACATAGAGGATATACATAACTAAGGCAATCATGTTTATATAACTACTATCACTATCATGTTAGGTGCTATCATTAATCCACGTGCTACATTATCCATAGACATGAAAGAAAGAACATAATAAAGAGAGAGATGTTTCTTACTTGGAAGCTGCAGGTTCAATGCTGATGTGTGTGTAGGAAGTATGGAAACTGCTCTGATATCACTCCGTAATGACCCGCCTTCTACTAACTAAGCTGTAAGGCTGATCGTCACATTATGCTGTGCTAACTAATCCATGACCATCATTAAGTCTAATTGCGGAAGTTGTACTAATAAAAATTTTTGCTAAACTATTATCATTTCTTGGTTCTACATGTGCTAAGGGGTGTAATCTAAGCTATTCATGTCATTATTACCTCCCCCTACGGTCAAGGAACTTAACTAAGGGTTTCTAGCTAATATCAGGCCTCCCAATCGATCCACAGATCGATTGGAATGGTCAAATCGATCCGGAGATCGATTCAGAGGCCTACTGTATCCGGGACGTGGGTTGGATCGATCTAGTGATCGATCCAGCACGCTACTGTGCTCGGGGCAATATTCTGGATCGATCGGCTGATCGATCCAGACTGGCCAATCGATCCAGTGATCGATCCCAGAGCCTTCTGTTCGCGACAGAACTTGCTGGATCGATCAGCTGATCGATCCAAAGGCCTACTGTTCGTGAGTCCAATTGCCCAGTCGATCCTTCGATCGATTGGAAACTCTCGAATCGATCATCTGATCGATTCAAGTTTCTGATTTCGTGCCAAAGGCCTGATTTCAGTACTTGTTCGTGCCAAAGTTACTTATAACTATTCTAAACCAAATACAAAACATTCTAACATCATAAAATAGTGTTCTAACATGATAGAATGCATCATTAACGAGTTCATAACATTTAACTTTCTAAGGTGCGAAATAACCAAAACGCTAAAAAGTTCTAATGCTTAAACCAGCTTGCTGAGATTCCCTAAGATCTCTATTCTAAGTTCCTGCCCACAAACATCTTCGTAGCATTTCCCTCTAGCCTCCGCTAGTCCATCTTGCCTTTACCTTTATCTGCAGTATAAGGAAAAGAAAGTATCTATAAGCTTTCGCTTAGTAAGAAACCATCTACCTCACTAAAACATGGATACGATGCATCTATGATTTTAAAAACATGCTATTAAAAATATGTTGACTGGTTAAAGCATGGCCTACTGAAATCACTGAACATAAACACTAAAGCATGGCATACAAAGCGAATCATAAGCTAGCATGTGTATCAACAAGAAAGGACTAAACTGAAACATAGCTGAGTTAAACTAAAGCTGAACTAGAACTGATTTAGAATATAATCACATGACTGATTGTGAGTTTGGAAAACTATTATCATAATAGATTAAAATACATAATCATGCTGCTAATGGGCCCGGCAACTGTACATGCGATGCGCGCATCCTTGACTAGACCCGGGGTTGCAAATCCTGAGTTTAGTAAGGTTTACTAGGTTATCTAAACCTACGGACCGACTATGGGAGCCCAGCCCAAGGACATCTAGTCCTGTACAGTGCCCCTACTGAAAGTAAAATACTGGATCATAGCTAATTAATTTATCTTGCTTTTACTAGGTTATCTGAACCTAGAGGCGACTGTGGGTGCCCACCCCATGGACCACAGTCTCATATATGTTGTAGCAAGACTAACTAAGCTATTTTAAATGCTTCTATTGCATTCACTGAGCTATTAAAAATGCCTACTATAGCATTTTACTGAGCTAAGCATTTTATCGAACACTTAGTGTGCTCCAACTCTCCCCTCTATTAGGGAGACCACCTCTAGGCACCCGACGACGTCTAGAATCTCCAACTGAAAGGAGTAAACGTGTCTGGCCCATCTAGAGGTGCTCAACTAATTCCCTAAATCCGCGAGGAGGGTTAAATACACCCTATGCGTCGAAATCTACATATAACTAATTTAAAAACATTCTATCATACGAAAAGCTACTTATACTGCAGGTGAGGGGTTTCTTATCTCTTGCGCTAGTTTTCTTACGAATCTATTCGCTAGTTTTCCGGTGGGGATGATCTTCTCGATGATCCTCTCGCGTCTACGTGTTCTTCTCGCGGAAGGGAACGTCCTCGTGTCGGAGTCGTCGCCGGAAGGTGCTCCTAAAGCCCTTAGGGCTTGGTGCGCCGGGAGAGGAAGAGGAGGGAGAGGAGTCGGCGGAAACTAGGGTGAGGAAAGAAAAGTTACGTTCAAAGAAAATAACTCTTCACTTAATTCCTCCCTATTTATATTAAGTGGTAATTTCCGGCCCAACTTGATTATAAATATAATTGATTACCTTTTCTTTCAGCACGGCCCTGCTGGGTTCACCTGGTTACTAAAGTTCACCATAAGTCGTAGGACCCATAGGTCTTGGGTTCAATTCCCGCTTAAGTTATTTTCATTTTCTATTTATTTTTGCTACTTCCAATACTCTAAAAATTCCATAAAAATATTCTAAAATTCCAGAAAAAATCATAGAATATTTCTAAAAATAGTTTTGAGAATTTTCGGGTGTTACACGAAATATGCTTGCTCCTTTTTCATCCACGATTTTCCTCCTTATCTTTCGGAACTGCAAAGCCATATTTCATTATTAAAAGAATGTCAAATTCGGTTTTAAAAAATACCTCCATTTTGTTCTTCCATGTGGCAAAGTCTCCGTCGAACTTCGGGGGATGAATGTTCGCTCCGACCATCTTCTTGATCGTAGTGCTTTAGTTGGCGGTTAGTCCTTCTGAGGTGATCAGGCTCTGATACCAATTGTTGGTGCAGCGGAGACCGGCAGGAGGGGGGTGAATTGCTGTAAACAAAAATAAAAACACCCTTCCTCAGATTTCAACTCAGAACAAATGCAGTAGTAAAATAATAGAGGCAGAAAATAAAAGCAGAAATAGAATTTTAACCTGGTTACAACCAAGAGGGTTGTTAATCTAGGGAAGTGAAAAGTGCACTAAGAAAATTCTCCTTTGTTGAAGGCGAAGAAGCCTTTTACACACTAATGGCTCAGAACTACTGCTAGGAAATACTTACAGAGTTAAATGTATAAGTTGTTGTGAATTCCTAGCTCCTGGGGCCTTTAAATAGCCTCTGAAAATCTTATCTCGAGGGTCCAAGGCGCCTCCAAGAGGTGAGCGGATAAAACTTTATCCGTAGCTTGAAACAGTCACTTTGACCTGTTGAAGGCGCCTTCAACAAGGTTGAAGGAGCCTTCAAGCTGTAGGCGCCTTCAAGCTGGAGGCGCCTCCAAGCTGGCAGCTCCAATTCCAGCTTGCTTTCTTCAGCTTCCGATGCTCCGTTCTTTTGGGTGATTGCGGCCAACCAGAATAGGGCTCACCAGAACCCAATTCTTGGCCATCTCCTCAAGAAGCCTTCCATCCCGACTTAACGTCCTTCGAACGCCGCGCACGCTCTTCACGCCCACCGGAGTACTCTTCCGCAGCTCTCTCATCCTTCGGATGCACCGAGCCCTTCGACTCCCTTCCCGTGCCATCCTTCTCGCTAGCTGCGTCTTCTGCTCGACTTCTTGTGCTCCTAAGCTCCTGCACACTCAGACACAGGGATCAAACACAACAGGACCTAACCAACTTGGTTGATTACATCAAAACTACCACGGGGTCCAACAAAGACTACCCTAAGCACTTCAAATGAATAAGTTCAAAATGGAACTTCAACAAAAGTCCAACAACTTGAGTAATAAAATTCCTTTGAAAATTGAAGTTGAAGAACTAAAAGGATCATTAAAATGGTTAACTTCGATCTCCAAGTCCCTTAATATATTACTCGAAACACAAAGGATCATATACAATTGATCTTCACACGCTTATAAGCCTAAGAAACGATTCAAAATCATATGTATTATTAGTTAATGAACTGCTAGAAATCAAGTCTATCCATGGGTCCCTAAATCAATCATGAGTATTTAAGTTGGACTAAATCAATATTGAATCCACAAAAATTATATTTATTACCTAGATAAACGATATCAAAGTTATGATTCAGAGAGAACCAATAGAAAAAATAATTTTATTGTTAGATAAAATTGCATGATTTTTTCATTTCTTACTTTTATTTTGCATCCTTAGTTTATTTTTTACTTAACTTAGCATGGCTAGGTAAGAAAATAGTTAATTTCATACTTAACAACCTAGTGTTAGGATGTGGTGAGATGATAGTATATTAGGGATGCTAAGAATAAGTGTATCCAAGTTGGGTATGGATTATCCTATTTGGTGTATTTAGTTGAGAGAAATTAACTGAAGCTACCTTGCCACATCCTAAACTTGTTAGACCTAAATTTTTCAATAAGTAGGTTAAAAATATAATTTCTTAAAAAGGTTTTATTTAAGGAGGTGGTTGTTTCTCCAATATCAAAAAAGGCCATTATGCCTTACGACAACTTGTCAGTCAATTTTTGAAATATGTATTTAACTAATGAATGGCCAAACCTAAATCTAATACAAGGTCAAATTAGATTTAAAATTCAAACTAATTCTCTTCTAGTAAAATAGAAAACCATTTCACCAAACCTATAGGTTAACTCGATTAATAATCTAGAAATGGGTGCAATGGAGACTAAGGTAAAATTGATCAAAACATTATAAATTAAATTCTATTCAAGAACCATTGTAAGTGCAAAAATATAGAATTTTCAAAATTAAGTTAATTTTTTGAAATAAAAAGATTATCGATATAAGCACCTGGAATAGATCCAGGTGTCGAAACCATTTTGAAGTTTCAAATTTTTTTAAATTTAGGCGCCCGTACACTAGTCTAGGAAGCCCACAAAATCCCGCCTAAAAAGCCTACCTAAAACGTCGTCGTTTGGGATGAAGGCGCCTCTACATCCTCAAAGTTCCCAGAAATGTTACCACACAGAAACCTGAAAAAGATGGTTCAAGCTCATGGAACAACTTTGGGTGCATAGATATGATTTTAGAAGGGGGCCAGAGGTTTCAGCTCCAGGTGCCTCCAAAGCTTATTTCCGAGCTGTTTCATCCCCATTTTTTATTTCGGTCTAGTCTTGCATAGCCTAGGTAATTAGTTCCTATTTTAGTTGTCCAAAAAATGTTTTGGTAACACCCTAAACTCAACTTGTCATTATTATGCTAAAAATAAATCATTTATTTATGTTGGTAGGATTAAGAGAAGAGTCACTGAGCCTGATTCCTCTAGCACCCCTTGTTGGTGCGGGAAGCATCCGACGATCGAACTCAAGTTTTTATACTGGAAAAGGCATTCAAAGTTAAGGTTAATTGTTATCTAACATGTGTGAATGAGGCTTTTCAGGAAAGTCCTAACTATGGTTAGGCAGATGGAAAACCCTAGGGTGTGGTAACCCTAGGTGGAGGAAAACCCTAAGGGGTGGAAACCTTAGATCTTAGGGGGTGGTAACCCTAGGTTATGGAAAATCCTAAGGGGGGCAACCTTAGGTCCTAGGGGGTGGTAACCCAAGGTGACAGAAAACCCTAGGGGGTGGTATTCCTAGGTCCTAGGGGGTGGTAACCCTAGGCGGAAAGTCCAATCAGTCTGGAGGACCAGACTGGCGTCAGGTATGCTCTCTTGAGTGAAATAGGTGAGGACGCATTCCCCGGAAGAGGGAACAATAGGCGTCGGTTCGACCTAGTGTTTCCGATCGAAAATCCGAAGTCAGAACCAAACAGTCCAGAGACTGTCAAAATATTTTATTATCATGTTTATTATGTGCTAACTTTGTTTTGCAGGATATATGGTTGTTATATGGACTAATATATTTTGCAGGGACAAAAGAGTACATTATTGTAACACCCCACCCTCCTCTATACTAGACTGTGAGGGCGGAGCGCTACTGGACTACTAACTTATCTTAACTAACATTCCACACATGTAATTATCTATACTTAAAACTCTCTAAACACTCAAAACATGCAATTAACTGGCAGCGGAAGACTAAATGACTCATCTATACATACTACTCAGACTTATGTTCACAATTAAATCTATACATCAATCTAATCATGCTGAAATATATGTATTAATCTAAACATGCATGCAACCATTTTACAACTCGGATAATAGGTCTAATGTGCATAACAATTTAAATGAAAGAATTCTAAATACATGGCAATCTTAATAAATTCTTATGCTAATCCCAAGGATTCTATAGTCCAGGCATCACACATCCATCCGCACCTCCTTGTCACCTTCCTTTACTATAGCTTTTCCTTTCCTTTATCTACAGTAAGAGGAAAATGGAACTATAAGTAAAATTTCTTAGTAAGCGCTATCTAACTCACAAAACTCGAATATGCATGTGAATACAATAAATCTAAATCTGAATGCTTTAAAGGAAATACTATTGGATTTTTCGGGCCGTGAAATAGCTTTCTCGCGTCGCGGAAATCCCGAATCACCCATGCCACTGGATCTCGTGCGAAGAAAAATTTCTAAAACTATGAATACGAGTTTCACACTCCAGATCTACAATAGATAAGAGTTATACCTTGAAGCGTGCCCTCGCAAATCTCGCTCATCCAACGGTACGCCGGATCTCGAAGTTGTCAACGTTGACAACTCTCTAGTGATATCCACATGAACAAGAAGTGTTCTCTAACACTCAAGGATGGAGAAGAGAGCACCACAAGTGTGCTAGCACTTCTTGGGCTCTCGGGTAGGATTTAAAAGAGAGAAAAGAGAGAAAGCAAAAAGGAATCTTATACACTCACTAGTAGTATCCTCCCTTTGTGACCTTCACTTTCCCTTATTCTCTTGGAACACAACTCACACACCTTCTCCTTCCATGAAAGCTCACGGCAACAACAATCAAAGAGGAGGAACAAGCTAGGATGAAGGAGAAGCAATTTACCACACATCAATGCCAGAAAAATGAAAACTCCCTTTTCTTTATGTGGCCGGCCACACATGAGTAACTCCTCATTTAATGTGGCCGGCCACATTAAATGGAGGAGTGTAACCTTTTGATCTCCCTTGATGATGTGGAGATGATGTGGCAAGGTTAGTCATGCCATGTAGGATGAGTCAACCTACATGATGTGGCAATAAATCTTGTCAAACTTGATGTTTCAACTTCCATTTGGTCAAGTCAAAATTGACCAATTCTCTTCCTTTGTGAGTTAAATCCAACCTTTGATTCAAGTCATCTTTAATTTAATGAATCTCAATTCATTAATATAAATTGTCTCAATGAATCAAATTTGAATTAGACTCATTCAACAATTGAATCTAACTGACTCTAACTCAATAAGTCTAATTTGAATTAATCCAAATCCAATCTTTGGTGCATCATATGAACCTTATCCAATTGGTTCATCATATGAACCTAATCTCCATCCACTTGTTCTTTGTGTTTGACCCAATAGGTTCTTGTAACGTTGGCAATGTTTCTAAACTCCTTTAGAAACAAAAACAATGAGCGGCATCTAGCAATACATCATTGCTACCCAAGTTACAAGAATGTTGAGATCCAACATCACCTTGTGACTACTAATTGTGACTCCTCACAATATGTGATATTGTCCTTCTATCCTTGACATCTAGATTGATCAATGTGAGGCATAGACCGTGTCATCCTCTAATCAATCTAAATCTTGAACTCCAAGTAGACTCACTCGCTTAAATGAGCTCAACATCTCATGTTGATTCATTTGGGCATGGTCATGCACTTCGTGGTCTAACTCTATCAAGAATACCGATGTCACTCCCGTCATATAGGAGGGATAGATCCCATCTACATCACTCACATCCCTCTGCATAATTAGTTATATACCCAGTAATCGCCTTTATAGTCCACCCAGTTATGGGTGACGTTTGATGAAACCAAAGTACATAACTCCTTATGTAGGGAACCATGGTGACTTCAGGTCTAAGGACCAATAGTCATACTAATAGTCACATGAGAAAGTATATGACACTCATATAACGATCCATGATACTTTCTCATGGCGGGTCATTCTGTATACATTCTCCAATACATACCCATGTGTCAACTTGATATCTCCATATCCATGACTTGTGAGATCAATTCATCGAGTTGACCTACATGCTAGTCTTATTGCATTAACATTGTCCCTGAATGTTAATACTCGACTAGGAATGATTAAGAGTAGTATTCCCTATATCATCTCACTATCGATTCAACCAATCGATTGATATAGGTAAGAACCTTCTACTCAAGGACGTTATTATACTTAGTTTATTTGGCACCAATACAAGTAAGTATAATAACCAAAAACCAAATGCCTTTATTTATATAGAATATGATACAACAAGTCCAAAATACAATCATCAAATGATTGGCTCTAGGGCCCTTGCTAACAATCTCCCACTAGCACTAGTGCCAATCAGTGTAGGCTCTATGCCCCAATGACCTAGTGTGACCATCATGTTTCCTCTGTGCCAAAGCCTTGGTCAAGGGATCTACGATGTTAGCCTCTATCGGCACTCTGCAAATCTTCACATCTCCTCTCTCGATGATTTCTCAAATGAGATGGAAGCGCCGTAGTATGTGTTTGGTCCGCTGGTGTGAGCGAGGATCCTTCGCCTGTGCTATAGCTCCATTGTTGTCACAATAGAGCTCAATGGGGTCAGCAATGCTAGGAACCACCCAAGTTCAGTGATGAACTTGCGGATCCAAACTGCCTCCTTTGCTGCCTCTGATGCAGCAATGCACTCGGCTTCTGTTGTAGAATCAGCTACTGTATCCTGCTTCGAATTCTTCCAGCTGACAGCACCACCATTAATGCAAAATATGAACCCCTACTGCGATCTATAGTCATCTTGATCGGTCTGGAAGCTAGCATCACTGTAACCCTTTATAGCTAGCTCATCATCGCCTCCATATATCAAGAAATATTCTTTAGTCTTTCTTAAGTACTTAAGAATATTCTTGACCGCTATCTAGTGACTTTCACCTGGATCTGACTGGTATCTACTCATCATGCTCAAAGCATACGAGACATCAGGTCGAGTACATAGCATGGCGTACATGATCGATCCTATGGCTGAGGTATAAGGGATCTGATCCATGCGGTCTCTCTCCTCTCTAGAAAAGGGACCTTGAGTCTTCGAAAGACTCACGCCATGTGACATCGGCAGAAATCCCTTCTTGGAGTTCTGCATGGCAAACCGTAGGAGTACCTTGTCAATGTATGTACTCTGACTTAGGCAAAGCAATCTCTTAGATCTATCTCTATATATCTGAATCCCTAGAATGCGGGATGCCTCACCTAAGTCCTTTATTGAGAAGCAACTCCCTAGCCAGGTCTTGACAGACTGAAGCATAGGGATGTCCTTCCCAATGAGTAGTATGTCATCCACATACAATATGAGGAAGACAACTATATCCCCTACAACCTTCTTGTAGACACAAGGCTCATCTTCGTTCTTGATGAAACCAAACTGTTTGATCGCATCATCGAATCGAAGATTCCAGCTTCGAGAAGCTTGCTTTAGTCCATAAATGGACCTATGCAGCTTGCATACTCTACTAGTATGCTTTGGATCTACAAAACCTTCAGGTTGTGTCATGTACACATCCTCGAGTAGGTTTCCATTCAGAAACGCGGTTTTGACGTCCATCTGCCAGATCTTGTAATCGTGGTAAGCTGCAATAGCAAGCATGAACCGAATGGACTTAAACATCGCTACTGGAGAAAAGGTTTCATCATAGTCAATACCATGAATCTGCTTGAAACCTTTAGCTTCCAAGCGACCCTTATAGATGAGTCGATCCATGTCAGTCTTTCTCTTAAAAATCAACTTGCACCCAATGGGTTTTACCCCTTCAGGTGGATCAACCAAAGTCCATACTTGGTTGGTGTACATGGATTCCATCTCGGATCTCATAGCCTCTAGCCATTTCTCGGAATCTGGTCTCATCACAGCTTCCTGATAGGTGGTAGGCTCATCATCTATGAGCACAAAGTCATCATGGTTAGACAAAAGAAATGAGTATCTCTCAGGCTGACGACGTACCCTATCAGATCTGCGAAGAGGTATGTCTACTTGAACTTGTTGTTCGTCAACTCTTTGTGGAACAACATCATCCACAACACTTTGTGGTTCCAGTTCGATTTCTATCGAGGCATCAGTGCTATTGTTCGCATCTTGAACTTCTTCAAGATCGAACGCGCTTCAACTAGTCTTTCTAGAAACAAAGTCCCTTTCTAGAAAGACCCCAGTGTTTGCCACAACTACCTTGTGCTGACTGAGAATGTAGAAGTAATATCCCTTAGTTTCCTTGGGATATCCAATAAAGTAGCACTTGTCGGATTTGGGTCATAACTTGTCTGAGACTTGACGTCGAACGTGAGCCTCACAACCCCAAATCCACATGAAAGACCCCTGGGCATCTCTACTAGTCCATATTCTTTATGGTGTCTTTATCACGGCCTTTAATGGAACTCGGTTGAGTATAAAAGCTGTCATGTCTAGAGCATAGCCCCAAAGGAATGTCGGAAGATCTGTGTGACTCATCATAGATCGTACCATATCTAATAGGGTACGATTTCTCCTTTCGGATACACCATTCCACTGTGGTGTTCCAGGAGGAGTGAGTTGGGATAGGATCCCACACTCTGCTAGATAGTCACGAAACTCATGGCTAAGGTATTCTCCACCTCGATCGGATCGAAGTATTTTAATACTCTTGCCTAGCTGGTTCTGTACTTCATTCTTGAATTCTTTGAACTTTTCAAAGGATTCAGACTTATGTGTCATCAAGTACACATAACCATATCTACTGAAGTCATCAGTAAATGTGATGAAGTACCTATAATCACCTCTAGTAGCGACATTGAAAGGGCCACATACATCACTATGTATGAGTCCTAACAAATCAGTCGCTCTCTCGCTGTGCCCACTAAAAGGAGTCTTGGTCATCTTGCCTCGTAGGCGTGACTCGCATATCTCATATGATTCTAAATCAAATGATTCCAGCAAACCATCCTTATGGAGCTGGGATAAGCGCTTGTCATTTATATGACCTAAGTGACAGTGCCAGAGGTAGGTTTGGTTCATGTCATTTGACTTGAACCTCTTGGTATTTATGTTATAGATAGGGCTCTCATGGTCTAGAATATAGAGTCCGTTCATCAGAGGTGCACTACAATAGAACATATCGTTTAAATAGATAAAACAACATTTGTTCTTTATTGTAAACGAAAATCCTTTCTTGTCCAAACAAGAAACTAAAATTATGTTCTTAGTAAACGCAGACACATAACAACAATCATCTAATTCTAGTTCAAGCCCAGAGGGTAGAGATAGATAGTAAGTTCCTACAGCAATAGCAGCAACCCGTGCTCCATTGCCTACTCGTAGGTCTACCTCACCCTTCGTCAATGCCCTGCTATTTCTCAGCGCTTCTACATTAGTACAAATGTGCGAAGCACATCCGGTATCTAATACCCACGATGAAGAAATAGAGAGGTTGACTTCTATAACATGTATACCTGAAGTACAAATCTTATTTCTCTTCTTCTTAAGGTCTTCCAAGTATTCTTTGGAGTTCCTCTTCCAGTGCCTTGCTTGTCCTTGATATAGGTGACAAAGATGTTCAACCATATCGTAAGCGCCCATCAACTCATGTTGCTTCTGAAGCTCAGAGTTCATGGTCGCGAGCATAAGACAGGACACATCTAATGCATCATCTTGATGCTTCTTGTAAGCATCTCGGTCTGCTCGCGTGGCAGTGGCAGGAGGAGCCTCCAGAATGGGCTGCTCCAGAACATACAGTTTACGTTCTTGGATGAGAACTATTCTCAGGTTCCTGTACCAGTCCAGGAAATTTGCTCCGTTGAGCTTGTCCTTCTTAAGGACAGATCGCAGGGAAAAGATGTTCGTATTCGACGTCATGGTAATCTACAACAGAAATAAATGCAGAAATAAGTATCATATTCTTAATCATTTAATTAGGCCTTTAACTAAATGATGCTCCCACTGAATTCTATAATTCATGTGGGACAAGATCCACATCATACTAACCCTTGAGTTAGCTTTGGCTAATACGCCCAAGACTTAGTATGATCGGTAGGTAACTATTACCAATTACATCTCTATGCAACTCTTATTTATAGGTTCAATATCCGCATTTATATTAAAACTTGAGTTAGCTTTGGCTAATACGCCCGAGAGTTAATATATATGTGATTTTGACCAATCTTTCCAACCGTTGGAAGAATGTCTATAGTTATACTCGATCCAACCGAGTTAACTAGGAATACTCAATCTAATTGAGTTGTACTCACCAATGCGTTGATAGGCGGGACCAAGATTGTCCCTCCGTACCCTACCAAGATAGTATGTGTTGCTTTGCTTTGGCAGATTCAACAACAACATGCGATCGAGGTAGTGGTAGGTATCACGGCATGGTAGGCATTACGAGTTGACGTGATTTAGATCTAATCTAAATGATGATGCGTATCATATACTCGATAGATCTAATATAATCAAAGGGTGCATCATGTGCACGACTTAGATCTAATCTAATCGTAAGGCACTAATTAATTACTTAATTAACTAGCATGCATCACATACACAGAAAACAATTAATTAAATAATTAATCAAATAATTTTTGTGATTATGTCATGGCCCTACTACGATCTTCTCAAGCCAATGAGAAGATTGGATGGTCAACCTAAGGTCAACAACTTCTCAAGCTCCTTCTGTTGACCACCTCGTGTTGCTCGCGCCCTCCTCGTAACTCCGTCTCGAGTGGACCTTCCACCGCTTCAAAATTTACATTACATTTTGAAACTTGAGTTACATTCGAGTCTAAATCTAATTTACAACAAGAATAAAGATGAAAGGCACGACGCGCAGGTCGCGAAAAATAAAAACATACAACACGCACATCACATCACGGCGCGCAGGCCGTATTATGAATTACAACATGAATTATCTAATCAAATTGGGTCTTTGGGCCATGACTATCACAAAAATAATATATAATTCAAAATTATATATTTCTATAATTTTCTGTAATTTTTTCTCTAATTTTTACAATTTTTACGAGTACAATTTCCCAGCGGTTCCGTTTAGCGGTTTTCGGGCGCAATCGTGGAACGAATCCCCTTGCGGGGCCAGGGGCAGCGCCCCTACCCATGATCTAACCATCGCGAGGGTTCCATTGCGATCTAACAGCACCTTAGCCCGCTGTCCCAAAAAGTTTTGGGGCGAAAATTGGCCGTTTTGGAAAAATCTTCCCGGTAGCGGAAGCCTACAAGCGCCGAAACACTTGTGCTTCGCTTCTACGAGAAAATTACCCATAAAAACTATAAAAACATAAATTCACAGAAAGTTTACAGATCTATATTTTTCATAAAAATACGAATCTAAACTCGTACTCGCTTCGCAGGTGGCTCTGATACCAGTGTTGGATATTTCGGGCCGCGAAAACCGCTTTTTCACGTCGTGGAAACCCCGAATCACCCATGCCACTGGATCTCGTGCAAAGAAAAATTTCTAAAACTACGAATACGAGTTTCACAATCCAGATTTAAAGTAGATAAGATTTATACCTTGAAGCGTTCCCTCGCAAATCCAGCTCGTCCAACGGTACGACGGATCTCGAAGTTGTCAACGTTGACAACTCTCTAGTGATATCCACACAAACAAGAAGTGTTCTCTAACACTCAAGGATGGAGAAGAGAGCACCACAAGTGTGCTATCACTTCTTGGGCTCTCGGGTAGGATTTAAAAGAGAGAAAAGAGAGAAAGCAAAAAGGAATCTTATACACTCACTAGTAGTATCCTCCCTTTGTGACCTTCACTTTCCCTTATTCTCTTGGAACACAACTCACACACCTTCTCCTTCCATGAAATCTCACGGCAACAGCAAGCAAAGAGGAGGAAGAAGCTAGGAAAAGGAGAAGCAATTTACCACACATCAATGCCACAAAAATGAAAACTCCCTTTTCTTTATGTGGCCGGCCACACAAGAGTAACTCCTCATTTAATGTGGCCGGCCACATTAAATGGATGAGTGTAACCTCTTGATCTCCCTTGATGATGTGGAGATGATGTGGCAAGGTTAGTCATGCCATGTAGGATGAGTCAACCTTCATGATGTGGCAATACATCATGTCAAACTTGATGTTTCAACTTCCATTTGGTCAAGTCAAAATTGACCAATTCTCTTCCTTTGTGAGTTAAATCCAACCTTTGATTCAAGTCAACTTTAATTTAATGAATCTCAATTCATTAATATAAATTGACTCAATGAATCAAATTTAAATTAGACTCATTTAACAATTGAATCTAATTGAGTCTAACTCAATAAGTCTAATTTGAATTAATCCAAATCCAATCTTTGGTGCGTCATATGAACCTAATCCAATTGGTTCATCATATGAACCTAATCTCCATCCACTTGTTCTTTGTGTGTGACCCAATAGGTTCTTGTAACGTTGGCAATGTTTCTAAACTCCTTTAGAAACATAAACAATGAGCGGCATCTAGCAATACATCATTGCTACCCAAGTTACAAGAATGATGAGATCCAACATCACCTTGTGACTACTAATTGTGACTCCTCACAATATGTGACATTGTCCTTCTATCCTTGACATCTAGATTGATCAATGTGAGGCATAGACCATGTCATCCTCTAATAAATCTAAATCTTGAACTCCAAGTAGACTTACTCGATCAAATGAGCTCAACATCTCATGTTGACTCATTTGGGCATGGCCATGCTCTTCGTGGTCTAACTCTATCAAGAATACCGATGTCGCTCCCGTCATATGGGAGGGATAGATCCCATCTACATCACTCACATCTCTCTGCATAATTCGTTATATACCCAGTAATCGCCTTTATAGTCCACCCAGTTACGGGGGTGACGTTTGATGAAACCAAAGTACATAACTCCTTATGTAGGGAACCATGGTGACTTCAGGTCTAAGGACCAATAGTCATACTAATAGTCACATGAGAAAGTATATGACACTCATATAACGATCCATGATACTTTCTCATGGCGGGTCATTCTGTATACATTCTCCAATACATACCCATGTGTCAACTTGATATCTCCATATCCATGACTTGTGAGATCAAGTCATCGAGTTGACCTATATGTTAGTCTTATTGCATTAACATTGTCCCTGAATGTTAATACTCGACTAGGAATGATTAAGAGTAGTGTTCCCTATATCATCTCACTATCGATTCAACCAATCGATTGATATAGATAAGAACCTTCTACTCAAGGACGTTATTATACTTAATTTATTTGGCACCAATACAAGTAAGTATATTAACCAAAAAATCAAATACCTTTATTTATATAGAATATGATACAATAAGTCCAAAATAGAATCATCAAATGATTGGCTCTATTGCTCTAGCTAACAAATACTACACATGCTCATCTAATAGCAAAAGATTCAAGACCCGCTGAAATGATAAACATGTAAAGCTTGTTCAAAACTTATACTTTCATACTTCAGAATAATAAGTTTAACTGAACTGATACATAAGCCGAGCTAAACTGATGCTAGGCTAATGCTGAATCTGAACTGTATTCATGTAATGCCCCAAATTTTCTCAATTAGAGTCCTAAAAGTGATTTAAAAATATTTTAAAATACTATAGAAATATTCTAGGGATTTTTAGAAATTTTTGGAGTATTTTTATGTAATTTTTGGAGGTCGTTTGGTATTTTTCGAAGCCGAGATTCGAACCTGAAACCTCCGACCGAACCAAGCTTTAAGCGGATCCAGTTGACCAAGTGTGCCAGCGAGCATTGCTGATTAAAGAAGGAGAAAAGTTTATTTAAGCAGTGGTTAGTTAATAACACGAAATAATAGGAAGGAAAAAGGTTGTAGCCGAGATTTGAATCCACGAGCCAAGCTGTAACCCATGAGCGACTGACCAAGCGTTCACGCGGCCAGTTCTGTTTAGAAAAGGATAACAAATTTATTTAAAGAAGTTAACAGAATATTGAGTATTAAAAGGAGAACTTAGGTGTTAATTGTCGTGACCTAATTTCAAAACCTCTCCCCTTTCTTCTTCTCTCTCGCACAGCGTCGGGCTCTTCTCGGGCAGAAACGGAATGAAGCCCTAGCTTCATCTCCGGCATCTGGACGAAGGGGATTTCCGCGAGCTCTTCTCGGATTTGAGCTCCTCTCGTTAAGAAGGACTCGTGAGCACGAAGAAGAGGCTACGATTTCAAGAGACCCGAACCCTAGAAGCCTTTGTCTCCTTCGGCTTGAATCCAAGAATCGTGGTAAGTGCTTACTCACCTGCGGTAAGATAGTTTCGAGCCTTTGATTTAGACTTTCTCTTGTTTTGTGAATGTGCCATGAGGAATTTTGGATTTCCAGGAGTTTCGTTTTGTTTCCGAATTCTGTTATGGAGATTGTTGTTTAGGGCTTGCTGCCGTGGGTTTCAAACAAAGAACATGAGAGGGATTAGTATGTTGAGAATGTAAGTTTAGGTAACTTGGTTTTCCTTCGCTCCTTGCCGTGGTACAAAACCTGAAGCAGGATTGTTACTTTTTGTTGGGTTCCAGTAGCAAATTCTATACTATTTGTAATTGTACACATTGCTATGTGTTCATTGGGTTCTTCAGGATTTGGATTTCGGGTTTTTCCTTCTGTACAGCAGTGGGTGGCTGCATTTCATTTGATTGGGTGTGTAGCAGCTTGCAAGAGATGAGTTTAAGAATGCAAATCATTAGATAAGCGATGTTTAGAGTATTAGTGGTTATAACTTAACTTTAAATGACACAGAATATTGATAGGTTCTGCTGTAGAATAGATAATATAATGTCTTTAAACGGGTATACACTGTTGCATGGTTGGGTGAGCATGTCGTGGGGTATCACAGTTAGTATAGATAGCATTTTTAAGTATCATAGCTTTGTATCACAGTTTATTTTTAGCATTTCAGAATTTAGATTTCTTTTGCATATCAGTTATAGATCTTTTTGTTGAATTATTAGAGCATGAAATGGTGTAAATTGGAGTATATAGTTTAGTTTCATTATGTTGCACCTTAGTTTGATTTTTCCTTGCCATTAGTTATACATGAGAAAATCCAATTAGATCTCTAGTATAGTACATGAGTAGATTTTTCCTTGTTGTGCATTATGTTTTTATGTATGCAAATTTGGTTTGGCATGTCATGAGTTTTATGCCTTAGTTTGGGTGCATGTGTTATAGACAGATAATTTAGTTTTAGTTCTTAAAGTATGCAATTTTACATTTTACAGTTTTAGTTTTGTTTAGCATTGCAGTTCTAGATTAAAACATGCAATTTAATATAGTGCAGATTTTTATAAGTATTGTACGCAAGATTTTTATAAGTATTGTTTGTAGATTTTGATAAGTGTTGCATGCAGAACTCCAATCTTAGAACAGATTTTTATTAAGCCTAATATGCAGAATTTTATTAGCATAGTAGGCAGATTTTTGGTTTAATCACTTTAAAGTAAGAATATGCTTAAACATTTCAGTTTCTTTTTAAAGAAGCATTCTTTTAGAAGTATTAACAAGTATAAGAAAGATAAAGAAAAGCAAGAAAAAGGCCAAGGCCGTAAGTAGATCCCAAAGTCAAGACTTTAGGGATTTTTGGCACACAAGGTGTTTGTTAAAATGCCGAGGCATTATATATTAGAAGTATAAAAAGATAACAAGTATTTTACTTTTATCAGTGGCAACTGTGCTGGACTCTCAGTTGTCCTTGGGTTGGGCTCCCATAGTCGTCCGTAGGTTTAGATAACCTAGTAGTAACGGCACGGCCGACGGTCGACGGTCGACGACCCGAGGGTCGCCAAATGGGCCGCCAAATGGGTCGAGTCGTTACAATAGTAAACCCTACTAGATTCGGGACTAGATACCTTGGGTCTAGTTAGGGATACGCGCATAGCAAGTACAGTTGTCGGGCCCAAGAAGAAATTTGATTATTATTTTGAAGTATTATAAATATAAGTTTTTGAACAAGTAAAGTAAGTTTTACATAAGTATAAAAGTATTAAAGAAGAAGTTTTTAAACAAGTGAAATAAAAGAATAAGTTTAGAACAAATGAAATAAGTTTCATTTTGTTTTAAAAGTAGCAAGTTGAGTTTCCTTTTATGCTAACATGTTATTTAGATTAGCTTACTGTTCTTTGCTATTTTCTGAGCATGAGTAGCTTTACTTGTTTAGCATTTCAACCTGTTTGATTTCTTTATTATTAGATGAGCATGAGTAGTCCTCAGTAAGTAATCAATTAGATCATGTTATAGATATATGTACATGCATATCGAGATTTTGTGAGTTAGATAGCGCTTACTAAGCATTTTGCTTATAGTTTGCATTTCCTCTTACTGCTGATACAGAAAAAGAAAAGTTTTAGCAAAGGAAGGCGACAAGGAGGTGTTCAAGGATGTGTGATGCCAGGACTATGGAAGAGACTTTGGATATTATTAAGTTTCCGCTTTTTAGGGGTTGATAAACAATTGAGTTGTACTTTAGTTCATGTCATTTGAGATTGTATTTTATACTTTATATCATTTGAGTTCATCTTTGTCTTTGATTGCATGCTGAGATGAATCTTGTTTAATAAGCAGTTATTTTGGTGTTTGACCTTTATTAAACTGCGTGAGAGTTTGTTATATGTTCCAGCCATCTGTGGCTGATGTATATTATGTTTGTATTCCAGTTTAAGGTCACCGGTACAGGGGAGACTCTACCGAAATTTTTTGGGAGAGACTCCTCGTGGTTTCGATCATACCGATTTAGTAGAATTAGTAGTTAAGTAATGGACACCCTTAGAGAGTAGTAGTAGTAGTAAGAAGGGTGGTCGTTACAGTTGGTATCAGAGCAGTTCCCATTCTCCAGCATCACACATCAGCACCATCTTTGCCGTCTTCAAGCAAGAAAGTATTTAAGTTTTCCTTTTATGCATTCTTTATTATTTGCAGTATAGAGTAATTGCTTATATGCGCTTTAGTAAAATAGAAGTTTTGTTTCTCTTATATTCATATACATAAGTATGTTTAGAAAGGATAGAGAAGATATCAAGCTTTCCAAGGACCACTAATGGGTACGATACGATATGAATAATAGAGGACCGAGAAGTTAAGTGACTAAGGAACAAAGAGTACCATTAATGAAAGTCATTTAGAACCAGAAGCACGAGGATGTTACTTAGGAGCGTGAGGACAGTATGAGACAGAGATATCCTGTAACGCCCGAAAATTCTCAAAATAATTATTAGAAATATCCTAGTATTTTTATGAAATTTTAGGATATTTTTACATAATTTTTAGAGTAGCGGAGGTAGAAAAAATAAATGGAATCATAAAATAGCCTACGCGGGAATTGAACCCGAGACCTATTGGATCCTACGACATATAGCGGACTCCAGTAACCAAGTGAACCCAGCAGGGCTGTGCTGAAAGAAAAGGGAGGCAATTAAATTTATATTAGAGTTGGGTCGAATTACCCACTTAATATAAATAGGAAATTTAAGTGAGGAATTGTTATTTTCTTAAACGAGAAAACCTTTCCCTCACCCTAGCCACGCCGCCCCCTTCTCCTCTTCTTCTCTCGGCGCCAACCACATGCACACCTAGGGTTCCATCCCTAGGGTCATAGGGGTACTTTTCGGCGACGACTCCGACACGAGGACGCTCCCCTCCGCGAGAGGAACGCATAGACGCGAGAAGATCGTCGAAGAGATCTCTCCTCCGGAAAACCTAGCGATTAGATTTGTAAGAAAGTCCGAACAGGAGGTAAGAAACCCCTCACCTGCAGTATAAGTAGCTTCCATATGAATTTATGCTTCAGTTTAATAGTATGTAGATTTCTGGCACAAAGGATGCGAATTAGCGCACACCAGGTGTCCGATTAAATTGTTAGCATAGTTAAAATGCAACTTAGGCATTTTGGTAGTTTAGATAAATGAAATAGCAGCATTTTTATAGCTCATTTAGTCTTGCTACAACTATTACAGGACTAGATGTCCAATGGGTGGGCTCCCACAGTCGCCTCTAGGTTTAGATAACCTAGTTCTGGGTTTAGACAACCTAGTAAAAGCAAGACAAGAATTATTAGCTTATGTTCAGTATTTTACTTTCTTAGTGGCATTGTACTGGATTAGATATCCATTGGGCTGGGCTCCCATAGTCGTCCCTAGGTTCAGATAACCTAGTAACCCTACTAAATTCGGGACTTGCAAACCCGGGTCTAGTTAGGGATGCGCGCATAGCACGTACAGTTGCCGGACCCAAACAGCAGCATGATTATTATTTTAATCTATTTATGAAAATAGTTTTCAAAACATCACAAATAGTTATGTGGATTCAGTACAGCTTTAGCATTAGTTTAGAATTAACTTAGTTCAGTTTGTGTATCAGTTCAGTTTTCTATTGATACAATATGCTAGTTTATGTTAGCACTTATTGCCATGACTAGTTTGTTTGTATGGCATGCTATGCCCTTACATGTTCAGTATTCGTATGTTTCAAATAGCATGTTTTAAAAACATAAATTGCATCGTATGCATGTTTTAGTGAGATAGATGGTTTCTTACTAAGCTCTCAAGCTTACAGATACTATTTTCCTTATACTGCAGATAAAGGTAAAGGGAAGATGGACTAGCGGAGGCTGGAGGTCAATGCAACAGTGAAGATGTGTGTGGATGGAACCTGGAATAAAGATCTTGGAGAAATTAGCAAACTAAGACTTTAGTTTTCATATAATGTTATTTTCTGCATTTCTAGTTATTTTAATGCCTTGACTCATGAAAGACTTGCTTAGATTGTTAGTATTTATGCTCATAATCCTAGTTATGTGTTATATTAGTATGTTTCCCAGTTGTTTTAGAACTTGTATGTGTGATTGAGGCACGAAACAGTGCTGAAATCAGACTTCTGGTACGAAATCAGAAACCCCAATCGATCGGCCGATCGATTGGAGGCTTCTCAATCGATCGGCCGATCGATTGAGAAGTTTGTACCGCGAACAGTAAGCTCCTGGATCGATCAGCCGATCGATCCGGATGCCTTTTGTCGTGAACAGAAAGCCTTGAGATCGATCACTGGATCGATTGGCCAGTCTGGATCGATCATCCGATCGATCCCGAATATTGCCTCGATCACAGTAGCGTGCTGGATCGATCACTGGATCGATCCAACCTAAGTTCCGCATACAGTAGCATGCTGGGTCGATCACTGGATCGATTAGACCATTCCAATCGATCCATGGATCGATTGGGAGTCCTGACAACAGCCGGAAGACCCTTAGTTCAGTTTCTTGACCATGGGTGATGTAAAATATGTCATGAATAGTTAGATTACACCCCTTAACACATATAGAATAAAGAAATGATAAGAGCTTAGCAAAGTTTTAATTAGTACAACTTCCGTATCTAGATTTAGTGATGGTCATGGATATAGTTTAGCACAGCATAATGTGACGGTCCGGCCTTACAGCTTAGTTAGAAGGCGGGTCGTTACAGAGTGGTATCAGAGCAGGAAGTTCCATACTCCCTTCACACACATCAGCATTGAACCTGCAGCTTCCAAGTAAGAACGCCTCTCCTCTTACTTATGTTTTCTTACTGTCATGTTTATAGATAGCTAAAGCATGTTGATATATGATAGTGTTTAACATGGTTGATTATAGTAAATAGTTAAATGTGATAGTATTAGTTATCTATGTCCTCTTTTCCCTTAGAAATGACAAGAGGACGCCCAGCTAGAAGGGCACCAGCTACTGAGCCCCAGCACGAGGTAGGCAGTTCAGAGCCTCCCCCAGACCTTACAGCATTAGTGGCTCAGTTACAGCAGCAGCTAGCTGAACAGCAACAGGAGATAGCCACCTTAAAGGCTAATCAGCAGAATACTCCCACAGTCACCCCGGAACCAAACTTAGCAACGCCAGTAGTCTTAGAGGTTCCACCTGTCCAGCCTACAACACCAGTAGCCCCAGCAACAGAGGCAAGAAGAGAAGCCTATCTGATCCAGTGGCAGAGAGTCAAGCTAGAGAATTTCTCAGGCACTAGTGAACCATGGGATGCTCAGGCCTAGTTCAAAACACTGGAGAGTACGATGGAGCTTCTGGACTGGCCAGAACATGAGAAGGTGAAGTGCGCCTCCTTCTGCTTGACAGGAGATGCACGTATGTGGTGGGAGAGAATTAGAGCGAAGCGCCCAGTAAACCAGATGACATGGGCTGACTTCGAGAAAGAATTCTTCGAGGAGTTCTTTCACATGCGGGTCACGAACCGCCACTACGACGAGTTCACTGAGTTTCGTCAGGGCAACCTATCAGTTGAGGAAGCCGTGAAGAAATTCAATAGATTGGCTCGTCTATGCCCTGAACTAGTCAGCACAGAAAAAGAATGAGTTCGGTTGATGGTTAAGATGCTGAGGACGGAAATAGCAATGAACGTGGCTGGCAGCGTTCATAGGCCGCAAACCACCGAGGAACTAGTCAGCAGTGCTCTGACCACCGAGCACTACCAGAATAATATCAAGCAGCAGAATCAAGTCCTCTCAGAGTCCAAAGGGCAAGGAGGCTCAAGTACTCAGAAATAACAGGGCCACAGCTCTAACTGGAAAGGTAACTCCAACAACAAACGCAAACCAGGGAGTTACCCAAAGGGAGGACCAGCCAGCAAACAGCCTAGTTATCCCAAATGTGCTACTTGTGGGAAATTTCACCCAGGAGTTTGTCGCAAGGGCACACGAGGATGCTTTGAATGTGGACAAGAAGGGCATATGGCTAAGCAATGCCCGAACAAGACAAGTCTTCCTCAACCACAGCCGATACAGTATGGAGGCCAGCCAGCACAGCTACATCAGATGCAGGCCGTTTTAGATGGTCCACACATCAGCCAGGGCAGACTAGAAGCCCCTCCAGCTACGACTAATGCGAGGATTTACTCACTCACCAGAGAGGACGTAGCAAATGCCTCGACAGTTGTTACAGGTCAGATTAGTATACTACAGCAAAGTACAACTGTCTTATTCGATACTGGGGCAACCCATTCTTATATATCCAGGGCATTTGCCGAAAAGTTAGCGATACCTCCAGAGGTACTCAGTAGCCAATTTTTGACGACGCAACCTTCAGGAGAAATTATGACATCCACGCACTGGCTCAGAGCAGTGCCAGTCGTTATAGCAGATAGAGAACTCTTTTGTGATCTGATAGTGCTAGAAATGACTGATTATGATGTCATCTTTGGAATAGACTTCCTGATCAGATACGGTGCCTCTATAGAGTGCCGTAACCAGAAAGTCGTATTCCAACCGGAAGCAGAAGTACAGTTCAAGTACATCGGAGAACCAAAGAGAAAGACCAAGAAGTTTCTCTCAGCTCTAAGAGCACAGAAATTAATGGATTCAGGATGTACGGGATTCCTAGCACATGTAGTCAATACCAGACAGGACAAGGACCAATAGCTAGTAGAGGTCTGAGTCGTATGTGACTACCCAGCAGTCTTCCCTGAGGAGTTACCAGGTCTAGCACCAGACAGGGAGATTGAATTTGAGATAGAACTCAATCCCGGTACAAATCCAATCTCCAAGGCACCCTACCGCATGGCTGATGTGCGAAGATTATATACTCTTTTATGCATGTTTTTACGCACATTTACATACTTTGAGCATGCTTGATCTATGCATTTTTATACTTCCAGCTTTCCTTTTAGCATATTTACTCTTTTGGTTCGGAGATCTGCTTTTTGTGCATTTTCTGTACACAGGAGTCGATTTGGTGAAGAATCTACATCTTTGGGCATGCATTGGAGGAAACGAAAGGAGAAAGCACCGGGCCGTGTACCTCACACGGCCATGCACTGGGATGGAGCTCGGGCCGTGTGGAGTTTGGCACCAACAGAAGAGGAAGATGACATGGCCGTGTGGACCTCGCACGGCCGTGTCAAGATTTGAAGCCAACCAGAGCAGAAGCCTTACATGGTCGTGTGGATCTACACGGCCGTGTGAGACTTCCAGAGACCAAGCAGGCTGTGGCCGTGTGCACCACACGGCCGTGTAGCATTTCCAGAGAGCAGAAGGGTTCTGGCCGTGTGGAGTCACACGGCCGTGCAGGTTTGGCAGAGAGGGAACTGGACATGGCCGTGTGAATCTCACACGACCGTGTCACGGGGCCGTGTGGCGCCCGATTCCCTCCTCTATTTAAACCCTTCTTCATGAATTGAAAGGGGATCTCTCCCCCTTTGGGAGAAAGCAAGATTTGGTGGTTTCCTCCCATTCTTGGGAGGATTTCTGGGCGATTCTAAGGGAGATCTCGACGATTTCGACTCCGGAGCGAGGTTTGGATCCGAAGACGAGTCTTCTTCGTAGATAAGTTTTCTCTTTCCCCCTCTTCTTGATTTCTTGGATTGGGGATTTAAGAAATGCTTGTAATCTCTATTTCTTCGGATTTTCTTCCTCGATTCATGGAGTAGATCTTGTATTCCAGGATTAAGGGAGTATTTGTATGATGGATTGATGTATTCTCTTATGGATTTGCCATTTTCTTGTTTCAATGACATTGTCTTGCTTGTATCAATTAGATCTTGAATGATTAATAATGATTTGTGCTTAATTCTCATTCTTGATTGATTGTTTGGATTTCTTGTGGACTTTGTAAAGATAAACTCTCACTCGATCATCCGAGGGATCCACGTGACAGGTGCAAGCCCGTGTAAGGACGTTTGAGAGATAATCTTGAAGAGGAAATGGGAATATTCAAGAGAGTAGGATGGATCTTGTGATTAGTTTCTTGTATCTTGATAGATTAATAAGTTGTGGGCTTCTATGTTGATATCCGAGGAAGGCATAGTAATAGGTGCGCTTCTGTGTAAGGACAACGTAGGTTCATGTCTAATTAATCCTATTTGGATACATTTCTCAGTCCTTAGCCGGTTGTCTATTGCAAGAGAGAACCGACAACTTTCTACATGTTTGGCAATTGAGGGATAAGAATTGGTGAATCATTTACATTCAAGAAATCTTACAAAGAAACCGAAACTCCTAGAATCTCCCTTTAGCATAATCCAAAACACTAAACTCTTGTTTGTTGATCTTTAAGATTAGATTTGTTTACCTTTACTTTGCTTTTGAAACGATTGGATAGTTGCTTAGCTAATTAGCATTGAGACATTTCTAGTGCTTATTCCAGTCCCTGTGGATACGATAATCTTTTATATTACTTGCGACATTTCCGTACACTTGCGGAGAGCGAACAAGTTTTTGGCGCTGTTGCCGGGGACTGCTCTATAACATTAGGAATTATCAATTGAGTTAGACTAAACATAACATTTGTTTTCCTTTCATATTGCATAGTTGTAACTAATCAGTAGATTTCTGTTTTTACTTTCTTCTATAACTTTCACTTCTTGTTAATTCTTTTTGTACAAATTCAATTCTGCATTTTTGATTCTTCTAATTTTCTTTTTGTGTCGAATTGCTATCTGCTATCTTGTTCTTGTATATGCGAAGATCTAACTTTGCAGGGGAATTCTTTCCTTTTGACCCTGAGATTAATAGAACTTTCCATAAAAGAAGAATTCTGCAAAGGCAAATTGAAGAACAGGAACATTTGAATATGTCAAATAGACCACTTAAGGATTATGCAGCACCCTTTGCGAGAGGTTTTCGATCTAGTATTTCAAGACCTTCAGTGGAAGCTAATAACTTTGAGATCAAACCCGCAATTATATCTATGGTGCAGCAGAACCAATTTGGCGGAGGACCTCATGAGGACCCTAATCAACACTTAGAGGTCTTTTATGAAATATGTGGTACCATGAAAATGAATGGAGTTCCTTCAGATGCAGTTAGATTATTATTATTTGGGTTTTCTTTAAGAGATAGGGCAAAGCAATGGCTGACTTCTTTGGCCCCTAATAACATCACCACTTGGGAGCAGTGTGAGCAACAGTTTCTTGATAAGTTCTATCCACCAAGCAAAACAGCTCATATGAGGAATTTAATTGCAAGCTTCAAGCAAACCGACTCAGAATCTCTTTTTGAAGCATGGGATAGATATAATAGTATGCTCAGACAATGCCCACATCATGGGTTGGAAAGATGGTTAGTGTTGCATACTTTTTACAATGGTATCAATTATTATACCAAAGTGTCCCTTGATTCAGCTGCTGGAGGGGCACTTATGTACAAAAGCTTAGATGAAGCCGAAGAAATCATTGAAAGTGTAGCACAAAATCATCATCAATGGGCAAATGAAAGAAGTGGTGGCTATTCCTCTGTAAACCCAACAATTAAAGCATCAGGGAAGTTTGATGTAGATGTAGTCAATCTTTTGTCTGAAAAATTGGACGCTCTTACAAAGAAATTTGAGAATATGGGGACTAGTGCTAATATGGTCAATGCTATTAGTACATCTTGTGAAGTATGTGGGAGTTCAGATCATTCAAATGACTCATGTCCATTGGGAGCTATCACTGCACAAATCAATCAACTTGAACAATGTGATGCAATCATGAGTTACAATCAAAGGCAGAACAACCCATATTCAAATACTTATAACCCTGGATGGAAGAGTCATCCAAATTTTTCTTACAGAAATAATCAAGATCAAGGACCATCTATGGGGGCAAGACCAAATTTTCAAGCTGGGCAACAAAATTTTCAACATCTATCTTCTCAAGGCTTACCAAAGTCAAATGTTGAAAAGATGCTTGAAGAAATTATCTCAACTCAGAATGAAATGAAGCAAGATGTAGCAAAGCTCATTCAGAGAATGGATAATTCTGAAAAGCATCAAAAGATTTAGGATAGTCAAATTGCCCAACTAGCTTCCTCATCATCCAGAGCACCAGGACAACTTCCAGGAAAACCTGATGTGAATCCTATGGAGCATTGCAATAGGATTGAGCTTAGGAGCGGACAGACCTTGGGAGACTCCCAAGTGACTGCTTCAAAAAGGATACAAAAAGAAGAAGAGCTCCCTCCTCCTATACCGAATCAGATTCAAGCTAATGAGGAGAGTACTATTGAGGTTGAAGAGACTCTTCCACTGAACCATCAGAGCAAGGATGTCCCTTTTCCTCAGAGACTTACAATGCTCAAGAAGGATGAAGAATTTGGCAAGTTTCTAGAAAAGGTTAAGGAAATTTGCGTAGAGGTACCTCTTATTGATGCTATTCTACAAATGCCTAGATTTGCCAAATTTCTGAAGGATTTCATGTCAAATAAGAGAAGAAGAGGGGAGGTCGAGACCATTGCACTTAGTGAGGAATGTAGTGCTATTTTTGAGAAGAACACTTCTCCAAAACTGAAGGACCCAGGGAGCTTTTATATTCCTTGCAACATAGGGAAAGAATTTTTTGAAAAAGCTTTTTGTGACTTGGGGGCGAGTGTTAGCCTCATTCCCTATTCAATTTGTAATAAATTAGGTCTCAAAAACATTAAACTTACTACTATGGCACTTCAACTTGCCGATCATTCCTGCAGGTACCCTTTGGGTATTATAGAGGATGTGCCGGTAGAGGTGGATGGGAATGTTATTCCCACAGATTTTGTCGTGTTGGACATGGAAGAGGACCCTAGGATTTCTATCATATTAGGAAGACCTTTCCTTGCTACAGCTGGAGCTATAATTGATGTCAAAAATCATAAGCTTTCTTTGGTAATTGGTTAGGAAAAGTTGGAATATGATTTATCTAATATCTCTAACCATGTCTCGTCTCTCTTAAATGCTTGTAGCAGGACAAGCATTTATAAACTTGAGGAATGGAATTTCCATCCTCATGGTAGGCCACCAAATGAAGGAGACAATGTGGTGGAAGATGTTGGGAGAAGATCTCCCAACGGAAACGAAAAGTATATCTGTCCTCCAAGGGCAAGGAAAAGGAGCGAATGATTAAGTTTGGTCGAGCTAAAGACCTTAAACAAGCGCTTCTTGGGAGGCAACCCAAGGGTTCTTTTAGTTAGTTTTGATTTGTATTGTAATTTCTTTTAGTTTGATGCATTCTTTTGATTCTGTTTTCAGGTTAGGTGCAAAACAGAGTCAGGCCGAGTGCTATACACGGCCGGGCAAAGGTTGCAGAGAAGGGAAGTGTTTGGGCCGTGTCATCCAGACACGACCGTGTGGGATCTCCCGAGGAGAAAAAGGTATAGGCCGTGTCATAGACACGGCCGTGCAGAGGATCCCGAGAGGAAAGATGGAGAGGCCGTGTCCCAGACACGGCCGTGCGAGGAATCCAGAGAAGGAAGAGGCGGAGGCCGTGTGGATCTACACGGCCCGTGCAGAGGATCCCGAGAGGAAAGATGGGGGGGCCGTGTAGATCTACACGGCCCGTGTAGGAGAACTATTAAAGTTTACCTCCTACCTCACACGGCCAGATCTTGGCCGTGTTCCGCACACCCCCAACTCTCCAAAACATATCTTTCTCTCCCAATTTCTTAAAAACTCCTCTCTAATCTCTCAAGATCTTTTAGATCCGATTCTCCTCCTCTCTAAGACTTGGACTTTTGTTCTCTTAACCTAAGATCTTTTGCTCTTTGAGGTTTCGTTCTTTGAGTTCCACCACTTTAGATAATTCTTCCCCTATCGAAACTCATCAAGATGTCCAATATTTTGAAGAGATTGCGCAAAGGAGGTGGTGGATCTAGTGGAGACAAAGAGAAGGAGCCATCAAGAGACAAAGGAAAACAACCAGTGAAGGGCAAAGGCAAAAGGACTTCACGCGACGAAGGTAATGACAATGAATTCAATATTGTGTTCAGAAACGATGATCAAGTAACTAGATTTGCAATTCTTGTCAATAGAAAGATAGTGTGTACTAGATATATGGACCCAACTGTTCTTGATATGCTTGGAATTAGGGAAGATGTAGATTTGATGATTGGGTTTTTGGACTGGAGTGATATTATGTACACACATTTGCCTACATATCCTCGTCTTGTTTTGGAATTTTTAAGTTCATTGGATGTCCATTTTACTAATGAAGATGATTATTATGGAAAAATCTCTTTTAGATTAATGAATCAAGAATTTCTATGGGCATTTAGTGACTTTAATTCTTGTTTTGGAATAACCACCGGTAGCCCTCGTAGGTTTGACCCAAGGTTTAATTGGAATCATTTTTGGAATGCAATAACTGGGTTAGATCAACCTTATGAGCCTTCAAGAGCTAAGGCCTCCCATATGCAAAACCCCATCTTTAGGTATCTACATAGAGTCATGAGTAAAACTATTTTTGGTAGGGGAGAGAGTGATGGGGTGGTTAAGAAGATAGAGCTTTATGCTTTATGGGCTATGCTTTATAAGGTTGAATTTGACTCTGGTTTTCATTTTGTTCAAACCTTATTGAGATCAGCTAGGGCATCATCGGGATCAATTGTTTTTGGTGGTTTGATTACCCGAATAGCTTGTAATTTAAATCTTGATGTTGATGGGTTGGAAATAATTCATGGTAATGACATGATTGACATTGATACATGTCTTGCTATGAAAATGATCGTTCGGGATGAGAATGGTTTCGCGTTTCCTAGGAGGAATGGTTCTCCTTTACCCCTTCCTTTTCCTGAACGAACTACTATTCGTAACCGGGCTAATTGGGTAATTTCTGAGTTAGATTTTGAGGATAACCCTTCTATACCTGGAGACACTGAGCCACATAATGAACCCTCGTCATCTGGACATACGCAGCCTTCTAGTTTTATGGAGCCTGCTAGGCATTCTTTTGCATATGGCACGGGATCTTCTAGGTTTGATTTTTCAGATTTTCGTACGTCTCTAGAATCACTTCATGAGAAGCAAGATTCCCAACGAAAAATGTTGGAGGGGCGCTTCTCTTTATCTGATGATCAGTTTAGGGAGGTACAAAATCATTTTCAGTTTACGAGGAATTTTCAAGGTCAAGTGGCTGAGTTTGTGTAGGATTATGATACTGATCAGGCTAGGATGAGAGATTTTATGCAGAGTATGACGCTTACTAGCCAACAAGTAGATGCTTTATATGAGTATCATAGATCCTTGGGTGAGATTCCAGGTTTTCCTAGTTTTCCTATTGGCCAACCACGTCGTAGACCTCCTTTCCCTCGTCCACCTCCACCTCCTCCACCATACTGATTTCATCGGGACGATGAAAAGTTTAAGTCTGGGGGGGTGTCATGTATTGTTTAGTTTGGTTTTCAGTTTTTAGTTTTTGATTAGTTTTTCATGTTGGTTCTTATTTTCTTTGCTTGTTTCTTTATTTTGCTTGTTTTTGAAATAATCATGGCAAAAAAAATTTTGAGAACATCAAATCTTCACTTATATGCTTTCTTGGATTCAAGTGAAATGTTAGCACGATTATTGTCTCGATTCATGATGTTCGCATGATGCTACTAGTAAACTTTGTGTAGTTTTTTTTTCTATCTTGGGAAGCATTAATAAGCTAAGAATCTTATGGTGATGAGTTTTAGTTTTGGTTCAACCTTAAGGATTTTATCTTCACTACACTTGTGCTTGATGCTTGAATAGTTGATGTCATTGAAATAGTCATGATTCATCTTGTTTGCTTAGTACTTGGTTTCCATGGTGATCTCTCAACTTTCATTTTGGTTACTGGATGAGGCTCAAATCATTAAAGCTCATTTAGAAAAATCAAAATATCCCAACATGTGTGCTAAAAGTACAATTGTGAATAAGTTTTGCACAATGCAAACACTTATAAAAAAAAATAATAATAATAAGGGATATAAAAAACAGTTGTCATGAGTGGAATCTAGCAAGTCACCCCTTTGAGACCGAGTTAGGTTACTGGGGAAATGACTGTTTAGTTTCTCTTGAGATTGAGCACACCTTTGAGACCTTGGGTTAGTTGAGAAATATGAACCAAGTGAACGGTAAGTAAGTGTCTATCACTGGTTACTTGTCTTTCACTGGAAACATTAGGAATTCAAATTTGATGACGACTTGACTAGGACATGGATTGAAACTTGAAGGGTGTTGAGTTACTTTTACACTGCGCACAAGATTCTTATGCTTGAACCATACTTTACTTGTTTCCATGATCAAGCTTGTTAATGAAACTTTTTGATAGAGTTAGGAAAGTGCACTGGGTTTTATGAATGTGTTGTAGAACATATGAATTTAGACTGCAGCATTTTGCTTGAGGACAAGCAAAGGTTTAAGTCTGGGGGTGTGATGTGCGAAGATTATATACTCTTTTATGCATGTTTTTACGCACATTTACATACTTTGAGCATGCTGGATCTATGCATTTTTATACTTCCAGCTTTCCTTTTAGCATATTTACTCTTTTGGTTCGGAGATCTGCTTTTTGTGCATTTTCTGTACACAGGATTCGATTTGGTGAAGAATCTACATCTTTGGGCATGCATTGGAGGAAACGAAAGGAGAAAGCACCGGGCCGTGTACCTCACACGGCCATGCACTGGGATGGAGCTCGGGCCGTGTTGAGTTTGGCACCAACAGAAGAGGAAGATGGCATGGCCATGTGGACCTCGCACGGCCGTGTCAGGATTTGAAGCCAACCAGAGCAAAAGCCTTACATGGCCGTGTGGATCTACACGGCCGTGTAAGACTTCCAGAGACCAAGCAGGCTGTGGCCGTGTGCACCACACGGCCGTGTAGCATTTCCAGAGAGCAGAAGGGTTCTGGCCGTGTGGAGTCACATGGCCGTGTAGCTTTGGCAGAGAGGGAACTGGACATGGCCGTGTGAATCTCACACGGCCGTGTCACGGGGCCGTGTGGCGCCCGATTCCCTCCTCTATTTAAACCCTTCTTCATGAATTGAAAGGGAATCTCTCCCCCTTTGGGAGAAAGCAAGATTTGGTGGTTTCCTCCCATTCTTGGGAGGATTTCTGGGCGATTCTAAGGGAGATCTCGACGATTTCGACTCCGGAGCGAGGTTTGGATCCGAAGACGAGGCTTCTTCGTAGATAAGTTTTCTCTTTCCCCCTCTTCTTGATTTCTTGGATTGGGGATTTAAGAAATGCTTGTAATCTCTATTTCTTCGGATTTTCTTCCTCGATTCATGGAGTAGATCTTGTATTCTAGGATTAAGGGAGTATTTGTATGATGGATTGATGTATTCTCTTATGGATTTGCCATTTTCTTGTTTCAATGACATTGTCTTGCTTGTATCAATTAGATCTTGAATAATTAATAATGATTTGTGCTTAATTCTCATTCTTGATTGATTGTTTGGATTTCTTGTGGACTTTGTAAAGATAAACTCTCACTCGATCATCCGAGGGATCCACGTGACAGGTACAAGCCCGTGTAAGGACGTTTGAGAGATAATCTTGAAGAGGAAATGGGAATATTCAAGAGAGTAGGATGGATCTTGTGATTAGTTTCTTGTATCTTGATAGATTAATAAGTTGTGGGCTTCTATGTTGATATCTGAGGAAGGCATAGTAATAGGTGCGCTTCTGTGTAAGGACAACATAGGTTCATGTCTAATTAATCCTATTAGATACATTTCTCAGTCCTTAGCCGGTTGTCTATTGCAAGAGAGAACCGGCAACTTTCTACATGTTTGGCAATTGAGGGATAAGAATTGGTGAACCATTTACATTCAAGAAATCTTACAAAGAAACCGAAACTCCTAGAATCTCCCTTTAGCATAATCCAAAACACTAAACTCTTGTTTGTTGATCTTTAAGATTAGATTTGTTTACCTTTACTTTGCTTTTGAAACGATTGGATAGTTGCTTAGCTAATTCGCATTGAGACATTTCTAGTGCTTATTCCAGTCCCTGTGGATACGATAATCTTTTATATTACTTGCGACATTTCCGTACACTTGCGGAGAGTAACAATGGCTCCAGCAGAACTGAAGGAACTTTATGAACAACTACAGGAGCTGCTTGACAAAGGCTTCATACGTCCTAGTCACTCACCATGGGGGGCGCCTTTATTGTTCGTGAAGAAGAAGGACGGGAGCATGCGCCTGTGTATAGATTACTGGGCACTGAATCAAGTCACAATCAAGAACAGGTATCCTCTTCCCATAATTGATGACCTGTTTGATCAGCTAAAGGGAGCAGTAGTGTTTTCGAAAATAGACCTCAGATCAGGTTATCATCAGGTGAAAGTTAAAGAAGGGGATATACCCAAGACAACATTCAGGACTAGATACGGACACTACGAGTTCGTAGTCATGCCCTTTGGCGTGACAAATGCTCCAGCTACTTTCATGGACCTCATGAATAGGGTATTCAGAGAATACTTAGATAAGTTTGTTATCGTATTCATCGATGACATCCTTATCTATTTAGGAACTCAGGAAGAACACGCCGAGCACCTAAGAATAGTATTGCAGACCCTTCAGCCGAACTGGTTGTACGCTAAGTTCACGAAATGTGAATTTTGGTTAGATCAGGTGTCCTTCCTAGGTCACATCATCTCAAAGGATGGTATCATGGTAGACCCCAGTAAGATAGAAGCTGTGAGTAGTTGGAAAAGACCCAAGAATGCCAGTGAGATCAAAAGCTTTCTGGGATTAGCAGGTTATTACAGAAAGTTCGTAGAAGATTTCTCCAGGATAGCCTCCCCACTGACAGCTCTTACCAGAAAGAACAGAAGGTTTCAGTGGATAGAGGACTGTGAGAACAGCTTTAGCGAGCTAAAGAGGAGATTGACCAGTGCACCTATTCTGACTCTACCAGAAAATACAGGCAGCTTTGACATTTATAGTGATGCCTCTAAATTGGGACTAGGAGCAGTGCTGATGCAAAATGGTAAGGTGATCGCCTATGCCTCCAGACAACTCAAAGACTATGAGAGGAACTATCCAACTAATGATCTTAAGCTTGCAGCAGTCGTGTTCGCTCTCAAAATTTGGAGACATTACCTGTATGGAGCTCAATGTAGAGTGTATACAGATCATCAGAGTCTGAAGTATTTCTTCACTCAGAAGGATCTGAATATGCGACAGCGTAGATGGCTAGAGCTGGTCAAGGACTATGACATAGACATCCTCTACCACCCAGGAAAAGCTAACAAGGTAGCAGATGCACTTAGCAGAAAGTCCAGTGCTACCTTACTATCCCTAGCAGCATGTCACCGCCCCTACAGAAGGAGATCACAGATTTCGGTCTTGAACTCATAGTGGGACAGCTCTCTACTATGACCTTAGCATCTACCCTGCTTGGTGACATCCAGATAGCTAAGGAACAGGATCCTGAAATTCAAAAAATCAAGCAAGGGTTAGCGGAATCAGAAAGTGGAGAGTTCAGAATGACTAATAGTGGGGTATTGTACTTTGGTGACAGACTTTGTGTTCCAGATCAGGAGGAACTACGCAGGAAGATCTTAGGTGAGGCTCACAGAACTCCTTATGCGATGCATCCTGGCTCCACCAAGATGTACCAAGACCTGAAGAGACGTTTTTGGTGGCCTGGGATGAAGAGAGACATCGCTAGATATGTTAGCACCTGTCTGACCTGTCAGAGGGTCAAGGCAGAACATCAGAGACCAGGAGGAGTTTTGCAGCCTATTCATATTCCAGAATGGAAGTGGGAAGATATTTCCATGGACTTCATAGTGGGACTACCCAGAACCACGAATGGTTTTGATACCATTTGGGTAATAGTCGACAGATTGACTAAATCAACCCACTTCTTAGCTATCAGGATATCCTACTCCATGGAGCAGCTAGATCAGTTGTATCTCAAGGAGATCGTTAGATTACATGGAGTCCCACGAACCATCATTTCAGACAGAGACAGTAGATTCACATCACACTTCTGGGAGTGTGTACAGTCAGCATTGGGCACTAAGTTGAAATTTAGCACAGCTTTCCATCCTCAGACAGATGGTCAGAAGGAGTGAGTAAATCAGGTACTCGAAGATATGCTCCGGGCATGTGCCCTAGACTTCAAGGGAAGTTAGTGCAAATATCTGAGCTTAGCAGAATTTGCATACAACAACAGCTATCTGGCCACTATCGGCATGGCACCTTACGAGGCTCTCTATGGGCGGAGGTGTAGATCTCCAATCTGCTGGTATGAGAGTGGTGAACAGAAGGAACTAGAACTTCAGACAGATCTAGTAGCAGACACCACAACAGCTATACAGCAGATCCGCCAGAGGATAGAGACAGCTCAGAGCCGCCAGAAAAGCTATGCTGATACACGGCGCAGACCCTTAGAGTTTTCAGTTGGGGATTCAGTGTTCCTCAGAGTGGCTCCCATGAAGGGAGTAATGCATTTTGGGAAGAAGGGCAAACTAAGTCCCAGATATGTGGGACCATACCTTATCAGCAGAAGAGTTGGCAAGGTAGCATATGAGCTAGAGCTACCCCAGGAAATGTCAGCTGTTCATAATGTATTTCATGTCTCTATTCTGAAGAAGCATATCCCAGATGCCACCCAGGTGATTGAGCCCTAGTCAGTACAAGTACGTGAAGACCTCAGCTATGATAGTCAGCCTACTCAGATAGTAGATCGAGCAGTTAAGAAATTACGGAACAAGGAGGTACCATTAGTAAAAGTCATTTGGCAAAATCACACAACAGAAGAAGCAACATGGGAGACAGAAGCCAGCATGAGACAGAAGTACCCAGAGTTATTCTAAATTCGAGGATGAACTTTTTATAAGGTATGGGGGATTGTAACGCCCAAAAATTCTCAAAATAATTATTAGAAATATCCTAGTATTTTTCTGAAATTTTAGGATATTTTTATAGAATTTTTAGAGTAGCGGAGGTAGCAAAAATAAATAGAATCTTAAAATAGCCTACGCGGGAATTGATCCCGAGACCTATTGGATCCTACGACTTATAGCGGACTCCAGTAACCAAGTGAACCCAGCAAGGCCGTGCTGAAAGAAAAGGGAGGCAATTAAATTTATATTAGAGTTGGGTCGAATTATCCACTTAATATAAATAGGGAATTTAAGTGAGGAATTGTTATTTTCTTAAACGAGAAAACCTTTCCTTCACCCTAGCCACGCCGCCCCCTTCTCCTCTTCTTCTCTCGGCGCCAACCACATGCACACCTAGGGTTCCATCCCTAGGGCCATAGGGGTACTTTCCGGTGACGACTCCGACACGAGGACACTCCCCACCACGAGAGGAACGCATAGACGCGAGAAGATCGTCGAAGAGATCTCTCCTCCGAAAAACCTAGCGATTAGATTTGTAAGAAAGCCCGAACAGGAGGTAAGTAACCCCTCACCTGCAGTATAAGTAGCTTCCGTATGAATTAATGCTTCAGTTTAATAGTATGTAGATTTCCGGCACAAAGGATGCGAATTAACTCACACCAGGTGTCCGATTAAATTGTTAGCACAGTTAAAATGCAACTTAGGTATTTTGGTAGTTTAGATAAATGCAATAGCAGCATTTTTATAGCTCATTTAGTCTTGCTACAACTATTACAGGACTAGATGTCCAATGGGTGGGCTCCCACAGTCGCCTCTAAGTTTAGATAACCTAGTTCTGGGTTTAGACAACCTAGTAAGAGCAAGACAAGAATTATTAGTTTATGTTCAGTATTTTACTTTCTTAATGGCACTGTACTGGATTAGATATCCATTGGGCTGGGCTCCCATAGTCGTCCCTAGGTTCAGATAACCTAGTAACCCTACTAAATTCGGGACTTGCAAAACCGGGTCTAGTTAGGGATGCGCGCATAGCACGTACAGTTGCGGGGCCCAAACAGCAGCATGATTATTATTTTAATCTATTTATGAAAATAGTTTTCAAAACTTCACAAATAGTTATGTGGATTCAGTATAGCTTTAGCATTAGTTTATAATTAACTTAGTTCAGTTTGTGTATCAGTTCAGTTTTCTATTGATACAATATGCTAGTTTATGTTAGCACTTATTGCCATGACTAGTTTGTTTGTATGCCATGCTATGCCCTTACATGTTCAGTATTCGTATGTTTCAAATAGAATGTTTTAAAAACATAAATTGCATCGTATGCATGTTTTAGTGAGGTAGATGGTTTCTTACTAAGCTCTCAAGCTTACAGATACTATTTTCCTTATACTGCAGATAAAGGTAAAGGGAAGATGGACTAGCGGAGGCTGGAGGTCAATGCAACGGTGAAGATGTGTGTGGATGGAACCTGGAATAAAGATCTTGGAGAAATTAGCAAACTAAGACCTTAGTTTTCATATAATGTTATTTTCTGCATTTCTAGTTATTTTAATGCCTTGACTCATGAAAGACTTGCTTAGATTGTTAGTATTTATGCTTATAATCCTAGTTATGTGTTATTAGTATATTTCCCAGTTGTTTTAGAACTTGTATGTGTGATTGAGGCACGAAACAATGCTGAAATCAGACTTCTGGTACGAAATCAGAAACCCCAATCGATTGGCCGATCGATTGGAGGCTTCTCAATCGATCGGCCGATCGATTGAGAAGTTCGTATCGTGAACAGTAAGCTCCTGGATCGATCAGCCGATCGATCCGGATGCCTTCTGTCGCGAACAGAAAGCCCTGGGATCGATTGGCCAGTATGGATCGATCAGCCGATCGATCCAGAATATTGTCCCGAGCACAGTAGCGTGCTGGATCGATCACTAGATCGATCCAACCTATGTTCCGCATACAGTAGCATGCTGGGTCGATCACTGGATCGATTAGACCATTCCAATCGATCCATGGATCGAATGGGAGGCCTGACAACAGCCGGACGACCCTTAGTTCAGTTCCTTGACCATGGGGGATGTAAAATATGTCATGAATAGTTATATTACACCCCTTAGCACATATAGAATAAAGAAATGATAAGAGCTTAGCAAAGTTTTAATTAGTACATCTTCCGCATCTAGATTTAGTGATGGTCATGGATATATTTTAGCACAGCATAATGTGACGGTCCGGCCTTACAGCTTAGTTAGAAGGCGGGTCATTACATATCCAGAATTATTCTAAGTTCGAGGACAAACTTTTTAAGGTAGAGAGAATTGTAACGCCCCAAATTTCCTCAATTAGAGTACTAAAAGTAATTTAAAAATATTTAAAAATGCTATAGAAATATTCTAGGGATTTTTAGAAATTTCTAGAGTATTTTTATGTAATTTTGGGAAGTCGTTTGGTATTTTTACTAAACAAAAGAAGTTTCGACAAAAAATGTCCAAGCCGAGATTCGAACCCGAGACCTCCGGCCGAAGCAAGCTATAAGAGGATCCGGTTGACCAAGTGTGCCAGCGAGCATTGTTGATTAAAGAAGGAAAAAATTTTATTTAAGCAGTGGTTAGTTAATAACATGAAATAATAGGAAGGAAAAAGGTTGCAGCCGAGATTTGAACCCACGAGCCAAGCCGTAACCCATGCGCGACTGACCAATCATTCATGCGACCAGTTCTGTTTAGAAAAGGATAACAAATTTATTTAAAGAAGTTAACAGAATATTGAGTATTAAAAGGAGAACTTAGGTGTTAATTGTTGTGACCTAATTTCAAAACCTCTCCCCTTTCTTCTTCTCTCTCGCACGGTGTCGGGCTCTTCTCGGGCAGAAACAGAACGAAGCCCTAGCTTTGTCTCCTACGGCCGGCCGAAGGAGATTTCCCCGAGCTCTTCTTGGATTTGAGCTCCTCTCGTCAAGAAGGACCCGTGAGCACGAAGAGGAGGCTACGATTTCAAGAGACCCGAACCCTAGAAGCCTTCGTCTCCTTCGGTTTGAATCCAAGAATCATGGTAACTGCTTACTCACCTGCGGTAAGATAATTTCGAGCCTTTGATTTAGAGTTTCTCTTGTTTTGTGAATGTGCCGTGAGGAATTTTGGATATCCAAGAGTTTCGTTTCGTTTTGTTTCCGAATTCTGTTATGGAGATTGTTGTTTAGGGCTTGCTGTCGTGGGTTTCGAAGAAAGAACATGAGATGGATTAGTATGTTGAGCATGTAAGTTTTGGTAAATTGGTTTTCCTTTGCTCCTTGTCGTGGTACCAAACCTGAAGTAGGATTGTTACTTTTTGTTGGGTTCCAGTAGCAAATTCTATACTATTTGCAATTGTACACATTGCTATGTGTTCATTGGGTTCTTTAGGATTTGGATTTCGGGTTTTTCCTTCTGTACAGCAGTGGGTGGCTGCATTTCATTTGATTGGGTTTGTAGCAGCTTGTAAGAGATGAGTTTAAGAATGCAAATCATTAGATAAGCAATGTTTAGAGTATTAGTGGTTATAACTTAACTTTAAATGACACAGAATATTGATAGGTTCTGCTGTAGAATAGATAATATGATGTCTTTAAACGGGTCCAGTTTTGGTGTCAAATTACTGATCATGAACACTCTTACTGTTGGTTTACAGTAGCCAATTTCTCTCAAGTTGCAATGGGTATACACTGCTGCATGGTTGGGTGAGCATGCCGTGGGGTCTCACAGTTAGTATAGATAGCATTTTTAAGTATCACAGCTTTATATCGCAGTTTATTTTTAGCATTTCAGATTTTAGATTTCTTTTGCATATCAGTTATAGATCTTTTTGTTGAATTATTAGAGAATGAAATGGTGTAAATTGGAGCATATAGTTTAGTTTCATTGTGTAGCACCTTAGTTTGATTTTTCCTTGCAATTAGTTATACATGAGCAGATCCAATTAGATCTCTAGTAGAGTACATGAGCAGATTTTTACTTGTTGTGCATTATGTTTTTATGTATGCAAATTTGGTTTGGCATGTCATGAGTTTTATGCCTTAGTTTGGGTGCATGTGTTATAAACAGTTAGTTTAGTTTTAGTTCTTAAAGTATGCAATTTTACGTTTTACAGTTTTAGTTTTGTTTAGCATTGTAGTTCTAGATTAAAACAAGCAATTTAATATAGTGTAGATTTTTATAAGTATTGTACGCAAGATTTTTATAAGTATTGTTTGCAGATTTTGATAAGTGTTGCATGCAGAACTCCAATCTTAGAACAGATTTTTATTAAGCATAATATGCAGAATTTTATTAGCATAGTAGGCAGATTTTTGGTTTAAGCATTTTACAGTTTGAATTTGCTTAAACATTTCAGTTTCTTTTTAAAGAAGCATTCTTTTAGAAGTATTAACAAGTATAAGAAAGATAAAGAAAAGCAAGAAAAAGGCCAAGGCCTTAAGTAGATCCCAAAGTCAAGACTTTAGGGATTTTTGGCACAAAAGGTGCTTGTTAAAATGCTGAGAAATTATATATTATAAGTATTAAAAGATAACAAGTATTTTACTTTTATCACTGGCACTGTGCTCGACTCTCAGTTATCCTTGGGTTGGGCTCCCATAGTCGTCCCTAGGTTTTGATAACCTAGTAGTAACGGCACGGTCGACGGTCGATGACCCAAGGGTCGCCAAATGGCCCACCAAATGGGCCACCAAATGGGCCGCCAAATGGGTCAGGTCGTTACAATAGTAAACCCTACTAGATTCGGGACTAGCTACCTTGGGTCTAGTTAGGGATGCGCGCATAGCAAGTACAATTGCGGAACCCAAGAAGAAAGTTGATTATTATTTTGAAGTATTATAAATATAAGTTTTTGAACAAGTAAAGTAAGTTTTACATAAGCATAAAAGTATTAAATAAGAAGTTTTTAAACAAGTGAAATAAAAGAATAAGTTTAGAACAAATGAAATAAGTTTCATTTTGTTTTAAAAGCAGCAAGTTGAGTTTTCTTTTATGCTAGTATGTTATTTAGATTAGCTTACTGTTCTTTGCTATTTTCTGAGCATGAGTAGCTTTACATGTTTAGCATTTCAGCCTGTTTGATTTCTTTATTATTAGATGAGCATGAGTAGTCCTCAGTAAGTAATCAGTTAGATCATGTTATAGATATATGTACATGCATATCGAGATTTTGTGAGTTAGATAGCGCTTACTAAGAATTTAGCTTATAGTTTGCATTTCCTCTTACTGCAGATACAGGAAAAGAAAAGTTTTAGCAAAGAAAGGCGACAAGGAGGTGTTCGAGGATATGTGATGCCAGGACTATGGAAGAGACTTGGGATATTATTAAGTTTTCGCATTTTAGGGGTTGATAAACAATTGAGTTGTACTTTAGTTCATGTCATTTGAGATTGTATTTTATACTTCATATCATTTGAGTTCATCTTTGTCTTTGATTGCATGCTGAGATGAATCTTGTTTAATAAGTAGTTATTTTGGTGTTTGACCTTTATTAAATTGCGTGAGAGTTTGTTATATGTTCCTGCCATCTGTGGCTGATGTATATTATGTTTGTATTCCAGTTTAAGGTCACATGTACAGGGGAGATTCTGCCAAAATTTTTCAGTAGAGACTCCTCGTGGTTTCGATCATAGCGGTTAAGTAGTGTTAGTTGTTAAGTAACGGTCATCCTTAGAGTGTAGTAGTACTAAAAAGGTGGTCGTTACAATTCACGTAACTGATTTGTGAAGTTTAGAAAACTATTTTCATAATAGATAAAAATAATAATCAAGCTGCTAATGGGCCCGGCAACTGTACTTGCTATGCGCGCATCCCTAACTAGACCCGAGGTAACTAGTTCCGAATCTAGTAGGGTTTACTAGGTTATCTAAACCTATGGACGACTATGGGAGCCCAACCCAAGGACAACTAAGAGTCCAGTACAGTGCCACTAATTAAAGTAAAATACTGATTCATAAGCTGATTTATCTTATCTCCCTCTTACTTGGTTATCTGAACGTAGAGCTAGGTTATCTGAACCTAGGGGCGACTATGGGAGCCCACCCATTGGACCATAGTCCCATATAAACTGAAGCAAGACTAAGCATGCTATTTATAAGAATTGTAGAATGAAATGCTAATTGTCAAAACTGCAATGCTAAACAATTCAAAATATGCAGTATAAACTTTAAAGAAATTTGCACCCTAAACTCTTAAGAAATCTGCAATACAAGCTCTAAAGAAATCTGCTTTAAAGGAATATGCATTTTAAGCTCTAAGAAATCTGCACTATAAACTCTAAAGAAATCTGCACTATAAACTCTAAAGAAAACTACACTATAAGCTCTAAAGAAATCTGGTCTAAAGAAATCTGCATTTTAAGGTCTTAAGAAATCTGCACCACAAGGAGATCTAAACAACATTAAAACTTCTAAATTGATTTCAATTATTTCAGTTTCCCCACTCATCTAGTATCAACAACTGCTTTCTAAACTTTCTGTTTCATCATCAACATGATCCATTTATAATTCCACCAAAAATCTGCACTATAAACTTAATTAAAATCTGCACTATAAGCTTAATTAAAATCTGCACTATAAGCTTACATAAAAATCTGCACTATAAGTTTAATTAAAATCTGCACTATAGGCTTAATTAAAATCTGCACTATAAATTCCACCAAAAATCTGAAAGTAAAGTTTCCATCCTTAATTTACGTCATCAACATTTGATCATCATCTTTTCTGAATCTAATATTCCCTTAAATTTATGAATTCTCTTCCCATAAATTAATCAATATGATATCTGTCTCATGCTCACTGCATAACAAAACAATTTACTCCTTTCCAAATCTAAATGAACTAAATTTAGTTTCATGGTAACATCACCAATCAAACAATAAGGAATAAACTAAACCACATATTCAAATTAATTAAAACCTCTTCTCATCTTCTTTATGAAACTCACGGTAGGAAATCTTCAAAATCATTAATCTTTGCGGCATGCGTCAGAAATCAAGAACACATGAATCCGAAACTACTCTACTGCAGGTGAGGAAGCACTTACCTTGCTTCTTGGACTCACAAACGAACAAGAAGGGCTTCTAGGACCTTGGCCGGCCGCTAGAGACGATGTCCTAACTCCCTTTTTTTTCTGCCCGAGCTCCACCATCGTACGCAGAAGAGAAGGAGAGAATGGTTTAGGTCACGGGAAAACAGAGCATCAAATTATCTCTTTTTATAACTTAATATTTCTGTTAACTCCTATAATAAATTTTTCTATCTTTTCTAAACAGATCCGTCCGCTTGGATTCTTGGTCTGCTGGATTCATCGAAACCTTTGACTGGGACAGAGGTCGCGGGTTCGATTCCTCAGCCGCCCCTTTTATTCCCATTTATTTTCCTATTAACTATTACTTAAATAAATTTCATTCCCCTTTTTAATTGGCAACGCTAGCTGGGCCACCTGGTCAGCCGCGTTTTGCTAAATCTTGACCAGGTCAGAGGTCGCGGGTTCGATTCCTCAGCCGCCCCTTTTTATTTCAATTTATTTCCTATTCCTCAACTAGTGCTTAAATAGATTTTGTTCCTTCTTTAATCAGCAACGCCCGTTGGGACACTTGGTCAGCCGGATTCACTTAAGAGTTGGCTCGGCCGGAGGTCTCCGGTTCGAATCTCGGCTTGGATATTATTTTTGTCAAAACTTCTTTCGTTTAGTAAAAATACCAAACGACCTCCAAAAATTACATAAAAATAATCTAAAAATCTCTAGAATTTTGCTAAAGCATTTCTAAATATTTTTTACATACTATTAGGATTCGTAATGAGGAATTTTGTGTCGTTACAATTATGCCTCAGATGAACAGTAACCGAGGCACCCTCATGGAGCTTTGAGGCACATCGGGTGCAATGGAGAAGATGTGCACGCAGCAAGGCTGGAGGTGCCCTCATGGAAGCTTGAGGTACCTCAAACAGGCTTAAAGGCTCCTCCAAGGGGTATGGAGGCGCCTTTGAGAGGATTAGCGATGACTTCTTTAGCGCTCATCTGCGCGGCAGACTCTGTAGTGATGGAGGCGCCCTCAAGGGGCTTTGAGGCGCCTTCAACAGCCATTATATATAGATCTCGACTATCAGATCCATTCATCAATTCCCAAGTGATCCTTCTTCCGCGTATTGCTCAAGGGATGTTCTAGAAGTGCTGTAACAAGCCACCGACAACTCGGAGCCTCAATTTTATGATTTCTAATTGTCGGTATAATTTCATGTGCATTTAATTGTAATATTCAATTGTACTATTTTGTGATATTATAGTTGTTGTCCATCGAAAGCGATCAACAATCACGAGCCTTGGTCTAGGAGTCACCCTAGACTCCAAACCAAGTAAATACTTGGGTTTTTCTGTGTTGTGTTTTCTTATTCCGCTGCTCTTTACTCGTACATTTTTCAAATAAGAAAAGTGAAAGTCATGAGCGCTATTCACCCCCCTCCTCTAGCTCGTCTCGATCCAACAATTGATATCAGAGCGAGGTCGCTTCAAATTGGTGCAACCACCAATCAAGCATTTTTTTGTGGTGATTTTAGTTTTTTGGAGTCGGTCAGAGTCGATATTTTTGCCACCTTTTGATCAAATTTTTCGTAATCAAATTTTTCTTAAAGTTGGTGCAACACCACTCGAGATCGCATTTTATTTTTATTTTAAACCACAATACTAATCATGGATCTATTCCTGGGACAAGTTCTTTGTTTATTTTGTGTGCAAGTTTTATCGTCTATTTTATGGCACTCCAAGAAGGCTACAATACAACCCGACCTCCGCTCTTCACCGGAGAAGATTTCGGCTACTGGAAGAGTTGAATGGAGTCGTACCTCCAAACAAATTTTGAAGTCTGGATGATCATCAAGACTAGTCTGGACCTTCCAATGGACAACACTGACAAACCAATCTCGTGCAAGAACTGGGATGCTGCACTCATAAAGAAAGTAGAAGCAAACACCTAAGCAACTTGTACACTTCAGTGCGACCTAATGAAAGAGGAATTGAACAGCGTCGACCCATTCTCGAGCGCTACAGAACTAAGGCAAAAGCTAATCGAGTTGCACAAGGGAACGCCCGACACGAAGGTAAGTAAACGTGATTTATTACTTAATAAATTGTACAATATGAAAATGCAGGAAGGTGAGATGGCTAGCCACCTCCATGCCCGGATACAAGAATTGCTCAACGGGCTTCACGCGATCGAACAAAAATTGGAGAACCACGACATCCTAAGGTATGCCTTAAACGCCTTTCCAAGGAATACCTTGTGGGCATCCATGGTAGATGCTTACAAGGTTTCTAAAGTTCTTTCCTTAATAAAGTTAGATTAACTTTTCACATAATTTGAATTGCATGAACAGATAAACTCACGTCCGGCCGAGAAGGGTATAACTTTGATTGTAGGTACTTGTAAAGCGCACGAACCAAAACCAAAACGCTGAAACGAACTGGAGACAGAAGAAGAACCAGACTTGGACAACGACGATGATGATGAGATCACGGCCGAACTAGTCAATCTGTTGAGGAAGCTTTATAGAAAGAAGAAAGGCTTCAACAAGAAGGATGTCAAAAAGGTAATCTTGTCCAAGGAGGCCCAGCCAAACTCCAAAATGAAAGTTGGAGTCACCTGCTACGGATGCAACCAGAAGGGGCGGATGAACGCAAACTATCCAAACCAGAAAGACGTAAAGAAACCAAGAAGAAAGAAGGCACTGAAGGTGACCTGGGACGAGTCTTCTTCCGAAGAGTCAAACACTGAAGAACTCGAGCAGACGAGTTTTCTTGCAATGATGGCCCGGGAGCAACTCAACGAATCCGGAAGCATGGACGAATCAGAAGCTGAGTTCGAGAGAAGCCACGAATCTGTATTTCGTTTCTGAAGGGCCTAGCCTCCTTGTAAGTACGCGTTGATTATATAATTTAATTAATTACTTAATGCATAAACTAGCAAAATCCAATGTTCGGATAAAATTGCTTCTAAAGGTGGTAACATCCCTTAAGGAAGTAACTCACTCCGAATCCTTGACTGACCCTATTTAGATTGGAACCTCAACTCAAGTTCAAAAGCTTGAGGAAGAGAATTCCAGCCTGAAAACTCAAGTCATGGATTTGAAGATTGCATTGGAACGATTTACACTGGGTTCCATGAATTTTGACTTGATTCTTAGAAAATAGAAAGTCGTATACAATCGATCCGGATTAGGGTTTAAAACTAAAAGGAAATATCAATCTTATGTTAGGTTTTTCGGGCCGCGAAAACCACTTTTTCGCGTCGCGGAAACCCCGAAACCCCCTAGCCATTGGATCCGTGCGAAGAAAACATTCGAAAATACGAGTACGAGTTTCAAACTATAATCTACAATAGATCTACAAAGGGAAAAACATTTTATACCTTTGAAGCGTGCCCTCGCAAATCCCGCTCGTCCAACGGTACGCCGGATCTCGAAGTTTTCAACGTAGACAACTCTCTAGTGATATCCACATGAACAAGAAGTATTCTCTAACACTCAAGGATGGAGAAGAGAGCACCACAAGTGTGCTAGCACTCTCTAGGGCTCTCGGGTAGGATTGGAAGAAGAAGAAAGGAAAAGAAGAGAACACACTCCTCTAAAATCTCTATGTGACTTTCACTAACCTTTCTTCTTGGATTAGATTCACTCTCCTTTCTTCTCCCTTGCTTGAAACCCACGACCAAGAGAAGAGAAGGAGCAAGAAGGGAGCTTAGGAGGAGGAAGATCACTTGAATGAGAGTTACACTTGCAAAATGAAACTCTTTTCATCTAATTAAGTGGTTTGTAACCTCCATGGGATACCAAGAGTAACAACTCTTGGTAACTCCCATCAGGTGGCACTTCACTTAAGTAACCATGATGATGTGGAGCATCATCATTGGTCCACTTAATGCCAACTCACCAATGAGGTGGCATAAAGTCAAGTCAAACTTCACTCTTCATCTTCCTCACAAGTCAAGTCAAACTTGACTTAATCTCTCTCATGGTTGATCTAATCCAACCATTTAATTCAAGCCAATGTAATATAATGAATCTAATTCATTTAATTAAATTGATTCAATGAGTCATAATCTAAATTAGACTCATTGAACACATGAATCAACTTGAGTCCAACTCAATTAGCCCAATTATGATTACTCTTAATCCAATTTGATTCATCAAATGAATCTAATCCTCTTGGTTCATCTTATGAACCTAATCTCCATCCACTTGTTCTTTGTGTGTGACCCAATAGGTTCTTGTAACGTTGGCAATGCCCCTAAACTCATTTAGAAACATAAGTAATGAGCGGTATCTAGCAATACATCATTACTACCCAAGTTACAAGAATGTTGAGATCCAACATCACCTTGTGACTACTAATTGTAACTCCTCACAATATATGACAAGTGTCCTTCTATCCTAGACATCTAGATTGATCAATTTGAGGCATAGACCGTGTCATCCTCTAATCAATCTAAATCTTGAACTCCAAGTAGACTCACTCAATCAAATGAGCTCAATATCTCATATTGACTCATTTGGGCATGGCCATGCACTTCGTGGTCTCACTCTATCAAGAATATCGATGTCTCTCCCGTCATATAGGAGGGATAGATCCCATCTACATCACTCACATCCCTCCGCATAATTTGTTACATACCCAGTAATCGCCTTTATAGTCCACCCAGTTACGGGTAACGTTTGACGAAACCAAAGTACATAACTCCTTATGTAGGGAACCATGGTGACTTCAGGTCTAAGGACTAGTAGTCATACTAATAGCCACATGAGAAAGTATATGACACTCACATAACGATCCATGATACTTTCTCATGGCGGGTCATTCAGTATACATTCTCCAATGCATATCCATGTGTCAACTTGATATCTCTATATCCATGACTTGTGAAATCAAGTCATCGAGTTGACCTACATGCTAGTCTTATTGCATTAACATTGCCCCTGAATGTTAATACTTGACTAGGAATGATTAAGAGTAGTGTTCCCTATATCATCTCACTATCGGTTCAACTAACCGATTGATATAGGTGAGAACCTTCTACTCAAGGACGTTATTATACTTAGTTTATTTGGCACCAATACAAATATAATAACCAAAAACCAAATGCCTTTATTTATATAGAATATGATACAACAAGTCCAAAATACAATCATCAAATGATTGGCTCTAGGGCTCTAGCTAACATCTTATTTATCACTTGTTAATAGACCGAATAAAAAGATAGTCTAAGCATGGGTACCTAAATCCAACTTGGTCAATCAAGTTGGGCTTGGTCAATATTGGGTTCCCAAGGATCAAGTCTATTACCTTGATAGACCATATTGAGGCTATGATCCAAGGGGAGCCAATAGAAAAACTATCTTGATAAATAGATAAAATTGCTTAATGCTTGTTTATTTTCTTTTCCTTGTAATATGCATGTTTAGATTAGGATAGATTAAGGACCTAGGCGTAATTTACACTTGTTTAGTTAAACCTAGGGGTTTCAAAAAGAAAATTAAATATATATTTTCCTTGAAAGGCTCTGTCTAGAAGTGGTGGATGATCTCATACCCAAGAAAGCCTAGTGCCTCGCCACAGCTTGGGAGCCATTCTTCGAAATGTATATTTAACTAACCAATTGGAAAACCTAAGTCTAACTCAAATGTAATTAATCCTTAGAAATAATCTAAATTAAAGATAACCATATCACAAAAATACTTAGGATTCCCTGATTGATAACTTAGAATTGGGTGAGATGGATCTAGGTTAAACTTAGCCAATTTCAAATAAATCAACTTAATAATCAACTTAATTAAATTAACTTTAATAAATTTATCAACTTAATTAAATTAACCATACAAATAAATCAACTTAATAATCAACTAAATTAAATTAACTTTTATAAATTAATCAACTTAATTAAATTAACCGAAAAAATAAATCAACTTAATTAACAACTTAATTAAATTAACTAAACAAATAAATCAACTTAATAAACAACTTAATTAATTAACTTTTTAATTATCTAAATCTAACTTAATCAACTTATTAATTAATAACTCAATAATTTAACTATTTCAATTTATCAACAAAACCATTTAATTAAATTAACTTAATAATTAACTAAATCTAATTAACTTAATCGACTAAATCTAATTAACTTAATTGTCTAAATCTAAATTTATAAGTTAATCAATCTCACTAAATAAACCATCTCACAAACACCCATAGGAATACCATGATTGATCATCTAGATTGGTTGAGATGGAACATTAAGATGATTTCAGTCAAACTATCTTCTGAATCCATTAAATTGACCCAGATCAAATACTTTATGTAGGAGCATAAAGATTTGGATCAATGGATGCTAGATAGTGGATGCTCCAAGCACATGACTGGAGACAGACTGAAATTCACTAAGTTGAAACTCAAGGACCTAGGGACTGTTACGTTCGCCGATGATGGAACCCTTAAGGTAATCGGAATAGGTAATATTCAATTAAATTCTGATTTTTATATTCGAAAAGTCTTATTAGTTGAACAATTTAGCTTCAATTTACTTAGTATTAGCCAATTATGTGGCTCAGGATATTTAGTCACATATTCAAAAACTAAAGGCATAATTAGGAATATTAATTATTCTGAAATCACACTTAAGAGAATTAGGAAAAAGAACATTTATACTATAGACTTACCTACCTCCTCACTAGAGTGTCTATTGACACAACAAGAAGAAACTGAGTTGTGCCAGAGGAGACTGGGTCACACTCATACTAGACTCATTTCAAAAATGAGTTAAAATGGTTTAGTTAGAGGTCTGCCTAAATTAAAGTTTATTGAAAATTCAACTTGTGATGCTTGTCAACAAGGTAAACAAACCAAGTCAAACCACAAGTTAACCAACTTAAACAGAACAACTTCTATACTTGAGCTCCTTCACCTAGACTTGTTTGTTTCACAAGGAGCCATGTCACTAACCAAAAACCAATATTGCTTAGTAATAATCGGTGACTACTCAAGATTTACTTGGGTAAAATTCCTAAAAACTAAAGATGAAATCTTTGAAGTTTTTAAAATATTCTGCAAATTAATAGAAAATGAAAAGGATACTCAGATAAAAAAGAATTAGAAGTGACCATGGGGGAGCATTTGAAAACCATAAATTTATTGAATTTTGTGAAATTAATGGTTATAAACATGAATTTTCATGCCCTAGGACCCCCCCTCCCAACAAATAAAATGGTCTAGTAGAACGGAAAAATAGAACCCTACAAGAAGATGTTAGGACGATGTTGAATGAATACAAACTATCTAATCAATTCTGGACTGAAGCAATTAATACAACCTGCTATATACAAAATAAAACTTTAATTAATAAATATCAAAATAAAACACCTTATCAAATATACTATATTAAAATCCCTAATTTAAATTATCTAAAGGTATATGTATGTAAAGTGTTCATTTTAAATACAAAACACCACTTAGGAAAGTTTACATCAAAAACAACCCCAGGAATATTTTTAGGATACACAACAACCAGTAGGGTATATAGAGTTTTTAACAAAAACACCCTTAAAGTTGAAGAAACTATAAATGTAATTTTTGATGAAAAAAATAACCTACCTAACGTAGCAAATGAAAATATCAATTCAGAAAATATTAACTCAAGAAACTTAGAAGATGATGAAGAAATTTCACTAGAACCTAGTGAATTACCAGAACTAGTTATTAACCCAATTATAAGACCAACTAGAACAAGTACCAATCACCCATCCGACCGAATTTTGGGTGATCCAACTCTAGGGGTCAGAACTAGGTCATCTTATAGAAACCTAAGTCAAATAGCCCTCATTTCCAAAATTGAACACAAAACTATAGACAAAGCCCTACCAGATCTACACTGGACATTAGCAATGTAAAAGGAGTTAGCTCAAATTGAAAGAAACCAAGTCTGAGAATTAGTACCTAAACCCATTAACAAAACTATAATTGATACTAAAAGGGTTTTTAGAAACAAATTAAATGATCAAGGTGAAATAGTTAGAAACAAAGCAAGACTAGTAGCTAAAGGGTGTAATCAAGTAGAAGGCTTAGACTATGATGAGACCTACGCCCCTGTAGCCAGACTTGAATCTATTAGGATGCTGCTGGCCTATGCAGCACATAAAGGATTCAAACTATATCAAATGGATGTAAAATCTACTTTCTTAAATGGATTTATCAAAGAAGAAGTATATGTAAGTCAACACCTAGGATTTGAGGACCTAAAACATCCAAACCATGTTTTTAGGCTAAAAAATGCTCTATATGGGATAAAACATGCACCTAGGGCTTGACATGAACGTTTGTCTAATTATCTATTATCAAAAGGGTCCAACCAAGGTCAAATAGATCCTAGACATTTTGTAAAAACCTTAGAAAAGGCATCTTTATGGCCCAAATTTACGTAGATGATATAATTCTTGGATCAACCAACTCTAAATTTTTAAAAGAATTTACCAAATTAATGAAAAATGAATTTGAAATGAGTCTGGTAGGTGAACTTAACTTTTTCTTAGGTTTACAAATTAAACAAACAAAAGATGAAATTTACATCTATCAAACTAAATATGCTAAGGAACTAGTTAGAAAATTTGGAATGGAAAACTCAAAAAATATTAATACACCAATGGCTACTATTATTAAAATTGACTCAGACTTAGAAGGTAAACCAGTAGACTTGAAATACTATCGATGTTCGATAGGGAGTCTATTGTACCTAAATGTGAGCCGACCAGACATTCATTTTGCTGTAGGTATGTGTGCAGATACCAATCTTGTGCAAAAGAGTCTCACTTAACCTTTGTCAAAAGAATACTTAGGTATATTAAGGGAACTTTAAATGTAGGACTCTGGTACCCTAGATCTTGCACCCTTAACCTGACTGGCTATTCTGACTTAGACTATGCTGAGTGCAAACTAGATAGAAAGAGCACAAGTGGTAACTGTTAATTTCTAGGTCAATGCCTAGTAAGTTGGTCAAGCAGAAAGTAACACTGTGTTGCTTTATCTACCACTGAAGTTGAGTATATAGCCCTAGAAGAATGTGCATCTCAATTATTATGGATGATGCATACCCTAAAAGACTATCAACTAGAATATCAAAATACAAAAGTTTCAATTGATAACATAAGTTCAATTAATCTAACCAAGTATCTGATTCATCACTCAAGGACTAAACACATAGAAGTAAAACACCGCTTTGTAAGGGATCACGTAGCTAAGGGTGATATTGTACTTAACTATGTTGAGTCAAAATCAAACCTTGCTGACATATTCACAAAACCCTTACCTGAACTTGAGTTCAGTGCACTTATTAGACAAATAGGAATGTGCTTAGCAGAATAGAATTAATTACTATATTGTTTAAATCAACCATTTTTTTAATTTAGTTTTAATCCTAGGAAAAATGTTTTTCCAAAATTCCAAATTTTGTTAGTTTTTCAAAAATCCAATTTAGCCTAGGAATTTACCCCTAGATATCAGGTACCCCTAGTATCATCCAGAGCATCTCACAAGCACACTAGGTTTAACTTGCTTGTGTTTGAAAATAATTAGAATAGTGTGAGATTCATTGGGTATTGCCTAGACTTAAGAATGCTTATGTCTATGCATCGACATAAGTCTGGGTGTTAAATATCAAAGTACATTAATCAAGTATCCTGTATTAGTCAAAACTAACTGGATCACTAACTTACTTAACCAAGTGAACATTATTGTCCTCTAGGTAAACAGCTAGTAGCTAGTGGTTAGACATGTGGCTAAGTTAAGTATTTTGATTTAACTTTTAGTTACTCATGCTTGGACTGTATAACTTTTGAATAAATCTTTTAAAGGTGGCCTTAGCAAAAGTTATTTAAATCATGTATTTTTAAATTTGGATATCATAAAAAGCTTCTTTTTTAAAATTTTTTCAAATATTCTAAAAAGTCTTGGTTGCAGAATACTTTAAAGTTTTATACATTATTTTTCCTAAAGTGTTCTTAAAAAGCCTTATCAAACTTTTGTTTGAAAAATTCTTAAAGTTTTAACATTTATTTTCTACAAACTTTTAGCTAAACTACTTTACAAGTCAAAACTTTTCCTTAGCTAAATTAACCTGTAACTTAGTTGAGATTATGATTTCACTTGGTTAAAAATCTTACAAATAAATATCTTTTGAAATTAAGGATTTAAAATCTAGTATTCCTTTTGAAAAGTTTCTTTAACTCAAAGATAGCTAAGCCACTTTGCAACTCCAAAACTTTTTCTTTATGCTAAAAATATCTTTTATAAACTTAGTTTCTGAAATTTATTTTTACAAGACCCCATACATAACTTTTGATAAAAAGTTTTTACTTTGCTAAAAAGTCTTCAAAATATTTTGCATACTTTGTCTTCTTTAAGTTTAAATTTTATAAGGCTAAACTCTATTTTTGAAAGCTATGTTTATATCTTCAAAACCTCTGAAAAGCTAATATCTTTTTTGAAGTTATTATTAGCGAAACTTTTAGCTAAGGCCAATGATCACTTTATCAATTTTTTCTTACTTTACCCTCTTTTTATTGATAATTTTGATATATGGCAAAGGGGGAGAGTAAGAAAATTCAAAGAAATAAGGAGATAAGGAAATTCAAAAGTAAAGTTTTTTGAGGAGCTTTTATTAAGGAGGAGTCTTTATACTTAATCTTTCACTAAGGGGGAGCTCTATACATAAGTTTATGTTTGTACTATCATGCTTATACTTGTACTATCATGCTTATGTTGTCTTTGAAAATACTTTATAGCATTGTTTTACTTAACTATGAATTTTTGTTGCCATAATCAAAAAGGGGGAGATTGTTGATGCGGGAAGCATCTGACGATCGAACTCAAGTTTTGATAATATCAAAGGGATTCAAAGTTAAGGTTAATTATTATCTAACATGTGTGAATGAGATTTTTTAGGAAAGTCCTAACTATGGTTAGACAGACGGAAAACCCTAGGGGATGGTAACCCTAGGTCCTAGGGGTTGTAACCCTAGGTGGAGGAAAACCCTAAGGGTCAGCAACCTTAGGTCCTAGGGGGTGCTAACCCTAGGTGGTGGAAATTTCGAAGGGGGTTGTAACAACCCAAATTTCCTCATGCCGAGTCCTAATAATAATTAAAAATATTTAGAAATGCTTTAGAAATATTCTAGAGATTTTTATAAATTTTTAGAGTACTTTTATGTAATTTTTGGAGTTCGTTTGGTATTTTTACCAAAAGAAAAAGTTGCAAAAATAAAGAGGTTGAGCCGAGGTTCGAACCGAAGACCTCTGGTTAAGCAAAGCCTTAAGTTGTCTCGGATGACCAGGAACCCAGCAGGGTCATGCTGATTAAATATATAGCGAAATAAACTTAAGCAGTAATAGAAAACAGAAAATATTAAGTATAAAAGAGTTTCGGCCGAGATTCGAACCCACGACCTCCAACCTGTCCAAGACTTAAGCGAAGCGTGATGACCAAGCGCCCAAGTGGGCCGTGCTGAGCAAATATCAGGCGAAATTAATTTAAGCAGTAGTAGATAACAGAAATACTAAGATATAAAGAGGGATAAGTTGAGGTTTTGTTCCGTGACCTAATTCTCTTCTCTCCTTCTCTCGCGTGCGACGGCGACCTGCTCGGGCAAAAAGCAAAGCCGGAGCTAGGTTTCGTGTCCAGCGGCCGGCCAAGGGTCAAATCTGAGAGTTCTTTCCGCCATCACGATCCTCTCATCGAGGAGAATCTGTAGGCACGAAGAAAAAGCCGAAAACATGCAAATCTCTGAAACCCTAGAAGCTTAATTCGGATTGTAAGTCCAAGAATCCAAGGGAAGTGCTTCCTCACCTGCTGTAGAATAGTTTCAAATTCATGTTAGCTTCTTGTTTTTATTTTCAAATCATGCCATGGAAGTTATTGTTATGGGTTGCTGCCTTGGGTTTCAAAGAAGGATCATGAATGGTAAAGTTCAAGTATGTGGGTTGTCTACCTCAGGCTTTGTAGCTGGAATTCGGATTTTTGTTGTTCTAGGCAATGAGCATGAAGAACAATTTCGATCTTAGGTTTCCAGTGACAATTTTTCTTATTAGTAGCACTTCGATTTCTTTTGCTTGCTTACTGTGGCACTATCAGGAGGATGGTTAAATTAGATTTGTGGGTTGTGACTTAATGAGCATGTTCGGGTTGTATGGAAGCTAGCAATTTTCTATTTTTCCTTTTATTGCCGTGGTACATAGCATAAAGGATAATTATGGTTTTGGGTTTACATTAGAAATTATCCTTGCTAGTTGCATTTGGGTTCTTTGCCGTTAACTGAAGGTTAAGCTTACCGTAGCAATTGTCACAGTAGCAATTATTTTTGTTCCTTACCGTAGCAATTTCCTTATAGTAGCAATTGTTATAGGTTAAGATTGAAGGTTGCATTCTAAGATTTTATTCAAGCATTTCAGTTTTTAAATTGTTCAAGCACTGTATGTTCTAAAGTTGTTTAAGCACTATAGTTTAGATTAGTTTCAGCACTGCGGTGTAGATTTGTTAAAGCATTCAATTTTAGTTTGTTTAAGTACTCAATTTTAGTATGCTAAAGCATTCAACTTCAGTTTTATATGAATTCATAAATGGTTTTGTGAGAAGTATAAGCAAGAAAAGAGCAAGGTCTTGATTTGATCCCAAATTCCAGATGTTGAGGATCAAAGGCACGCTTAGTGCTTGAAGAAATGTCGAGGCATTATATATTGGAAGTAATAAAAGATAACAAGTATTTTATTTTTAAGTGGCTAGTACCCGACTTTCGAGGTTGTCGTTAAACAAATCCAGGTGACTAATTCTGAGGTCTTGGCCCTAGTAAGACCAAGGTCTTTACCCTCGTAGGACTGGTGGCTCGCTACCTCAGTTCTATTAGGGAGCGCGCAATGTTACTACGCCTGGGCCCAAGAAGAGATTGATTATTATTTTGAAGTATAAAAGTCTAAGTTTTGAACAATCGAAATAAGTTTCACATAAGTTTAAAGATCAGCAAGTTTAGTTTTCTTTTATGCTAGCATGTTGTTTAGTTTCGCTTACTGTTATTTATTATTAGATAAGCAGCTTTACATGTTTAGCATTTTAGTATATTCACATGCATATTCAAGTTTTGTGAGTTAGATAGCGCTTACTAAGTAATTTTGCTTATAGTTGCATCTCCTCTTACTGCAGATAAAGGAAAGGAAAAGCTATAGCGAAGGAAGGCGATAAGGAGGTGCGGATGGATGTGTGATGATTGGACTATGGAAGCCTTGGGAATTAGTTTAAAATTCATTCAGACCTTGTATTGAATACTTTATGGTTTAGAACTTTTCTTTTTATTTGAAATGAACTTTAGTTGCATTACTTGAGTTGCATTATTGTTGCATGCATGTTTCAGATTCATATATATAGTTTTAGCATGTTCAGATTAATATATATTAGTTTAGTTGTGAACAAATGCTAGAGTAGAATGTCAAGATGTGTCATGTAGTTTTCCGCTGCTACTTAATTGCATGTTTTGAGTTTTTGAGAGTTTTAAGTATTGATATTTACATGTGAGCAACATTAGTTAAGTAAAGTTAGTAGTCTAATAGTGCTCCACCCTCATAGACTAGTAGCGAGGAGGGTGGGGTCTTACAGTGGTAACCCTAGGTAGAAAGTCCAGTCGGTCTGGAGGACCGGACTGACATTAGGTATGCTCTCCTGAGTGGAGTAGGTGAGGACGTGTTCTCGGAAGAGGGAACAGTAGGCATCGGTTCGACCTAGGGTTTCAGTCAGAAATTCGAAGTTAGAACTGAACAGTCTGGAGACTGTCAAAATATTTTATTATCATGTTTATTATATGCTAACTTTGTTTTGCAGGATATATGATTGTTTTGTGGACTAATATATTTTGCAGGGATAAAAGAGCACATTATACCTTGGATGAACAGTACCCGAGGTGCCCTCATGGAGCTTGGTGGCACCTCGACTGCAAAGGAGAAGATGTGCGCGTAGCAAGGTTGGAGGCACCCTCATAGAAGCTTGAGGCACCTCAGACAGGCTTGAAGGCTCCTTCAAGGGGGTATGGAGGTGCCTTTAAGAGGATCAGTGATGACTTCATCAGCGCTCATCCGCGCTGCTGACTCGGCAGTGATGGAGGTGCCCTCAAGGGGCTTTGAGGTGCCTTCAACAACCATTATATACAAATCTCGACCAGCAGCTCCATTCATCAATTCCCAAACGATCATTCTTTCACGTGCTGATCAAGAGATGTTCTAGAAGTGCTATAACAAGCCACCGACAACCCGGAGCCGCAGTTTTATGATTTCTAATTGTCAGTATAATTTCTAGTGCATTTAATTGTAATATTCAATTGTACTCTTTTGCGATATTAAAGTTGTTGCCCACCGAAAGTGATCAACGATCACGGGCCTTGGAGTAGGAGTCTCCCTAGGCTCTAAACCAAGTAAATACTTGGGTTTTTGTGTGTTGTGTTTTCTTATTCTGATGCTCTTTACTCGTACGTTTTTTGAATGCGAAAAGTGAAAGCCAAGAGTGCTATTCACCCCCACCCCCCTCCTCCTCTAGTGCTTCTCGATCCAACACCCCTTGTAACGACCCAATTTTCCTCATTAGGAGTTCTAAAAGTTCTTAAAAATATTTAGAAATACTTTAGAAAAATTCTAGAGATTTTTAGGAATTTATAGAATATTTTTAAGCAATTTTTGGAGGTCGTTTGGTATTTTTACTAAACGAAAGAAGTTTCGACAAAAAAATGTCCAAGCTGAGGCTTGAACCGGCAACCCCTAACCCGAGCAAAACCTGACTAACCAACTGGGCTAGCAATTGTTACTTGAACAAATAGAGGAAGAGATCTATTTAAGTAATAGGAATTGATAACAAAGAAATAAAAGGAAGAAAAAGGGGTAGCAGCCGAGAATTGAACCCGGGGCTTTTGGCTTGGTCAAAACCCAGCCAACCAACTGTTCCGCGGATATTTCGTGAAAGAATTGGGAGCGAAATAACCTTAAGTCAACAGAATACCGGGTTATTAAAAGGAGAACTTAGGTTTTCCCTTTTGGCCCGAGGACCCCTAATTCCTCTCTTCTCCCTCATGCGTGCGCGGCGTCGACGATTTCTCTCGAGCAGAAACTAAACCGAAGCTAGGTTTCATCTCCGGCGGCCGGTCAAGGACCAAATCCGAGGGTCTTTCACATCGTCGTGATCATCTTGTCAAGGAGGACGCGTCGACACGAGGAGAACGCTGAGATCGTGGGCTCGTCCGAACTCTAGAAGGGATTTTTGTCGGCTGCGAGTTCAAGAACAGCAAGGTAAGTGCTTACTCACCTGCGGTAAGATAGTTTTGAGTCTTTGATTTAGAGTTTATCTTGTTTTGTGAATGTGCCGTGAGGAATTGTTGACAAGGAAGCTTGGTGCCGTGAGTTTTATAAAGAAGATTGTTCTTCCCTTTTTGAGCATTCGGATTTGTTGTAAGGATTTCGGAATATCTAGGGATTAGGTGTTTGTGATTGCAATCGTTGTTGTGCTGTTTCAATTGGTTTACTCGAGTTCAGGACAGTGTCCTTAGTTTTGTTTGGGTTATCTCATGGCATTTGAGTTTCGGATCTAGATTTCGATGTTTTGGTTGATCGATGTTTTGTTCTCTTCTAGTGTTTATGAAAGTTACGGACAGAATATTGATGGCTTTGTTTACCCATTGTTGGTGAAAGGCTGGATTGATTATGAAGATAGGAGTTCGATCGCTGTAGTTCGGTTTATTGAATTTCCATGGGTTGGTATGAATTCCATTCATTGTGATTCTGTTTCACTGAATTGAAGCAGACTTGTGTGGATTTTGGGAGTTAATCCGATGGATTATGAAATAGGCAGATGGTAGTAAATTTGTAATCCTAGGTTTGTAGGTTGGTCAAGGAATTATAAATGGGATGAGATATCATAAGAATGTAGTGCAGGTGTAATACCATTGAATTGTGCTAAGGAGTGTTTATGGATAACATCTATGCTTGGTTGATTCTGGAATTTTGAATGGATTACGAGTTATAATATCTTTATTGAGTGAATTCCAGATAAGCTAGTTATTAGTCATATTATGGAAAGGAAGTTTGAGAGACGATGAAAATTTGTACTAGCCAGAATATGTTTCTTTTGTTAAGTTTCTTTACAGAATTTTTGTTAAGCAAGTGCAGATTTTGTTAAGCTAGTATGCAGATTTCTGTTAAGCTATTATGCATATTTTTATTAAGTTAGTATGCAGATTTCTGTTAAGCTATTATGCAGATTTTTATTAAGATAGTATGCAGATTTCTGTTAAGCATTAGTGCAGATTTTTGATAAGTATTGTATGTGCAAATTTCTTTTGTATTCTATGCATAATTATGTGTTACATAGTTAGTTTCATTCATAGATGCATAAGAAAGATAAAGAAAATGTAACGACCCGCCTTCTAACTACTAGGCTGTAAGGCGAATCGCTACAGTTGTACTGTACTGACTGTGCGGAAAGCTGATCTAATTTAAAATTTTGCTATTCTAATTACTGGGAACGCTGAAACTGAACGCTCTACATGTACCTAATAATTGTACACATGCTAGGGAAGACAATCTATGCCTCCCGGATGACTTGCTAGCTGTAATCAAACATTCCAATCGATCCATGGAGCGATTGGGCTGTTGGATCGATCCAGGGATTGATCCAGCTTGATTCTGGCACGGAAGGAGACTCTGGGTCGGTCGGCTGACCGATCCATAGCTTCTGTATGCAGCTGGATCGGTCTACCGACCGATCTAGGAGCACGTTGATCGGTCGGTAGACCAATCAGTGAGCCTCTGTGCTTTTGCCCTCTTCTGTACACAGCTGGATCAGTCTACCGACCGATCCAGGAGCACTCTGATCGGTCGGTAGACCGATCAGTGCACTTCATAAGTTTCTGTTTGCCTCTGGATCGGTCGGTTGACCGATCCATAAACTCTCTGTTCGAGTCTGGATCGGTCGGCTGACCGATCCAGTGGCGCAACCCCATTCCTGATCGGTCGGCTGACCGATCAGGGTTTCTGATTTCATATCAGAAACTTCTGATTTCAGCACTGATGCGTGCCAAAGATCTCACATAACAACTAACTAATGCATAATAAACATTCAAATAACCTATAGCTAACATTCCAACAAGACATGGAGCATGGTTCATCGACTCATAACCTTTAACTACTAGAAATGCATAGAAAGGAAGGTATAAGAAAATGTCTTAAGGAAGAACTAGTTTCTAATTCCTGTTCCTGCCACACACACCATCCTTGCATTTGTCGGGTTTTTCGGGCCGCGAAAACCGCTTTTCGCGTCGCGGAAACCCCGAATCACCCAAGCCACGGATCTCGTGCAAGGTAAAACTTTCGAAAAATGTGAGTACGAGTTTAAAACACGATCGACTCTTAGATCTACGAGGGAAAAACCATTTTACCTTCGAAGCGTGCGCTCGCAAATCCCGCTCGTCCAACGGTACGCCGGATCTCGAGAGTGTCAACGTAGACACTCCTCTAGTGATATCCACACGAACAAGGAGTGCTCTCTAGCACTCAAGGTTGGAGAAGAGAGACCTCAAGTGTGCTAGCACTTTCTAGGGCTCTCGGATGGGAATGGAAGAAGAAAGGAGATCGAGAAGAGAGGATAAAAACCAAGAACACTCTTCTATGTGACCTTCACTTACCCTTTCTACTTTTGGGAACTCAAATCACCCTCTCCACTCTTAGAACCTCACTGCAACAGCCCATGGAGAGAAGAGAGACCACCCAAGGAGGAAGAAGATGGAGTTAATCACACTCAATTGAAAAACATCAATTACATTTCATTTTGAGTGGCCGGCCATAATGAGAGTAATTACTCTCATTAATGTGGCCGGCCACATTAAAACAAAGAAGGAAGTGTAACTTCCATTAGGTGGCATAATCATGTATTAACTATGATGATGTGGCACGTCATCATTGCCCACTTAATGCCAAGTCACACATATGATGTGGCAAAGTCAAGTCAAACTTGACATTTCTTCTTCCTCTAAGTCAAGTCAAACTTGACTTAATCTCTCTCATGGTTGATCTAATCTAACAATTTGATTCAAGCCAACTTAATATAATGAATCTAATTCATTAAATTAAATTGATCTAATGAGTCATAATATAAATTAGACTCATTAAATACATGAATCAACTTGAGTCTAACTCAAGTAGCCCAATTTGGATTACTCTTAATCCAATTTGATTCATCAAATGAATCTAATCCTCTTGGTTCATCATATGAACCTAATCTCCATCCACATGTTCTTTGTGTGTGACCCAATAGGTTCTTGTAACGTTGGCAATGCCCCTAAACTCATTTAGAAGCATAAGTAATGAGCGGTATCTAGCAATACATCATTACTACCCAAGTTACAAGAATGTTGAGATCCAACATCACCTTGTGACTACTAATTGTGACTCCTCACAATATATGACAAGTGTCCTTCTATCCTAGACATCTAGATTGATCAATGTGAGGCATAGACCATGTCATTCTCTGACCAATCTAAATCTTGAACTCCAAGTAGACTCACTCAATCAAATGAGCTCAATATCTCATATTGACTCATTTGGGTATGGCCATACACTTCGTGGTCTTACTCTATCAAGAATATCGATGTCACTCCCGTCATATAGGAGGGGTAGATCCCATCTACATCACTCACATCCCTCTGCATAATTCGTTACATATCCAGTAATCGCCTTTATAGTCCACCCAGTTACGGGTGACGTTTGACGAAACCAAAGTACATAACTCCTTATGTAGGGATCCATGGTGACTTCAGGTCTAAGGACTAATAGTCATACTAATAGCCACATGAGAAAGTATATGACACTCATATAACGATCCATGATACTTTCTCATGGCGGGTCATTCAGTATACATTCTCTAATGCATACCCATGTGTCAGCTTGATATCTCTATATCCATGACTTGTGAGATCAAGTCATCGAGCAGACCTACATGCTAGTCTTATTATATTAACATTGTCCCTGAATGTTAATACTCGACTAGGAATGATTTAGAGTAGTGTTCCCTATATCATCTCACTATCGATTCAACTAATCGATTGATATAGGTATGAACCTTCTACTCAAGGACGCTATTATACTTAGTCTATTTGGCACTAATACAAATAAGTATAATAACCAAACAAATGCCTTTATTAATATACAAGAATATGATATACATGAGTCCATACAATCATCAAATGATTGGCTCTAGGGCTCTAACTAACAGCATTGCCCTCCAGCTTCCTCTGTTAGTCCATTTTTCCTTTTCCTTTATCTGCAGTATAAGGAAAAATAGAATCTGTAAGCTTAAAGCTTAGTAAGAAACCATCTACCTCACAAAAACATGCATTCGATGCAATATGCTTTTAAAACATGCCGTTTGAAATATGTACTGATTGAACTAAAACATGGCATACTATCATACAATGCATAGCAATCAAAACTAGCCATGGCATACTATCATCTAAAGCATGTGAACATGAACTGAACATAGAGCTATCATACCCAAATCATAGAAAAACTGGGCTGAACATATAATGAGCTAAAATGAAACTAACTGATACTGAATTCAAACTCAACTAACATAACTAATTTTGAGTTTTGAAAACTAATTCATAATAAGTGAAAATACATAATCATGCTGTTTGGGCCCGGCAACTGTACTTGCTATGCGCGCATCCCTAACTAGACCCGGGTTTGCAAGTCCCGAATTTAGTAGGGTTAACTAGGTTATCTAAACCTAGGGACGACTGTGGGAGTCCAACCCAATGGATATCTGATCCAGTACAGTGCCACTGAAAATAAAATACTGAAATAGCTAATACTTGCTTGTTCTATTGTTTCTAGGTTATCTGAACCTAGAGCTAGGTTATCTAAACCTAGAGGTGACTGTGGGAGCCCACCCATTGGATATCTGATCCGTATAAGCTGTAATAAACTGAGAATACTGAATAGATACTTCTAATGTATCTAACTGAGCTGTTAAAGATACATATGGTGCATTTTTTTCTAAACTAGCTATTTTATCGAACACTTAGTGTGCCCTAACTCTCCTCTCTATTAGGGAGACCGCCTCTAGGCACCCGACAACATCAACCTCCTATCTGAAGAGGGAAGACATGCCCGGCCCATCTAGAGGTGCTCAACTACATCCCTAATCTGCGAAGAGAGTTAAATACACCCTAGGTATCGATAGAAAATCTGCATACATCCTAACTAAAGCATACAAACTCAATCGGAAGCTATTATACTGCAGGTGAGGGGTTTCTTACCTCGTACGCTAATTTCCTTACGGTTCTAGTCGCTGAAATTCCGGTGGAGATGACCCTTTCGACGGTTTACTCGCGTCCACGTGCTCTACTCGCGAAGGGAACGTCCTCTTGCTAAAATCGCCACCGGAGAATATCCTTGGGGCCCTAGGGAAGGAACCCTAGGGTTTCCTTGGTGTGGCACCGAAAGAAGGAGGAAGGGGAGAAGAGTTGGCGTGAGGGCTTCGGTGGAGCGGGATTTTGCCGAACCAAAATCTAAAATAAACCAAACCCTCTTTAAGTTTCCTATTTATATTAAGTGGTTTAATGAACCCAACTCTAATATAAATATATTTGGTTCTCCTTTCTTTCAGCACAGCCCTGCTGGGTTCACTGGTTTCTAACATTATCCGCAAACCATAGGTCTCGGGTTCGATTCCTGCCTAAGCTATTTTGCGGTTCTAATTATTTTTGCTACTTCCGCTACTCGGAAAATTCCTGAAAAATATCTAAAATTCCAGAAAAATCATAGAATAATTCTAATGCAAGTTTGAGAATTTTCGGGCGTTACAATCCCCCATACCTTATAAAAAGTTTGTCCCCGAACTTAAAACAATTCTGGGTACTTCTGTCTCATGCTGGCCTCTGTCTCCCAAGTCGCCTCTGCTGCTGTGTGATTTTGCCAGCTGACTTTGACTAATGGTACTTCCTTGTTCCATAATTTCTTTACTGCTCGGTCTATTATCTGAATAGGCCGACTGTCATAGCTGAGATCATCACGGACCTGTACCAACTGGGGCTCAATCACCTGGGTGGCGTCTGGAATATGCTTCTTCAGCAAAGAGACATGAAATACGTTGTGGACAGCTGACATCTCCTGAGGTAGCTCTAGCTCATATACCACCTTGCCCACTCTCTTCGTGATAAGGTATGGTCTCACATATCTGGGAGCTAGCTTGCCCTTCTTCCCAAAACGCATGACTCCCTTCATGGGAGCTACTCTGAGGAAAACTGTATCCCCAACTGAAAACTCTAGGGGTCTGCGTCGTGTATCAGCATAGCTCTTCTGACGGCTCTGAGCTGTCTCTATCCTCTGGCGGATCTGCTGTATAGCTGCTGTGGTATCTGCTACTAGATCTGTCTGAAGCTCTAGTTCTTTCTGTTCACCACTCTCATACCAGCAGATTGGAGATCTACACCGCCGCCCATAGAGAGCCTCATAAGGTGCCATTCCGATAGTGGCCTGATAGCTATTGTTGTATGCAAATTCTGCTAAGCTCAGATATTTGCACCAACTTCCCTTGAAATCTAGGGCACACGCTCGGAGCATATCTTCGATACCTGGTTTACTTGCTCTGTCTGACCATCTGTCTGTGGATGGAATGCTGTGCTGAACTTTAACTTCGTGCCCAATGCTGACTGTACACACTCCCAGAAGTGTGATGTAAACCTGCTGTCTCTGTCTGAAATAATGGTACGTGGGACTCCATGAAGTCTGACGATCTCCTGGAGATACAACCGAGCTAGCTTCTCCATGGAGTAGGATATCTTGATAGCTAAAAAGTGGGCTGGTTTAGTCAACCTGTCGACTATTACCCAGATGGTATCAAAACCATTCGTAGTTCTGGGCAGTCCCATTATGAAATCCATAGAGATATCCTCCCACTTTCATTCTGGAATCTGTATAGGCTGCAGAATTTCTCCTGGCCGCTGATGTTCTGCCTTGACCCTCTGACAGGTGAGGCAGATGCTAACATATCTGGCGATGTCTAGCTTCATCCCGGGCCACCAAAAATGTTTCTTCAGGTCTTGATACATTTTGGTGGAACCTGGATGCATCGCATAGGGAGTCTTGTGATCCTCATCTAAAATCTGTCTCCGTAGCTCCTCCTGATCTGGAACACAGAGTCTGTCACCAAAATACAACACCCCGCTATCGGACACTCTGAATTCTCTACTTTCTGATTCAGCTAGCCCTTGCTTGATTTTCTGAATTTTAGGGTCCTGCTCCTGAGCTGACTGAATATCACCAAGCAAGGTAGACTCTAAGGTCATAGTAGAGAGCTGTCCAACGATGAGTTCGAGACCGAAATCTACGATCTCCTTCTGTAGGGTTGGTGACATGGCTGCTAGAGATAATAAGGCAGCACTGGATTTTCTGCTAAGTGCATCTGCTACCTTATTTGCTTTCCCTGGATGGTAGAGGATGTCTATATCGTAGTCTTTGACCAGCTCTAACCATCTGCGCTGTCGCATATTCAGATCCTTCTGAGTGAAGAAGTACTTCAGACTCTGATGATCTGTATACACTCTGCACTGAGCTCCATATAGGTAATGTCTCCAAATTTTGAGGGCGAACACTACTGCTGCAAGCTCAAGGTCATGAGTAGGATAATTCTTCTCATAATCCTTGAGTTGTCTGGAGGCATAGGCGATCACCTTGCCGTTTTGCATCAGCACTGCTCCTAGTCCCAACTTAGAGGCATCACTATAGATGTCAAAGCTGCTGGTGTTGTCTGGTAGAGCCAAAATGGGAGCACTGGTCAATCTCCTTTTTAGCTCGCTGAAGCTGTTCTCACAGTCCTCTGTCCACTGAAATTTTCTGTTCTTCCTGGTAAGAGCTGTCAGTGGGGAGGCTATCCTGGAGAAGTCCTCTACAAACTTTCTGTAATATCCTGCTAATCCCAGAAAGCTCCTGATTTCGCTGGCGTTCTTAGGTCTCTTCCAGTTACTTACTGCTTCTATCTTGCTGGGATCTACCATAATACCTTCCTTTGAGATGATGTGACCCAGGAAGGACACCTGATCTAACCAAAATTCACATTTCGTGAACTTGGCGTATAGCTGGTTCTGCTGAAGGGTCTGCAATACTAGTTTCAGGTGCTTTGAATGTTCTTCCTGAGTTCCTGAATAGATAAGAATGTCATCGATAAACACAATAACAAACTTATCTAAATACTCCCTGAATACTCTGTTCATGAGATCCATGAATGTAGCTGGAGCATTGGTCACGCCAAAGGGCATGACTACGAACTCATAGTGTCCGTATCTGGTTCTGAAGGCTGTCTTCGGTATGTCCCCTTCTTTGACCTTCACCTGATGATAACCTGATCTGAGATCTATCTTAGAGAACACTTTTGCTCCCTTCAGCTGGTCGAACAGATCATCGATTCTGGGAAGGGGATACCTGTTCTTGATCGTGACTTGGTTCAGTGATCTGTAGTCTATACACAGTCGCATGCTCTCATCCTTCTTCTTCACGAACAATACAGGCGCTCCCCATGGCGAGTGACTCGGGCGTATGAAACCCTTGTCGAGCAGCTCCTGTAGTTGCTCCTGAAGTTCCTTCAGTTCTGCTGGAGTCATGCGATAAGGCGCTTTGGAGATAGGATTTGTACCGGGAATGAGCTCTATCTCAAAGTCGATCTCCCTGTCTGGTGCTAAGCCAGGTAACTCTTCAGGGAAGACTACTGGGTAGTCACATACGACTCGAACCTCTGCTAGCTATTGGTTCTTGTCCTGGCTGGCGTTGACTACATGTGCTAGGAATCCTGTACACCCTGAGTCCAGTAGTTTCTGTGCTTTCATAGCTGAGAGAAACCTCTTGGCCTTTCTCTTTGGTTCCCCGCTGTATTCGAATTGCACTGCCGCTTCAGGTTGGAAGATGACTTTCTGTTTACGGCACTCTATGGTAGCACCGTATCTGATCAGAAAGTTCATTCCAAAGATAACGTCATAGTCGGTCATTTCTAGCACTATCAGATCACAAAAGAGCTCTCTGTCTGCTATAATGACCGGCACTGCTCTGAGCCAGTGCGTGGATGCCATGATCTCTCCTGAAGGTAGTGTCGTCAAAAATTGACCACTGAGTGCTTCTGAGGGTATTTCTAACTTTTCGGAGAACACCCTGGCTATATATGAATGGGTTGCCCCAGTATCAAATAGAACAGTAGCACTATACTGAAAAATGCTAATCTGACCTGTGACAACTGTCGAGGCATTGGCTACATCCTCTCTGGTGAGTGAGTAGATCCTCGCATTCGCCATAGCTGGAGGGGCTTCTAATCTGCCTTGGCTGATAAGTGGACCTTCTAGAGCGGCCTGCATCTGATATAACTGAGCTGGCTGGCCTGCATACTGAATCTGCTGTGGCTGAGGAAGACCGGTCTTGTTCGGGCACTGCTTGGCCATGTGCCCTTCTTGTCCACATTCAAAGCATCCTCGTGTGCCCTTGCGACAAACCCCTGGGTGGAATTTCCCACAAGTAGCACACTTTGGATAGCTGGGTCGCTTGCTAGATGGTCCTCCTTTTGGGTCACTTCCTGATCTGCGCTTGCTGTTGGAGTTTCCTTTCCAGTTAGAGCTGTGGCCTTGCTGTTTTTGAGCGTGAGAGTTTCCTTGGCTTTTGGACTCTGAGGAGACTTGCTTTTGCTGCTTTATGCTGTTCTGGTAATGCTCCATGGTCAAGGCACTGCTCACTAGCTCCTCTGTGGTTTGTGGCCTATGTATGCCACCAGCCATGTTCACTGCTATCTCTGGCCTCAGCATCTTGAGCATCAACCGGATTCGTTCCTTCTCCGTGCTGACTAGCTCTGGGCACAGACGATCCAACTTGTTGAATTTCTTCACGGCTTCCTCAACTGAAAGGCTGCCCTGACGAAACTCAGTGAACTCGTCGTAGTGGCGGTTCGTAACCTGTATGTGGAAGAACTCCTCGAAGAACTCCTTCTCGATGTCAGCCCATGACATCTGGTTCACTGGGCACTTCGTTCTGATTCTCTCCCACCACATGCGTGCGTCTCCTGTCAGGCAGAAGGAGGCACACTTCACCTTCTCGTGTTCTGGCCAGTCCAGAAGCTCCATCGTGCTCTCCAGTGTTTTGAACCAGGCTTGTGCATCCCATGGTTCACTAGTGCCTGAGAAGTTCTCTGGCTTGACCCGCTGCCACTGGATCAGATAGGCTTCCTTTCTTGGCTCAGCTGCTGGGGCTGCTGGTGCTGGTGCTGGTGCTGGTGCTGGTGCTGTAGGCTGAGCTGGTGGAACCTCCAAGACTACCGGAGTAGTCAAATTCGGTTCCGGGGTGACTGTGGGGGTACTCTGCTGATTAGCCTTTAAGGTGGCTATTTCCTGTTGCTGTTCAGCTAGCTGCTGCTATAACTGAGCCACTAATGCTGTAAGGTCTGGAGGAGGCACTGAACTGCCTGCCTCTTGCTGGGGCTCAGTAGATAATGCCCTTCTAGCTGGGCGTCCTCATGCCATTTCTAAAGACATAGAAAACATAACATAACTAATGTAATCACAGTTATATAACTACTGATATCATGTTTAAAACTAGCACAGACTAACAGGCAGTAGACATATAAACATGAACTGTAATAACAAGACAATGAGAATAAATAAAGTAGAGGTATTCTTAGTTGGAAGCTGCAGGTACAATGCTGATGTGTGTGTAGGAAGTATGGAACACTGCTCTGATACCACTCTGTAACGACCCACCTTATAACTACTAGGCTGTAAGGCGAATCGCTACAGTTGTACTGTACTGACTGTGCGGAAAGCTGATCTAATTTAAAATTTTGCTATTCTAATTACTGGGAACGCTGAAACTGAACGCTCTACATGTACCTAATAATTGTACATATGCTAGGGAAGACAATCTATGCCTCCCGGATGACTTGCTAGCTGTAATCAAGCATTCCAATCGATCCATGGAGCGATTGGGCTGTTGGATCGATCCAGGGATCGATCCATCTTGATTCTGGCACGAAAGGAGACTCTGGGTCGGTCGGCTGACCGATCCATAGCTTCTGTATGCAGCTGGATCGGTCTACCAACCGATCTAGGAGCACGTTGATCAGTCGGTAGACCGATCAGTGAGCCTCCGTGCTTCTGCCCTCTTCTGTACTCAGCTGGATCGGTCTACCGACCGATCCAGGAGCACCCTGATCGGTCGGTAGACCGATCAGTGCACTTCATAAGTTTCTGTTTGCCTCTGGATCGATCGGCTGACCGATCCATAAACTCTCTATTCGAATCTGGATCCGTCGGCTGACCGATCCAGTGGCGCAACCCCATTCCTGATCGGTCGGCTGACCGATCAGGGTTTCTGATTTCATATCAGAAACTTCTGATTTCAGCACTGATGCGTGCCAAAGATCTCACATAACAACTAACTAATGCATAATAAACATTCAAATAACCTATAGCTAACATTCCAACAAGACATGGAGTATGGTTCATCGACTCATAACCTTTAACTACTAGAAATGCATAGAAAGGAAGGTATAAGAAAATGTCTTGAGGAAGAACTAGTTTCTAATTTGCTAAACTCTCCAAGGTCTTTTATTCCAGTTCCTGCCACACACACCATCCTTGCATTGCCCTCCAGCTTCCTCTGTTAGTCCATTTTTCCTTTACCTTTACCTGCAGTATAAGGAAAAATAGAATCTGTAAGCTTAAAGCTTAGTAAGAAACCATCTACCTCACAAAAACATGCATTCGATGCAATATGCTTTTAAAACATGTCGTTTGAAATATGTACTAATTGAACTAAAACATGGCATACTATCATACAATGCATTGCAATCAAAACTAGCCATGGCATACTATCATCTAAAGCATGTGAACATGAACTGAAGATAGAGCTATCAAACCCAAATCATAGAAAAACTGGGCTGAACATATAATGAGCTAAACTGAAACGAACTGATACTGAATTCAAACTCAACTAACATAACTAATTTTGAGTTTTGAAAACTAATTCATAATAAGTGAAAATACATAATCATGCTGTTTGGGCCCGGCAACTGTACTTGCTATGCGCGCATCCCTAACTAGACCCGGTTTTGCAAGTCCCGAATTTAGTAGGGTTAACTAGGTTATCTAAACCTAGGGGCGACTGTGGGAGTCCAACCCAATGGATATCTGATCCAGTACAGTGCCACTGAAAATAAAATACTGAAATAGCTAATACTTGCTTGTTCTATTGTTTCTAGGTTATCTGAACCTAGAGCTAGGTTATCTAAACCTAGAGGCGACTGTGGGAGCCCACCCATTGGATATCTGATCCGTATAAGTTTTAATAAACTGAGAATACTGAATAGATACTTCTAATGTATCTAACTGAGCTGTTAAAGATACATATGGTGCATTTTTTTCTAAACTAGCTATTTTATCGAACACTTAGTGTGCCCTAACTCTCCTCTCTATTAGGGAGACCGCCTCTAGGCACCCGACAACATCAACCTCCTATCTGAAGAGGGAAGACATGCCCGGCCCATCTAGAGGTGCTCAACTACATCCCTAATCTGCGAAGAGAGTTAAATACACCCTAGGTATCGATAGAAAATCTGCATACATCCTAACTAAAGCATAAAAACTCAATCGGAAGCTATTATACTGCAGGTGAGGGGTTTCTTACCTCGTACGCTAATTTCCTTACGGTTCTAGTCGCTGGAATTCCGGTGGAGATGACCCTTTCGACGGTTTACTCGCGTCCACGTGCTCTACTCGCGAAGGGAACGTCCTCTTGCTAAAATCGCCGCCGGAGAATATCCTTGGGGCCCTTGGGAAGGAACCCTAGGGTTTCCTTGGTGTGGCACCGAAAGAAGGAGGAAGGGGAGAAGAGTTGGCGTGAGGGCTTCGGTGGAGAGGGATTTTGCCGAACCAAAATCTAAAATAAACCAAACCCTCTTTAAGTTTCCTATTTATATTAAGTGGTTTAATGAACCCAACTCTAATATAAATATATTTGGTTCTCCTTTCTTTCAGCACGGCCCTGCTGGGTTCACTGGTTTCTAACATTATCCGCAAACCATAGGTCTCGGGTTCGATTCCCGCCTAAGCTATTTTGCGGTTCTAATTATTTTTGCTACTTCCGCTACTCGGAAAATTCCGGAAAAATATCTAAAATTCCAGAAAAATCATAGAATAATTCTAATGCAAGTTTGAGAATTTTCGGGCATTACAGAAAAGTATAAGAAAGATAAAGAAAAGAAAGAAAAGGCTGAGGCCTTAAGTAGATCCCAAAGTCAAGACTTTAGGGAATTTTGGCACACAAAGTGCCTATTAAAATGCCAAGGCATTTAAAAAAGAAGTAATTAAGATTATAAGTATTTTACTTTTAAGAAGAGGCTAGTATCCGACTTCCGAGGTTGTCGTTAAACAAATCCAGGTGTCTAATTCCGAGGTCTTGGCCCTGGTAGACCGAGGTCTGCTCTTTTAGGATTGGTGGCTCGCTACCCCAACCTATTAGGGAACGCGCATAAGATGGTACTATGCCTGGGCCCAAGAAGAAGTTGATTACTATTTTGAAGTATTATAAGTATAAGTTTTTGAACAAGTAAAAACAAGTTTTATCTAAGTATAAAGTATTAAAGAATAAGTTTTAAACAAGTGAAGTAAATAATAAGTTTAGAACAAATGAAATAAGTTTCATATAGTTCTAAAAATCAGTAATTTTAGTTCTTTATTCTACCATGTTTATCTAGTAGATGAGTAGATTCCTTAGCTTTTCTTTTCTATTAGTTTGACATGAGCAGTTAGGTTTATGCTTTATTTCCTTTTTAGAGCATATAGTTTCTAGTTCTTTTCGTATACATGCACATTCATGATTTTGTGAGTTAGATAGCGCTTACTAAGCAAATTTTGCTTATAGACTACACTTCCTTTTACTGCAGATAAAGGAAAAGAAAAGATTTAGCAAGGAAGGCGACAAGGTGGCGCGGATGGTGTATGATGCCAGGACTATGGAAGCCTTGGGACTTAGTTTAAGAATTTATTAAGATTGCCATTTATTAAGAATGTATTAGATGAGTCATTTAGTCTTCCGCTGTTAGTTAATTGTATGTTTTTATTTTGTTTCCGCTATTCATTACTTGCATGATTTGATTTCATTAAACTGTGTGGTGATGTTATTCCTTTTGTGTGTTTGATATGTGTTCCAGCCGCCTGTGGCTGTGTACATTATGTTATGTATTAATGATTATGGTCACCGGTACAGGGGAGACTCTGCCGAAATTTTTCGGTAGGGTTTCCATGTGATTTTTAATCATACCGGTTAAGTAGAGTTAGTAGTTAAGTAATGGTCATCCTTAGAAAGTAGTAGTAGTAAGAAGGGTGGTCGTTACACCCCTAGCACTAACATTAGGTTACGTGCAGAGGAACTTAGGGTGTCCACAAGGTGTCTAGAAAGGAGAAAATAAAAAGTATCATCAGGGTTCATCCACCTAAGAGTTATAGGTCATGGAGTTGGAACTTGTGTATCAAATCATGTTAATACATTGTATTGTTCCTTTCATTTGTACAGAACAAATTTTATTTATATATATTTAAACTGTTCAAACTATTCATGTGTTAAATAGTCAAAAAAAATGTAAATGACAATTCTTTCCTCTAGCAATGATAATTCTACATATATATAACATTTTCTTCAACATATACATTATTTTTATAATATGTATACAATTTAAATAAATAAAAATACATGTAGTATCAAATTTTATTTCACCAATCAAGATGGATAATATAATTTATTCTCCATCTTTACAATATGATCAACAATAACAATGACAAACTTGGTGTCCATTTCGTACTTTACATTCCCCTCCTCTACATGAATTTGAACACCAAGTGTTGCACGCACTAGTATCACTAGCACCTCTACAACTTGTTTGTTGTCTATCACCCCATTTTTTGTAATCTGAACAACAATTGGTAGTAACAGAGGTACCTATAATTTTAACCAAAAAAGAATAGTCAACATTATGATATATGAACAATATGTAACAAATAAATTCAATAAAATTTGCATGGAATATTTAAATGGTGTTTACTTAATTGCAAGGCATATAGTTGTAAATAAAAGAAATACACAAAGAATTGAAACTCGAAACATTATGTAGTACTAATTAACTTTTGAGTTTTTTGTATTTTGTATTTATTGTGTAATTATAATAGTGGTGCAAGATGAGTATATATATTGTTCCGAGAAGTGAAAATAGGAGAGTACAATTAAAAGAAAATATAACAAATAACATAATCGATCCTATAATTAGTAGCAAAGTGGTCATACACTTTTAGAAAGCTTACTATTTTTATCAATTTTTCAATTATATTTTGTCATATATATAGAAAGAATGTAATATTTATCGAGTATATAATTTTGTTATATATATATCAGTTATTTAACTATAGGAAACATATTATATATACTATACACTTTTAGAAAAAATACTATATACAAAATTGTTAATGAACATTTTGCTACACAACATTTTACAAAATACAACTTTTTAAAATCCACGTCATTTTTTCTTTCTCTTTTATTTTTTTAAAATCAACATTTCCTGTCATCTTTCTCCTCGCGATAGAATTACTATTTTAACTAGTTGAAACTTATTACTTTAGCACATAGAAATTATAAATTTTATTTTGTGACTTACTACTTTATGACAAAAATATTAAGAAGTAAAATGTTACTTAAAATTAGAAGTGAGACTTGTATTTTTTAACCTACAAATTCTAAAATGATATTTACTTCATCAATCTTATAACCCAAATAATTATCATATATTATTTCATAATTAATAATTGTTGAAGTAAACAATGGCACAGTGTATCAAAAAAATACACATAGTGAAAATATAAGAAGCGGATGAAGATATGAGGGTTGAGGGCTACGCTTGCTGTTGGAAGAGGGCAACAAGTGATGATACATTTCTTGCTTGTCTGAGAAGATAAAGGAGAAGAAAAGACAACATTTGTGCTTGAGAAAAAAACTCTAGGTTTATTGCCATTGGTGAAGAGAATAAGGAGGAAGTGGAAAAGAAGATGAAGGGAAAATAAAAGCGAGGGATAGGCGAAGGCACAACGGTGGTGTATAACATAGCAGCGGTTATAGTGTATGTGGGGAGGAAAGTGAGAAAAAAATGGAAAGATAAGGTTTCTTCAAGAAAATACCATAATTCATTTTAAACCGATTGAATCTATTTTATCCTTAATCAACTCTAAATCTATCTGATGTTGAATTAACAAATGTGGGGAAGGATAGTAATTATCAATTGGGCTAACGAGAAGACAAAATTAAGGAGACGACCAAAAAAGAAACCACTAAAGGGAACCTTTTATTATGAATAGAGCATTAATTCCTCAAACTAATTAGATGTTTATATAGACTCTAAATTCTAATACCCATAAAAAAGTAAAGAAATTCTAATGCACAAACTCCAATTTCTATCTTCTAAACACAGAAAAAAGACATAAAAAAGAAAATTTATTCACAGACTCATAATCTTAAATTCCTAAACGGGCTCAAAATATATAATTATAGAAAGATAGATATTTACAAAAATACTTAAAATATCAAAACTACCAAAAATAAAAAAACCCAAAAATTACCAAAAAAATAAAAATAAAAATTATTAAAAAACATTTATAAAAACCTTTGAATCCTCTTATATCAACCACCTTGGGATAGAAAAACTCATTCTGTTTGGATTTCCTGCTCGACATCCAATCTTTTGACATCTAGTGCTTCCTCAAATGTCATGTCCACTAGCCCCATTGTGTTGGTTGCTATTCCAAATATCCTACCGGTTTCTCTGAACAAAAATTTTGTACAAGTCCTGAATCTTTCCTAATAACCTATTGTGTTCTTTAGAAATTAAACTTGAAATTACAAATAGAAGTTTACTTTATTGATTCCAAATTTAACTTATCTATTCTTAGAGGTTTAGACTTGGTTCGCAAACGATGCTTAACATTATTAATCTAAATACACCTATGTTACAAATTTGATTAAATATATATTTCAAAGTTTGGCTTCCAGGTCAAACGTGGCAAGGCACTATGCCTTCTTGGGTATAGGATCATCCACCACTGCCTAGACAATGGCTTACAAAGAAAACAAATATTTAATCTCCTTATAGTAATCCTGGGTTTAACCATAAAGAACAATCGAATCACAAGATAAAAAAAAAAAGAAACATAAAATCGAAACATAAATTTGATAGCCTAGAATCACTAGCCTCTTGTGTTTGGTATTTCAAGATCTAAACAAAAAGATAAACTAGTTATGATGTGGAAACTAATAACTAGTTATACCTTTTATAGCTTATAGATCTCATGATCTTCTGCCGTATTCCTCTTCTTATCTCGGACGTCGTGTGGGCGACGATCTACCGAGATGAGAATCCACCCAAGCCTCCTTCTTCTCCTTGCAAGTTTCGACCACCAAGAATCTCCTAGAGATGAAGGTCTTTGGCCACCAACCAAGCTCCAAGGGATGCAAAGAAACAAAGCCTCCTTTCTCTACTTCTTCTCTAAGAAAAATCCGGCCACCAAGAGTCTCCTAGAGAGTTGATGCCGCCGGCCAAAGAAGAGGAAAAGGAGGAGAGGATGAGGGCCAACCACACCAAGGAAGAGAGGAGAGGAAATAATAGATGTGTTGTTGTGAGGTGAGGCACCTCTACCCTCTCTTTTATATTCTTTGGTCTTGGCAAAGAAGGAAAGTTTATAATTAGAACTTCCTTTTCTTCCTTGCCAATGTATCAAAAGGAAAATTTAATTAAAAATTTCCTTTTAATCCTCTAATGGTCGACCACCTCATTGTCCTCCAAACAAGGAAATTTTAAACAAAAATTAAAACTTCCTAATTTGTTTCTAGAAATTTTTAAAATAAAAATTTCTCTTTTAAAAATTCCCTTCATGGTTTGTTATAAAAGGAAACTTTTATAAATTAAAATCTCTTTATTAAAACATGTGAATGATTACAAAAAGGAAAGTTTTCTCTAAAATTAAAATCTTCCTTTTAACTACAAATAAGGAAAGATATCAAACCTTTCTCTTAATCCTTTGTAGACACTTATAAAAGGAAAATTTTAATTTTAAAACTCTTTTTAAAATCATGGCTTCCACATAAGAAAAGATTTTAAAAAATAAAATCTCTTTTATTTAATTGTGGCCGGCAGCCTAAACTTGGGTTCAAGCTAGGGTCAGCCACCAACTCACCTTGGTTTGGCCGACCCTAGCTTGGGCTCCAAGCTATGCTTGGTCGACAAACTTAAGGTGGGTAAGAAGGTGGGTATGGGTGAGTATAAGACTTTATAAATAAGAGGCTACGATAGAGACTGAGAGGATGAATTAGTTTTGGTCTCCCGATGAAATTGAGCTTCTCGTGTTTACCTGAACACCCAACTCGAGTTCATCAATAATAACTCATACCAATAAAGAGTTATTATTGAAATACTGCACTAATCCCATATTACTATATGGGCTCCTTCTGATCATGAGTGTGTTAGTCTCCCTATGTTTAAGATATCAAATGTCCACTAATTAAATGAGTTACTGACAACTCACTTAATTAATATCTAAGTCCAAGAGTAGTACCACTCAACCTTATTGTCATGTCGGACTAAGTCCACATGTAGGATTTACACGACAATCCTTATGAGCTCCTCTTGGGGGCTTTATCAACCATAGATTGCTAAGACACAGTTTCCTTCTATAATCAACAACACACACTATAAATAATTCCATTTCTCAACTTATCGGGCCTATTGATTTATCGAACTAAATCACACCCTTTGATAAATTAAAGAAATAAATATTAAGTATATGTGCTTGTTATTATATTAGGATTAAGAGCACACACTTCCATAATAACAGAGGTCTTGTTCTTTATTTAGTCAGTATAAAAAGAAACTACCTCAAATGGTCTTGAACAATACACTCATAGTGTACTAGTGTAATTTTATAGTCAAGATAAACTAATACCAAATTACACTACAACTATTCCAATAGTTTGTTCCTATCCATCTTAGTCATGAGCTGCTGTTTTAATTTATAAGGAACTGATATCATGATGTTTTGTGTGTTACACCACATACCATATTATCTACAATATAAATTAATTGAACAACTATACTTAGCACATAAATGTAGACAATTGACTAATGTGATACTTTATTTCAAAAATAATGTTTACAAAAAGTTAGGCTTTTAGTATACATTCTAACAATCTCCCACTTATACTAAAAGACTATGTTGTCATAAACGCTGCCATATATCTGATTCTCATTCCTTCAACATTCCGATCAAAAGCTTTCACCAGAAGGGCCTTAGTGAAAGGATCTACCGGGTTATCTGCTGATGCAACTTGGCGACACCAACTTCTCCTCGCTTTACGATGTCTCGTATCTGGTGGTACTTGCGCTCTATGTGTTTACTCGCCTTATGGGCTCGTGGTTCCTTCGAGTTTGCTACTTCACCGATTATCACAATAAATTGTGATGATTTTGGGCAAACCAGGAATCACATCTAAGTCCATCAAGAAGTTCCTAAGCCAAACAACTTCTTTGGCTGCCTCAGAGCCTGCCACATACTCAGCTTCCATGATTGAGTCTAAAATGCATTTCTGCTTAACACTCCTCCATGCAATGGCTCCACCTCCTAAAGTAAATACATAGCCTAATGTAGACTTACTATTGTCCCTATCTGATTAGAAGTCAGAATCCGTGTAACCCACAGGGAGCAAATCATCTGACTGGTAAATTAGCATATAATCACTAGTCCTTCCCAGGTACTTTAATATATGTTTTACAGCAGTCCAATGTCCTTGTCCAGGGTTACCTTGATATCTGCTAACCATGCCTACGTTAAAACAGATATCTGGTCTCGTACACAGCATTGCATACATTAGGCTTCCAACAACCGAAACATAAGGAACTGCCTTCATGTTTTTTATCTCCTTTGATGTCTTCGGAGACAGCTCTTTAGATAAATCTACTCCATGCCTAAAAGGTAGAAAACCTTTCTTGGAATCTTACATGCTAAAACGAGCTAGGGTTGTATTGATATATAAATCTTGGGATAAGCACAACATTCTTTTCTTACGATCCCTTATTACTTTGATCCCGAGAATATGTGTGCATTCTCCTAAGTCCTTCATATCGAATTCCTTGGAAAACCATACCCTTACTTCTGACAACACTTTGATATTGTTTCCAACTAACAAAATGTCATCTGCGTATAGTACAAGAAATACCACCACGTTTCCATCACACTTCTTGTATACACAAGACTCATCCGGACACTGAATAAATCAATATGACTGGATTACTTCATTAAATCGGATGTTCCAAGACCTTGAAGCTTGCTTTAGTCCATAAATAGACCGATTGAGCTTACACACTAGATGCTCTTTGCCCTTTACAATAAACCCCTCTGGTTGCTTCATATGGATGCTTTCTTCAAGACTTGCGTTAAGGAAAGCTGTCTTGACATCCATTTGCCAAATCTCATAATCCATATGAGCGGCAATAGATAAGAGTATCCGGATAGACATAAGCATGGCTACCAGAGAAAAGGTTTACTCATAATTGATTCCCTCTTTCTGAGTGTACCCTTTCGCAACAAGCCTTACTTTGAAGGTTTCCACCTTCCCATCTGTCTCTCTTTTCCTTTTGTAGATCCACTTACATCCAATAGCTTTTACACTATTTGCTGGTTCTACTAGCTCCTAGACTTTGTTAGAATACATAATTTATATTTCAGAATTCATTGCTCTTTGCCATGATGCTGCATCTTTATCTTGGAGTGCTTCGTCATATGTATGGGGATCAGGTTCATGTTTACCAGGGATCAAGTCCGAAGACTCTCCCAAAAACATGAATCTTTCAGGTTGCCTCACACCCTCCCACTACGATGACGCATTGTTTGTGGTTGTGTATCATTTGTGATATGTGTTGCAGCTGCTTTTGATATTTCATCTTGTACTGTTGGTACTAGACTAGACGTATCCTCTCTAATTTCTTCTAGAACAATTTCACTCAAGGGCTTGTGGTTCATTACATAATCTTCCTCTGAAAACTGAGCATTGATGCTGATAATGATCTTCTGATTATTAGGATTATAAAACAAACCACCTTTCGTTCCTTTAGGATATCCCACAAACAGACAAACTTCTGTACGTGATTCCAACTTGTCAGTATCTCCCTTCAGCACATGTGCTGGACTACCCCATATCCGAATATGACTCAGACTAAGCTTACGCCCATTCCATAATTCCATGGGAGTAGATGGTACTGATTTAGAAGGTACCATATTCAGAATGTACACTACTATTTCTAGAGCATACCCCAAAATGAATTTGGTAATTCTGAATAACTCATCATCGATCTAACCATTTCCATAAGAGTCCTATTCCTTCATTCTTCCACACCATTCTATTGGGGTGTACCAGGTGCAGACAATTGGGATTGAATCTCAACCTCTGATAAGTAATTCCTAAACTCTCCAAAGAGGTATTTTCCACCACGATCAGACCATAGTGTCTTGATACTTTTACCATGATGTTTCTCCATATCAGCCTTATACAATTTGAACTTATCAAAGCATTCAGACTTACGGTGCATCAAGTAAATGTACTCATATCTCGAATAGTCATCTATGAAAGAGATAAAATATTCAAAACCACCAATTTCCCGGATAGACATAGGACCACACAAATCAAAATGAACCAATTCTAACACATCTTTGGCTTTATACCCCTTGGCCTTAAAAGGTCTCTTGGTCATTTTACCTTCCAAGCAAGATTCACAAGTTGGAAAGTTTTCCAACACTAATGAACTCAAGAGTCCATTGGCTATTAGCCTTTGAATCCTACTTAAGTTAATATAACCAAGCCTTAGATGCCAAAGATATGTTTGGCTCATTTCCGAAGGTTCCTTTCTCTTATTAGAATTAGAAGATGTGTTATTAATTTTCATTGGTTGCTTTATGGGAGAAATTGGATTTAAAGTATACAAATTACCTATTAATGTTCCAGAATAGGAAATAACCCTATTCTTCTTGATAACTACTTTGTCATCAAAAGAAACAGAATATCCATCCATAAATAATTTAGAAACTAAAATTAAATTCTTTCTAAAAGTTGGTACATAAAGACAATTTCTTAAAACCAAAGTTCTATTCCTATCAAATGATAAGTAGACGTCTCCCACTACAACAGCCGCCACTTTTGTAGCATTGCCCATATAGACGGTTATCTCTCCCTCATATAGTCTCCAAATTTCCTGGAACCCCTGCAATATATTGTTGACATGATCAGTGGCTCCTGTATCTACACACCAGGTGCTGGTAGATAACACCGCTAAACATGTTTCAACTACTAGAGAATAAGATATACCTTTATTGTTCTCTCTTCTACGAGGACGATCAGCCTTCCAATGTCCCGACTGCTTGCAAATGAAGCACTTGCCCTTTGGCTTCTTCATTCTTGCTTTAAGTCCAGTACCTAGAGATTGGTTCACTTTCTTTGCCGAGCCAGCTTGTTTCTTGTTCTTCTTCTTGCCTTTCGACTTAGAAGTAGAAACATTTTCAGCAAAGTGAACCTGAGAATTATGACGAAATAACCCTTCTACTGCCTGAAGTTCTATCAGTAGTTCTACCAACGAATACATTCTTTTATGCATATTATAGTTCAGGCAAAACTGCTCAAAACATCTGGGTAGCGTTTGAAGAATAATATCGACCTGGGTTTCCCCATCGATTTCAGCTCTAAGGATTTGTATCTCGTTCAATTAAGCCATCATCTTCAGGATATGATCTCTTGCAGGTCTCCCTTCTGACATGGTGGCTGTCATCAATTTTCTCATTGCCTAGCAGCTCGATTCTGGTGTCCGAAGAGTTCCTTGAGACTGTTCATCATATCATAAGTAGTTGGTATGTCCTGATGCTGATATTGCAGCACATTTGACATTGAAGACAAAATGTAACACCGCACCATCTGATCTGCCTTTACCCATTTCCTATGTTACTCAATCTCCTCTTCACTAGAATCACTATTAGGCACATTAGGGAAGGCCTCTAATAATACAAACTTATAGCCTTCAGCAGTTAGGATAAAGTCCAGGTTTCTTTTTCAATCTATGTAATTGGGACCAGTAAGTTTGTTCTCTTTCAGTATAATGGCCAGTGGGTTGAACGTCATCCCATGAATCACTAAAATGAACTTTTGGTCAAGACTCTAAATTTAGAATAATATTGATTTCTCAAACAATATTATTTAAATTTACCAAAATCTCAAAACACCGTGAATTTTGCATGCCACGTTAGTGTGGGCATATACGAATTCAACATTTGTAAGAGGAGGTTTTATCCATTAATTTTATTATTTTGTCATCCTAATTTTATGACAAATAAAATTAATAGTTGGTTTTCCTTTAGTCACGCAAAAAATAGCAGTGACTCCGTTGGGGAGGATACTATTAGATGCGCCTAAGTGTATACCATTACTTGATACTTAGTCCATTAAATAGGATTGTGCCCCTTCAGTTGGAGAAGATCACATGATCCTAAATAATTTCCTATAACCATCCATAAAGGAAGTTTGATCTAGTGATCCGCAAAAAAACTCATCCGTTGTGGAGGGAGGCACTCAGAGCCAACACGTAAGTTTGTTTCATCACTTACAAACCAGTAATGAAGACCGTGGAATTTATTTAAAATCCCTCTCCCACTTAGTTATTTAAGGTGAGGAATTTTTTCATGCAAGCACACATCAGATGCACACACACAACACAGTAAATAAAAGCAATAAATATGGAAATTAATTTTCCAACTATTATGGCTTCTTTCATCACTGTCCTCCGTGTGCTGTCAGCCCTAGGGTTCATGTCATCGGGGCCATCGAGCTTCCTTTTCTGCTGCGCCTTTGGTCCTCTAATAGTCCCACGCCTCGCAAAGATACGATCCGCGATAAAAATAGAATTTTACATATATTGATCCTATATTCCACAAGGGAATGTACATGAAGTATAGATCAAACAAAAATGTAAAATCCTAGGCCTAATACAACTCCTACTATATTTAATAAATACAATCATGCACACACATAAAATGTCCTTGACATGTCCAAGGGTCCAATCACACACAATCACATTAAGCCATAATAGTTGGAGCCTGCAACTACAGAGTTAGTATATCCTACTATTATCATGCCTAAATTAAGAATAACATGTGCATAATTAAACTGAAAACCAAACACACAGAGGTAAACCCTAGCTCTGATGTCATTTGTTGGTTGCTATTCGGAATATATACCGGTTCCCCTGTACAAAAATTTTGTACATGTCCTGAACCTTTCCTAACAACCTATTGTGTTCTTTAAAAATTAAATTTGGAATCGGAAATAGAACTTAACATTATTGATTCCAAATTCAACTTATTTATTCTTAGAGATTTAGACTTGGTTCACAAACGATGCTTAACATTATTAATCCAAATACACCTATGTTACAAATTTAATTAAATATTTATTTAAAAGTTTGGCTTCCAGGTCAAATGTGGCGAGGCACTAGGCCTTCTTGGGTATAGGATCATCCACCACTGCCAAGACAAAGCCTTACAAAAAAACCAATATTTAATCTCCTTATAGTAACCCTAGGTTTAACCATTAAGAACAATCGAATTACAAGATCGAAAAAAAGAAACATAAAATCAAAACATAAATTTGATAGCCTAGAATCACTAGCCTCTTGTGTTTGGTATTTCAAGATATAAATAAAAAGATAAACTAGTTATGATGCGGAAACTAATAACTAGTTATACCTTTTATAGCTTATAGACCTCACGATCTTCTGTCGTATTCCTCTTCTTATCTTGGACGTCTTGTGGGCGACAATCTACCGAGATGAGAATCCACCCAAGCCTCTTTCTTCTCCTTGCAAGTTTTGGCAGCCAAGAATCTCCTAGAGATGAAGGTCTTCGTCTACCAACCAAGCTCCAAGGGATGCAAAGAAACAAAGCCTCCTTTCTCTACTTCTTCTCTAAGAAAAATCCGGCTACCAAGAGTCTCCTAGAGAGTTGATGTCGCCTGCCAAAGAAGAAGAAAAGGAGTGGATGAGGGCCGACCACACCAAGGAAGAGAGGAGAGGAAATAATAGATGTGTTGTTGTGAGGTGAGACACATCTACCCTCTCTTTTATATTCCTTGTTATTTGCAAATAAGGAAAGTTTTATAATTAAAACTTCCTTATATTCATTGCCAATGTATCATAAGGAAAATTTAATTAAAAATTTCCTTTTAATCCTCTAATGGCGGGCCACCTCATTGTCTTCCAAACAAGGAAAGTTTTAAACAAAAATTAAAACTTCCTAATTTGTTTCCAGAAATTTTTAAAATAAAAATTTCTCTTTAAAAAATTCCTTTCATGGTTGGTTATAAAAGGAAACTTTTATAAATTAAAATCTCTTTATTAAAACATGTGGATGATTACAAAAAGGAAAGTTTTCTCTAAAATTAAAATCTTCCTTTTAACTTCAAATAAGAAAAGATATCAAACCTTTTCTTAATTCTTTGTAGACACTTATAAAAGGAAAGATTTAATTTTAAAACTCTCTTTTAAATCATGGCTTCCATATAAGAAATGATTTAAAAAAATAAAATCCCTTTTATTTAATTGTGGTCGACCACCTAAGCTTGGGTTCAAGCTTGGGCCGACCACCAACTAACCTTGGTTTGGCTGGCCCTAGCTTGGGCTCCAAGCTAGGTTTGGCCGACCACCTTAAGGTGGGTAAAAGGTGGGTATGAGTGAATATAAGACTTTATAAATAAGAGGCTACGATAGGGGCCGAGAGGAGGAATTAGTTTTAGTCTCCCGATGAACTTGAGCTTCTCGTGTTCGCCCGAACACCCAACTCGAGTTTATCAATAAAAACTCATACCAATAAAGAGTTATTATTGAAATACTGCACTAATCCCATATTACTATATGGGCTCCTTCTGATCATGAGTGTGTTAGTCTCCCTATGTTTAAGATATCGAATGTCCACTAATTAAATGAGTTACTGACAACTCACTTAATTAATATCTAAGTCCAAGAGTAGTACCACTCAACCTTATTGTTATGTCGGACTAAGTCCACATGCAGGATTTACACGACAATCCTTATGAGCTCCTCTTGGGGGCTTTATCAACCTAGATTGCTAAGACACAATTTCCTTCTATAATCAACAAAACACACTATAAATAATACCATTTCCCAACTTATCGGGCCTATTGATTTATCGAACTAAATCACACCCTTTGATAAATTAAAGAAATAAATATTAAGTATATGTGCTTGTTATTATATTAGGATTAAGAGCACACACTTCCATAATAACATAGGTCTTGTTCTTTTATTTAATCAGTATAAAAAGAAACTACCTCAAATGGTCCTGCTCAATACACTCAGAGTGTAGTAGTGTGATTTTATAGTCAAGATATACTAATACCAAATTTCACAACAACTATTACAATGGTTTGTTCCTCTCCATCTTTGTCATGAGCTGTTGTTTATAATTTATAAGGAACTGATAACATGATCTTCTGTGTGTGAGACCACACACCATATTATCTACAATATAAATTAATTGAAGAACTACACTTAGCACATAAATGTAGACATTTGACAAATATGATTCTTTATTTCAAAAATAATGTTTACAAAAAGCTAAGCTTTTAGTATGTACTCTAACACATTGACCTTCTAGATGTCCGGTCCTCCAAAACCATCTATACTTCCTTCCTTGTGACTTTAATTTGCCAAGCCTTCTACCTAGTATCTAATCCAATTGACCTGCTAGACTTTTCCTTTTCCTAATATTCACTAGGGCTTTTCCTTTATCAAGTATCACTTAGACATTCTAGTTGACTACCTGCACACTCAGTAAACTTTCATTAAATAAAAATAAGCCTTAATTTTGAACCTTTTCCAATTATCAAAAATCCAGTTCCTTCAACACCAATAGAATCATCATCGGAGGAGTCAAAAGAGGAAGAGTAAGCTCAATCCAACCTCCTAACACAACTGGGAATAGAGCAAGCTGCTATGACCAAATTTAAACTCGAGTTTGAGTCTAAATTTGAACCAAAGTTTGAGATAAGCTATAGATTTATATATACTTTCTTGACAAGCCTAATAATGAGGTAGTCTCTCCCTTAGTTAATAAGTTATATACTGTCATTTGTAATTTGGTTTAAAATTAGCCAAATCCAATATCTAGGCAAGTCACTCTAAAAGAAGGTAGAATTCCTTAAGGATAAGACTACCCTAAGCACTTCAAATGAATAAGTTCAAAATGGAACTTCAACACAAGTCCAACAACTTGAGTAATAAAATTCCTTTGAAAATTGATGTTGAAGAACTAAAAGGATCATTAAAATGGTTAACTTCGATCTCCAAGTCCCTTAATATATTACTCGAAGCACAAAGGATCATATACAATTAATCTTCACTCGCTTATAAGCCTAAGAAACCTTTCAAAATCATATCTATTATTAATTAATGAACTGCTAGAAATCAAGTCTAACCATGGGTCCCTAAATTAATCATGAGTATTTAAGTTGGACTAAATCAATATTGAATCCACAATAGTTATATTCATTACGTAGATAAATCATATCAAAGTTATGATTCAGAGAGAACCAATAGAAAAAATAATTTTATTATAAGATAAAATTGCATGATTGTTTCATTTGTTACTTTTATTATGCATCCTTAGTTTATTTTTTACTTAATTTAGCATGGCTAGGTAACAAAATAATTAATTTGATACTTAACAACCTAGTGTTAGGATGTGGTGAGACGATAGTTTATTAGGGAGGCTAAGAATAAGTGTATCCAAGTTGGGTTTGGATTATCCTATTTGGTGCACTTGGTTGAGAGAAATTAACTGAAGCTACCTCGTCACATCCTAAACTAGTTTGACCTAAATTTTTCAATAAGAAGGTTAAAAATATAATTTCTTAAAAAGGCTTTATTTAAGGAGGTGGTTGTTTCTCCAATATCAAAAAAGGCCATTATGCCTTACCACAACTTGTCAGTCAAATTTTGAAATGTGTATTTAACTGATTAATGGCCAAACCTAAATCTAATACAAGGTCAAATTAGATTTAAATTTCAAACTAATTCTCTTCAAGTAAAATTGAAAACCTTTTCACCAAACCTATTGGTTAACTCGATTAATAATCAAGAAAAGGGTGAAATGGAGACTAAGGTAAAATTGATCAAAACATTATAAATTAAATTCTATTCAAGAACCATTGTAAGTGCAAAAATATAGAATTTTCAAAATTAAGTTAATTTTTTTAAATAAAAAGATTATCGATACAAGTACCTGGAATAGATCCAGGTGTCGAAACTATTTTGAAGTTTTAAATTTTTTAAAATTTAGGCACCCGTACCCTAGTCCAGGAAGCCCACAAAATCCCGTCCAAAAAGCCTATCCAAAACGTCGTCGTTTGAGATGAAGGCACCACAACATCTTCCAAGTTCCCAAAAATGTTGCCACACAGAAACCTGACAAAGGTGGTTCAAGCACATGGAACACCTTTGGGTGAACAGATATGATTTTAGAAGGGGGGGCTCGTGGCTTCAGCTGCTGGCACCTCCAAAGCTTATTTCGTAGCTGTTTCTTCCCCATTTTTGATTTTGGTCTAGTCTTGCATAGCCTAGGTAATCAGTTCCTATTTTAGTTGTCTAAAAAATGTTTTGGTTACAACCTAAACTCAACTTGTCATTATTATGGTAAAAATAAATCATTTATTTATGTTGGTAGGATTAAGAGAAGAGCCACAGAGCCTGATTCCTCTAGCACCCCTAGCACTGACATTAGGTTCCGTGCAAAGGAACTTAGGGTGTCCACAAGGTGTCTAGAAAGGAGAAAATAAAAAATATCATTAGGGTTCATCCACCTAAGAGTTTAGGTCATGGAGTTGGAACTTTTGTATCAAATCATGTTAATATATTGTATTGTTCCTGTAACACCCATAAGTTTCCTTTATTTTTACAAGCGCAAAAAGAAATAGAAGAAGAGAAATGAAATAAAAATATAAGCATAATGGCCCGGGCTTGGATTTGATCCCGAGACCTCTTCCTTGAGATTTGTTTAAGTAGCCATTAGGTGGTGGTAAAGCATCACATGAGCAATATGAAACAATTTCTTATATGTGGATTATGTGCGAAGAGATGCTACAGCTTCCACTTAGTATAAAAAGGGTTGGATGAGATCAAAACCTAATCTTCCGCCTCCTCTATCCTCTCTAGCTGAATCCCCTTCCCCCTCCTTTCAAGTTTGGCCAAGGAAACCTAGGGCTCCAAGTCTTAAAGATTTCAAAGGAGGGAATCTAAGGAGAGGGTCTCTCCCAAGGAGGTAGTATACAAAAGAAAGACGACTCGGAGATTAAGGCATATGAGGGTGGATTTTGGGGTCTTCCTTGCACCTTATAATCGTAAGATCTAGAGAAAGGATGTAAGTATCTCTCACCTACAGTATGAGTAGCTTCGTTAATACATGTTACGATATGTTTTAAACGTGTTGCATGTTAAGGAGATATATGTTATGATATGTAAGATACCCTGTAAAGTTTTGGGATTAAGAGCATGCTTAGATCATCTTGGTTTGCTTCCCATTAAGTTTTGGGACTAAGATGTATAATCAAGTGCCTAAAGTGCTTCCCTATAAGTACTGGGCAATTAAGCGCACATAAGATGTTTGGTTAAATGCCAAGCAAGTGCAAGTATAAGAAATTAATAGTAAAAAGGAAGTATTTAACTTTAGAAAGGCATGTATTGGACACAAGGTCCTTAGGTAGGCTCCTAGATCGCCCCTAGACTCCTAGACCGCCTAGTAGTACCTTAATGGGTTCGGGATTAGCTACCTCGGATCTTATTAAGGATGCGTACAAAATGGTACAATGGTGGGCCCAAGCAAGTGATTATTATTTTCACTATTATGTAATATAAAGTTTTAAACTTCATGGTTTGTCTTAGTGGAAGTTTCCTAAGTTGAGAATTGAGTTATGTTGTGCAGCAATGATAAACTCAATTGTAACGACCCAAATTTCCTCATTTTGAGCTCCAAAAATAATTCAAAAACATTTTGAAATGCTATAGAAAAATTCTAGAGATTTTTAGGAATTTTTAGAGTATTTTTACATAATTTTTGGAGTTCATTTGATATTTTTACTAAGAGGAAGAAGTAAAAAAAAAATTAATAATAATATATGTTTAAGCTGGGTTTTGAACCCAAGATCACGGACCCGAACCCGAGTCTTAATGAACTCAGCCCAACCATCTGGTCTACGGATGTTTTGTTAATCATATATGGAGCGATATAAGTGTAACGACCACCCTTCTTACTACTACTACACTCTAAGGACGACCGTTACTTGACTTACTAACTCTACTTAACCGGTATGATAAAAATCTTTAGGAAAACCCTACCGAAAAATTTCGACAGAATCTCCCCTGTACCGGTGACCATATCCGTAAATACATACAGAGTATACTCAGCCACAGGCGGCTGGAACATGTAATTTCACAACCACGCAGTATAATAGCATAACAAAAATATGAAACTACTCTAGCAATGGCAAACAACTATATCACTCCAACAATAGGAGGTATCAAACTACAAATGCGGAAATGAACTCAATTTCAATATAACATTAAAAAAGAACTAAAAGAAAAGTCTTGACAATTTTGCCAGCTAATTCTGGATCTCTCTATAGTCCACACATCACACACCGTCACAGCACCTCCTTGTCGCCTTCTTCCTTATACTTTAGCTTTTTCCTTTATCTGCAGTAGGAGGAAAATAGTATCTATAAGCTAAAAGCTTAGTGAGCGCTATCCTACTCACAAAAACTCGACATGCATGTATATAAATAAAAACATGCTAAAACTGAATGCTAACATGTAAAGCTACTCATGCTCATAAATAGCCAAGAAATCAACTAACTGGAAAACTAACATGTATAGCTACTCATGCTCATGAATAGCAAAGAAATCATATCATGCTAACTGAAATACTAAACATGTATAGCTAATCATGCTCATAAATAGCAAAGGAACTAACTGAAATACTAAACATGTATAGCTAATCATGCTCATAAATAGCAAAGGAACTAACTGAAATACTAAACATGTACAACTAATCATGCTCATAAATAGCGAAGAAACTAACTAAAAAGCTAACATGTAAAGCTAATCATAGAACTATCATGTGTATCAATAAGAAACTGAATTGATACCTAAGCTAAACTAATTAATGCTAAACTGAGTCTAACTTGTATTCACATAACTAATTTGTGAAGTTTTGAAAACTATTTACATAATAGATCAAAATAATAATCATGCTGCTGATGGGCCCGGCAACTGTACTTGCTGTGCGCGCATCCCTAACTAAACCCGGGATTGCAAGTTCCGAGTCTAGTAGGGTTTACTAGGTTATCTAAACCTAGGGACGACTGTGGGAGCCCAACCCAATGGATATCTAATCCAGTACAGTGCCACTGCTGAAAATAAAATACTGATTTCATAGCTAATTTTCTTACCTTGCTTTAACTAGGTTGTCTGAACCTAGAACTAGGTTATCTGAACCTAGAGGCGACTGTGGGAGCCCACCCATTGGACCGTAGTCCCATATAAGCTGAAGCAAGACTAAATAAGTTATTTTAAATGCTTCTACTGCATTAACTGAGCTATTAAAATGTCTACTGTAGCATTATATTGAGCTAAGCATTTTATCAAGCAATTGGTGTGCACTAGAACACACTCTACGTACTGAAAATCTGTATACAAAGCTTAACATAAATCTGCATGTAAAGCTTAATAAAAATCTGCATAATAAGTTTATCAAAATCTGCATACTAAGCTTATCTAAAATCTGCATACTATAAAAATAGGACTGCTCATGTTATTCCAATAGCAAATAAGAAACTAGAACAACTTAAGCATGCTGTGATTGTAAAACCAATTCAACTACTAGGCATGCAATAGAATCTAGAAAATAAAGGAATCATTGCTACATGGAATTAACAGTATATCATGCTTCATCAGGAAATACTAAACAGCAATGAAAGGAACTCAACTAAGTTATGCATTTGCTAATAAAAGCATTCTTATTCATATCCAGCAAATAGCACAAAACAAAACTAATACATGCTGGAATTAAAACCTTTATAATGCTTGTTTCAATGATATAAATGAAATATCAATCTGCACATGTACAAGACTAAATTCAGGACATGCACGCTATAACAGAACACAAGCATCAAGCAAATAAATACCTTTAAGCATGCTATAACAGAACATAAGCATCAAGCAAATAGGTCCCTAGCTACCCTATTCTATAAAGCATGATCTGGAAGCCATAGGAAAAATCCGAATACAAAGGAAGGAACTAAAACTCAACCTTAAGCTTAAAACTGTTCATGCTCGAAACATTAGTTAGGGCATCCAAAAACCAAACTTAATCATGCATATTCTTCCTTTAAGACTCACGGCAGAAAACTAAAGGAACCAACAAATTAAACTAACTCATAATACTCAATGTGCATATATTTGTATATACATCAAAACTGAAGCTAAAATGCCTAATAAACACATGCTGGTCCAGTAAGCTATAAAGGAAATCAAATTGGCATGTCTAATTAAGCTACAAAAGAATAAGTCTACTAAGGAACATAAACAACCTTGAATCCGATCCAAAATTTGCTCACAAGAAACAACAAAGCAGAAAGGGAATACATCTTCAAAGAAAACCTGAACCTGTCCCCAAAACTATAAGTTATCTTGAAGAAATCAAGAATCCGAAATCTCCATACACGGCAGCAAGCTTCTAAAGAAACAAGATCTAAACTCTACAACGTAAAATCTGAAAGCCATGAAAACAAATCGAAGCTCGGAACAACTCCTACTGCAGGTGAGAAGCAACTCACCGGGATTTGCTTGGACTTACAACCGAAGGAGAGGAAGAAGATCTAGGGCTCGGAGGCTTGAAATACTCGGCTTCTTCTTGTGCTCGCGCCTCTTCTTGACGAGAGGAGCTCGGTGGTGTAATGACCTCTCGGAGAAGAGTGCTCGCCGGCCACCGCAATGCCCTAGCTTTGCTCGCTGCGGTTTCCCCCGTGGAGAGATGCGCCGTCGCGTGAGAAGAGGAGAAGAGAAGATTTTTGTCCCGCGGAAAAACCTAAGTTCTCTTCTTATAACTTTAATATTCTGTTAACTAACTATTGCTTAAATACAACTTGATTCGGGTTTTATTAACAAACCCGTGGCTGGTCTGTTGGTGGGCTGCGTTCTTCTTAAAGCCCAACTCGAGGGATAGAATCCCAGCTGCAACCATTTTATTTCCTATTATTTTACTGTTCCTAACTATTACTTTGTAAAGCCCGAAAAATTCCCAAATTTATTTTAGAATTATTCTATGATTTTTCTGGAATTATTAGATATTTTTCCGGAATTTTCCGAGTAGCGGGAGTAGCAAAAACAAATAGGTCGCAAAATAGCTTAGGCGGGAATCGAACCCGAGACCTATGGTGTAAGGGATAATGTTAGTAACCAGTTGAACCCAGCAGGGCCGTGCTGAAAGGAAGGAGAACCAAATATATTTATATTAGAGTTGGGTTCATTAAACCACTTAATATAAATAATAAACTTAAGTGAGGTTTGGTTTATTTTGGTTCGGCACCTCTTCACCTCACGACACTTTCTCTTCCAAAACCTCACCGCTGCCTCTCCCTTCTTCTCCTCTTCCTCACGCACGGCACACCAAGGCAAGGGTCCATAGGATCATCTTCCAGCGACGACTCCAACACGAAAGGGGTTCTTCTCCGCGAGAGGAACGCGAAGACGTAAGCGGTTCGTCGAGCGGACAGTTTTCCGGAAACACCTAGCGAATAGAATCGTAAGAAAACCTTACGATTGAGGTAAGAAACCCCTCACCTGCAGTATAATTGCTCTCGCTTGTTAGTTTTGGCGTTAGTTCAGTAATTTTATAGTTTTCAGTTTTAGGGCATGCTTTTAGTGCACGCCAAGCATTCGGTAGAATGCCCAGTTCAGAAGGATGTACCAATAGGCGTCCTAACAGCATATAAAATGTAATAGAAACATTTTATTCAGTTTATTATTAGTTATTACAGCTATATGGATCAGATATCCATTGGGTGGGCTCCCGCAGTAGCCTCTAGGTTCAGATAACCTAGCTCTAGGTTCAGATAACCTAGAATAGCAAAGTAAAATAAAACAGTATTCAGTATTTTACTTTTATTCAGTTGGCATCGTGCTTGGATCAGATATCCATGGGCTGGACTCCCACAGTCGTCCCTAGGTTCAGATAACCTAGTAACCCTGCTGGATTCGGAACTTGCAATCCCGGGTCTCGTAGGGATGCGCGCACAGTAAGCACAGTTGCCAGGGCCCCAGCAGCATGTTTAGTATTTTCATCTATTATATGTATAGTTTTCAAATTTGAAACCAGTGATGAAAACACTAATTTAGCTTTCAGTTCAGTTCAGGTTCAATTTACATGATTTGAGTTCATGTACAGATTTAGACATATGCATGACTAGTTCAGTTTCATGCTCAGTTTATATGTTATGCCATGTTTCAGTTCCAGTTTATGCTTTGTTTGATATGCCATGCCATGCTTGCATGTTCAGTATGTTTTTTTTCAAACAACATGATTTAAAATCATAATTGCATCGTATGCATGATTTAGTGAGGTAGATGGTTTCTTACTAAGCTTTAAGCTTACAGGTACTACTTTTCTTATATTCAGGTAAAAGAAAAGTGGACTAGCGGAGGCTGGAGGGCGATGCTACAATGATGTGTGTGTGCAAGGGGTCTGGAATAAAGATCCTTGGGATCTACACGCTTTTAATTCAGTTTTAGTACTTAACACGTCTGGTTTTATGAATTAGTCTTGTTACAGTTTAGTGAACTATATCTTGTTTAGTCATCATGTTTAGAATATGAGTATTCACATTCTTGAGTGTTTTCATGTATCTAGAACTGGTCTCTGTGAGTTGTGGCACGTTCCAGTGCCGGAAGTTCCTGAAATCAGAAACTCTGATTTCATATCAGAGTTGGATCGGTCTGCCGACCGATCCGTTACAGCATCAGGATCCTGGATCGGTCAGCCGACCGATCCAGAGGCATACAGTATGTTACTGTATGCTATCTGATCGGTCGTCCGATCGATCCAAGCGAACAGAGAGTTGGGAGGTGAACTGATCGGTCGACCGACCGATCGGGTGCTTCTGGATCGGTCGGCAGACCGATCGAGGCGAACAGAACGCAGCAGAAGCACGGAGGCTCACTGATCGGTCTACCGACCGATCGGTCGGTAGACCGATCCAGATGCGAACAGAACGCAGCAGAAGCACGGAGGCTCACTGATCGGTCTCCCGACCGATCCAGAGGGTGCATCCGTGCCAGTATCAGCTGGAACGATCTGTGAATCGTTCCGAAGGCTCAATCGACTTACGGATCGGTTGAAATGTCTGACTGCAGCTAGCAGGACATCCAAGAGGCATAGATTGTCTCTCCTAGCATGTGTACAACACTCAGGTACTCCTAGAATGTCAGGTTAAGACTTTACAGTAATTAGTTTAGCAAATTTCAAATTTGCTCAGTTTTCCGCACAGTATTTTCAGTAGTTAATGTAGCGATCCGGCTCACAGCCTGGTACCCAGGAGTCGGGTCGTTACAGAGTGGTATCAGAGCAGGGTTCCTTACTTCCTACACACACATCAGCATTGTGCCTACAGCTTCCAAGTAAGAACATCTCTCACTCAGTTTGTTTTCAGCTTTCATATCAGTTATGTGTGCTTCCATGTTTGCTCTCATGTTGGTAGTTAATTAATTTATGTTTGCAGTGATAGTATTTAACATGTTACCAGTAGTTAACTATAACATGATAGCTTAGTTATATATATGTGTTCTCTGCTATTTAGAAAATGGTACGAGGACGTCCAGCTAAGAAAGCAGCAGCGGCTGAGCCCCAGCATGAGGCAGGCAGTTCAGTGCCTCCCCCAGACCTTACAGCATTAGTGGCTCAGCTACAGCAGCAGTTAGCTGAACAGCAGCAGGAGATAGCCTCCTTAAAGGCTAACCAGCAGACTACTCCCCCAGTCACTCCAGTACCGAACCTCACGACTCCAGTAATCACAGAGGTAGTACCAGCTCAGCCTGCAGTACCAGTCCCAGTAGCCCCAGTAGCAGGGGCTAAGAGAGAAGCTTACCTTATCCAGTGGCAGAGAATTAAGCCCGAGAACTTCTCAGGCACCAGCGAACCATGGGATGCTCAGGCATGGTTTAAAACACTGGAAAGCACGATGGAACTTCTAGACTGGCCAGAGCACGAAAAGGTGAAGTGTGCCTCCTTCTGTTTAACAGGAGACGCACGCATGTGGTGGGAGCGGATTAAATCGAAGTGGCCAGTAAACCAGATGACATGGGCCAACTTCGAGAAAGAATTCTTCGAGGAATTCTTTCATATGCAAGTCACAAACCGACACTATGACGAGTTTACAGAATTTCGTCAGGGCAACCTATCAGTTCAGGAGGCCGTGAAGAAATTCAACAGGTTGGCCCGTCTGTGTCCAGAACTAGTCAGCTCAGAGAAAGAACGAGTACGCTTGATGCTGAAGATGCTCAGACCAGAGATCGCAATGAATGTAGCTGGTGGCGTTCATAGGCCACAAACCACAGAGGAGCTAGTGAGTAGTGCTCTGATCACCGAGCACTATCAGCACAATATCACCCAGCAGAAGCAGGTTTCCACAGAGCCCAAGGGACAAACTAGCTCAGGTACTCAACAGAAACAACAGGGACATAGCTCCAACTGGAAGGGGAAACGCAAGGCAAGTAGTGACCCAAAAGGAGGACCAGCTGGAAAACATTCCAGACATCCCAAGTGTGCTACTTGTGGGAAACATCATCCAGGAGTTTGCCGCAAGGGTACGCGAGGTTGTTTTGAATGTGGACAGGAAGGGCACATGGCTAAGCAGTGCCCGAACAAGAACAATCTTCCTCCGCCTCAGCCGATACAGTATGGAGCTCAGCCAGCCCAGCTACACCAGATGTATGCTGTCTTAGATGGTCCACAGATCAGTCAGGGCAGATTAGAAGCCCCCACAGCTACCACAAATGCCAGGATTTTCTCACTGACCAGAGAGGACGTAGCAAATGCCTCGACAGTTGTCACAGGTCAGATCAGTATTTTACAGCATAATGCAACTGTCTTATTCGATACTGGGGCAACCCACTCTTATGTATCCAGGGCATTTGCCGAGAAATTAGCAACACCTCCAGAGGTACTCAATAGTCAGTTTCTGACAACACTACCCTCAGGAGACATCATGGCATCTACACACTGGCTCAGAGCAGTGCCAGTCATTATAGCAGACAGAGAACTTTTGGTGATCTGATAGTGCTAGAAATGACTGACTACGATGTCATCTTTGGAATGGATTTTCTGATCAGATACGGCGCTTTTATAGAGTGCCGTAAACAGAAGGTCATATTCCAACCTGAAGCAGGAGTACAGTTTGAGTACACGGGGAAGCCAAAGAGGAAAGCCAGGAAGTTTCTCTCAGCATTGAAAGCACAGCAGCTATTGGATTCAGGATGCGTGGGATTTTTAGCAAATGTAGTCAACACCAGCCAGGACAAGAACCAACAGCTATCAGAGGTTCGAGTCGTTTGTGACTACCCAGCAGTCTTCCCTGAAGAGCTACCAGGCTTAGCACCAGACAGGGAGATTGAATTTGAGATAGAGCTCATTCCTGGCACAAATCCAATTTCCAAGTTCAGCAGAACTGAAGGAACTTCAGGAGCAATTACAGGAGCTTCTTGACAAGGGTTTCATACGCCCTAGTCACTCACCATGGGGAGCACCTGTGTTGTTTGTGAAGAAGAAGGATGGAAGCATGCGCCTATGCATAGACTACCGTGCCTTGAACCAGGTCACAATTAAAAACAGATACCCTCTTCCCAGGATAGATGACCTGTTTGACCAGCTAAAGGGAGCCACAGTGTTCTCTAAAATTGACCTCAGATCAGGATATCACCAGGTTAGAGTCAAGGAAGGTGATATACCTAAAACAGCTTTCAGGACCAGATACGGACACTATGAGTTCGTAGTCATGCCTTTTGGCGTGACAAATGCTCCAGCTACTTTCATGGACCTCATGAACAGGGTATTCAGAGAATACTTAGACAAGTTTGTCATCGTGTTCATCGATGACATTCTTATCTATTCAGGCACTCAGGAGGACCATGCAGAGCATCTGAAAACAGTTTTGCAGATCCTTCAGCAGAACCAGTTGTACGCCAAATTCACGAAATGTGAATTCTGGCTAGACCAGGTAGCCTTTTTAGGTCACATCATCTCCAAGGATGGTGTTATGGTAGATCCCAGCAAGATAGAAGCAGTAAGTAACTGGAAGAGACCCAGGAATGCCAGTGAAATCAGAAGCTTTCTGGGATTAGCAAGCTACTACAGGAAATTCGTAGAGGACTTCTCCAGGATAGCCTCCCCACTGACAGCTCTCACCAGGAAGAACAAGAAATTTCAGTGGACCGAGGACTGTAAGAACAGCTTCAGCGAACTAAAACGGAGATTGACCAGTGCTCCTATTTTAGCTATACCAGAAAATACAGACAGCTTCGACATCTACAGTGACGCCTCTAAATTGGGATTAAGAGCAGTACTGATGCAGCAGGCCAAGGTGATCGCCTATGCCTCCAGACAACTCAAGGATTATGAGAGGAACTATCCTACTCACGACCTTGAGCTTGCAGCAGTGGTGTTCGCTCTCAAGATTTGGAGACATTATTTGTACGGAGCTCAGTGCAGAGTGTATACAGATCATCAAAGTCTGAAGTATTTCTTTACTCAGAAGGATCTGAATATGCGACAGCGTAGATGGTTAGAACTAGTCAAAGATTATGACATAGATATCCTCTACCATCCAGGAAAAACTAATAAGGTAGCAGACGCACTCAGCAGGAAGTCCAGTGCTACCTTATTATCTTTAGCAGCTATGTCACCACCCCTAAGGAAGGAGATTACGGCCTTTAGTCTCGAGCTTATAGTCGGACAACTTTCCACTATGACCTTAGAGTCTACCTTGCTTGGTGATATTCAGTCAGCTCAGGATCAGGACCCTGAAATTCAGAAAATCAAGCAAGGGCTAGCAGAATCGGAAAGTGGAGAATTCAGAGTGTCCGACAGCGGGGTGTTGTATTTTGGCGACAGACTCTGTGTTCCAGATCAGGAGGAGCTACGGAGACAGATTTTAGACGAGGCTCACAGGACTCCCTACGCTATGCATCCAGGCTCCACCAAAATGTATCAAGACCTGAAGAAACGCTTTTGGTGGCCCGGGATGAAGCGAGACATCGCCAGATATGTTAGCATCTGCCTCACCTGTCAGAGGGTCAAGGCAGAACATCAGCGACCAGGAGGAGTTCTGCAGCCTATACAGATTCCAGAATGGAAGTGGGAGGATATCTCCATGGATTTCATAGTGGGACTACCCAGAACCACGAATGGTTTTGATGCCATCTGGGTAATAGTCGACAGGTTGACTAAATCAGCCCACTTTTTAGCTATCAAGATATCCTACTCTATGGAGAAGCTAGCTCAGTTGTATCTCCAGGAGATTGTCAGATTGCATGGAGTCCCACGAACCATTATATCAGACAGAAACAGCAGATTTACATCACACTTCTGGAAGTGTGTACAGTCAGCTATGGGCACCCAGTTAAAATTCAGCACAGCCTTCCATCCTCAGACAGATGGTCAGACGGAGCGAGTGAATCAGGTACTCGAAGATATGCTCCGAGCTTGTGCCCTAGATTTCAAGGGAAGTTGGTGCAAATATCTGAGTCTAGCAGAATTTGCATACAACAACAGTTATCAGGCCACTATCGGCATGGCACCTTATGAGGCACTCTATGGGCGGAGGTGCAGATCACCAATCTGCTGGTATGAGAGTGGTGAATGGAAGGAACTAGAGCTTGAGACAGATCTAGTGGCAGATACCACAGCCATGCAGCAGATTCGCCAGAGGATAGAGACAGCACAGAGCCGTCAGAAGAGCTATGCTGATACACGACGCAGACCCCTAGAGTTCTCAGATGGGGATACAGTTTTCCTCAGAGTAGCTCCCATGAAGGGAATCATGCGTTTTGGGAAAAAGGGCAAGCTAGCTCCCAGATATGTGGGACCATACCTTATCACGAAGAGAGTGGGCAAGGTAGCATATGAGCTAGAGCTACCTCAGGAGATGTCAGCTGTCCACAACGTATTTCATGTCTCCATGCTGAAGAAGCATATTCCAGACGCCACCCAGGTGATTGAGCCCCAGTTGGTACAGGTCCGTGATGATCTCAGCTATGACAGTCGGCCTATTCAGATAATAGACCGAGCAGTAAAGAAATTACGGAACAAGGAAGTACCATTAGTTAAAGTCAGCTGGCAAAATCACACAGCAGCAGAGGCGACTTGGGAGACAGAGGCCAGCATGAGACAGAAGTACCCAGAATTGTTTTATAAGGTATGGGGATTGTAAAGCCGAAAAATTCCCAAATTTATTTTAGAATTATTCTATGATTTTTCTGGAATTATTAGATATTTTTCCGGAATTTTCCGAGTAGCGGAGTAGCAAAAACAAATAGGTAAAATAGCTTAAGCAGGAATCGAACCCGAGACCTATGGTGTAAGGGATAATGTTAGTAACCAGTTGAACCCAGCAGGGCCGTGCTGAAAGGAAGGAGAACCAAATATATTTATATTAGAGTTGGGTTCATTAAACCACTTAATATAAATAATAAACTTAAGTGGGGTTTGGTTTATTTTGGTTCGGCACCTCTTCACCTCACGACACTTTCTCTTCCAAAACCTCACCGCCTCTCCCTTCTTCTCCTCTTCCTCACGCACGGCACACCAAGGCAAGGGTCCATAGGATCATCTTCCGGCGACGACTCCAACACGAAAGGGGTTCTTCTCCGCGAGAGGAACGCGAAGACGTAAGCGGTTCGTCGAGCGGACGGTTTTCCGGAAACACCTAGCGAATAGAATCGTAAGAAAACCTTACGATTGAGGTAAGAAACCCCTCACCTGCAGTATAATTGCTCTCGCTTGTTAGTTTTGGCGTTAGTTCAGTAATTTTATAGTTTTCAGTTTTAGGGCATGCTTTTAGTGCACGCCAAGCATTCGGTAGAATGCCCAGTTCAGAAGGATGTACCAATAGGCGTCCTAACAGCATATAAAATGTAATAGAAACATTTTTTTTCAGTTATTATTAGTTATTACAGCTATATGGATCAGATATCCATTGGGTGGGCTCCCACAGTAGCCTCTAGGTTCAGATAATAGCCTCTAGGTTCAGATAACCTAGAACAGCAAAGTAAAATAAAACAGTATTCAGTATTTTACTTTTATTCAGTTGGCACTGTACTTGGATCAGATATCCATGGGCTGGACTCCCACAGTCGTCCCTAGGTTCAGATAACCTAGTAACCCTGCTGGATTCGGAACTTGCAATCCCGGGTCTCGTAGGGATGCGCGCACAGGCCAGGGCCCCAGCAGCATGTTTAGTATTTTCATCTATTATATGTATAGTTTTCAAATTTGAAACCAGTGATGAGAACACTAATTTAGTTTTCAGTTCAGTTCAGGTTCAGTTTACATGATTTGAGTTCATGTACAGATTTAGACATATGCATGACTAGTTCAGTTTCATGCTCGGTTTATATGTTATGCCATGTTTCAGTTCCAGTTTATGCTTTGTTTGATATGCCATGCCATGCTTGCATGTTCAGTATGTTTTTCAAACAACATGATTTAAAATCATATTCGCATCGTATGCATGATTTAGTGAGGTAGATGGTTTCTTACTAAGCTTTAAGCTTACAGGTACTACTTTTCTTATACTGCAGATACAGGTAAAAGAAAAGTGGACTAGCGGAGGCTGGAGGGCGATGCTACAATGATGTGTGTGTGCAAGGGGTCTGGAATAAAGATCCTTGGGATCTACACGCTTTTAATTCAGTTTTAGTACTTAACACGTCTGGTTTTATGAATTAGTCTTGTTACAGTTTAGTGAACTATATCTTGTTTAGTCATCATGTTTAGAATATGAGTATTCACATTCTTGAGTGTTTTTCATGTATCTAGAACTGGTCTCTGTGAGTTGTGGCACGTTCCAGTGCCGGAAGTTCCTGAAATCGAAACTCGATTTCCTAAGTTGGATCGATCCGCCGATCGATCTGATCAGATCTGGATCGGTCACCGATCGATCCGCAGGCATATGTTATCAGATGCTATCCGATCGATCGTCCGATCGATCCGGTGAGTTCGGGCGAACAGAGATCAGCGATCGGTCGGACCGACCGATCGGTAGACCGATCCAGCTGCGTACAGAACGCAGCAGAAACATAAGGCGCACCGATCGGTCTACCGACCGATCAGGGTGCTCCTGGACAGACCGATCCAGATGCGAACAGAACGCAGCAGAAGCACGGAGGCTCACCGATCGGTCTCCCGACCGATCAGGGTGCATCCGTGCGATTCAGCTGGAACGATCTGTGAATCGTTCCGAAGGCTCAATCGACTTACGGATCGGTTGAAATGTCTGACTGCAGCTAGCAGGACATCCAAGAGGCATAGATTGTCTCTCCTAGCATGTGTACAACACTCAGGTACTCCTAGAATGTCAGGTTAAGACTTTACAGTAATTAGTTTAGCAAATTTCAAATTTGCTCAGTTTTCCGCACAGTATTTTCAGTAGTTAATGTAGCGATCCGGCTCACAGCCTGGTACCCAGGAGTCGGGTCGTTACATACTTAAATATATATCGCTTCATATATGATTAAAAAAACGAGCGTACCTCAGCTGGTTGGGTTGGTTTTGCTTGGGTCAGTCCGACCCGAGGTCGTGGGTTCGAATCTCACCTTCAACGTTTTTTATCAAAACTTCTTTCTTTTTGTAACCCTACTAAACGACCTCCAAAAATTACATAAAAATACTCTAAAAATTCCTAAAAATCTCTAGAATATTTTAAAAGTATTTCCAAATATTTTTACGGACATTTGGAACTTGAAATAAGGAAAATTGGGTCGTTACAATTCTCCCTCCCTTATAAAAAGTTCGTCCTCGAACTTAGAATAATTCTGGATATATTTCTGTCTCATGCTGTCTCCACGCTCCCCTAGTAACTTTCTCGTGCTTCTGGTTCTACCAGATGACTTTTACTAATGACACTTCTCTGTTTCCTAGTAACTTGTCTGCTCTGTCCACTATCTGTGTCTGCTCTCATAGCTAAGATCCTCTTGGATCTACACTGTCTGAGGCTGAATCACTTGGCTAAGGTCGTGAATACACTTCTTTAGCATGGAGACATGAAATACATTGTGTATTACTGACATATCTTGAGGTAAGTCTAGCTTGTAAGCTACCTTCCCAATTCTCTCTATGATCGGGGTAGGGTCCTACGTATCGAGGACTTAACTTGCCCTTTTTCTCTTGGGTTCTCCGATGTACTCGAACTGTGCTTCTGCTTCAGGTTACGGCACTCTATGGAGGCACCGTATCTGATCAGGAAGTTCATTCCAAATATGACATCGTAGTCAGTCATGTCTAGCACTATCAGATCACAAAAGAGTTCTCTGTCTGCTATCATGACTGGCACTGTTCTGAACCAGTGCGTGGATGCCATAACTTCTCCCGAAGGTAATGCAGTCAAAAATTGACCCCTGAGTACCTCTGAGGGTATGTCTAACTTTTCGGCGGATGTCCTGGCTATATAAGAATGGGTTGCCCCAGTATCAAATAGAACAATAGCACTATACTGTAAAATGCTAATCTGACCTGTGACAACTGTCGAGGCATTGGCTACGTCCTCTCTGGTGAGTGAGTAGATCCTCGCATTCGCCATCGCTGGAGGGGCTTCTAATCTGCCCTGGCTGATAGGTGGACCTTCTAGGGCGGCCTGCATCTGATAAAACTGAGCTGGCTGGCCTGCATACTGAATCTGCTGTGGCTGAGGGAGACCGGTCTTTTTCGGGCACTGCTTGGCCATGTGCCCTTCTTGTCCACATTCAAAGCATCCTCGTGTGCCCTTGCGACAAACCCCTGGGTGGAATTTCCCACAAGTGGCACACTTAGGATAACTTGGCTGCTTGCTAGCTGGTCCTCCCTTTGGGTAACTCTCTGGTTTGCGCTTGTTGCTGGAGTTCCCTTTCCAGTTAGAGTTGTGGCCTTGAGATTTCTGAGTATCTGAACTTCCTTGGCCTTTGGAATCTGAGGAGACTTGCTTCTGCTGCTTGATGCTGTTCTGGTAGTGCTCGGTGATCAGAGCACTACTCACTAGTTCTTCTGTGGTTTGTGGCCTATGTATGCCACCAGCCACGTTCATCGCTATTTCCGGCCTCAACATTTTGAGCATCAGCCGAACTCGTTCCTTTTCTGTGCTGACTAATTCGGGACATAGACGAGCCAGTCTGTTGAATTTCTTCACGGCTTCCTCAACTGATAGGTTGCCCTGACGAAACTCCGTGAACTCGTCGTAGTGGCGGTTTGTGACCCGCATGTGAAAGAACTCCTCGAAGAATTCTTTCTCGAAGTCAGCCCATGTCATCTGGTTCACTGGGCGCTTCGCTCTGACTCTCTCCCACCACATACGTGCGTCTCCTGGCAGGCAGAAGGAGGCACACTTCACCTTTTCCTGTTCTGGCCAGCCCAGAAGCTCCATCGTGCTCTCCAGTGTTTTGAACCACGCCTGAGCATCTCATGGTTCACTGGTGCCTGGGAAGTTCTCGGGCTTGATTCCCTGCCACTGGATCAGATAAGCTTCTCTTCTGGTTTCTACTGCTGGGCTACTATTACTACTGGTGCTGTAGGCTGGACGGGTGGAACCTCTATAACTACTGGGGTTACTATGTTTGGTTCGGAGGTGACGGTGGTTGTATTCGGCTGATGAGCCTTTAAGGGGGCTATCTCATGTTGCTGAGGCACTGAACTGCCTGCCTCTTGCTGGGGCTCAGTAGCTGGTGCCTGCTTAGCTGGGCGTCCTCGTGCCATTTCTAAAGACATAGAGGATATACATAACTAATCTAATCACGTTTAACTAGCTACTATAAATATGTTAGAGGCTATCACACATAAGCATGCTATAATTATTCCTAAACATGAAAGCAAGAAACATAAATAGAGTAGAGGTATTCTTACTTGGAAGACGCAAGGCTGATGCTGATGTGTGTGATGTTGGAGAATGGGAACTGCTCTGATACCAACTGTAACGACCACCCTTCTTACTACTACTACACTCTAAGGACGACCGTTACTTGACTTACTAACTCTACTTAACCGGTATGATAAAAATCTTTAGGAAAACCCTACCGAAAAATTTCGGCAGAATCTCCCCTGTACCGGTGACCATATCCGTAAATACATACAGAGTATACTCAGCCACAGGCGGTTGGAACATGTAATTTCACAACCACGCAGTATAATAGCACAATAAAAATATGAAACTACTCTAGCAATGGCAAACAACCATATCACTCCAACAATAGGAGGTATCAAACTACAAATGCGGAAATGAACTCAATTTCAATATAACATTAAAAAAGAACTAAAAGAAAAGTCTTGACAATTTTGCCAGCTAATTCTGGATCTCTCCATAGTCCACACATCACACACCGTCACAGCACCTCCTTGTCGCCTTCTTCCTTATACTTTAGCTTTTTCCTTTATCTGCAGTAGGAGGAAAATAGTATCTATAAGCTAAAAGCTTAGTGAGCGCTATCCTACTCACAAAAACTCGACATGCATGTATATAAATAAAAACATGCTAAAACTTAATGCTAACATGTAAAGCTACTCATGCTCATAAATAGCCAAGAAATCAACTAACTGGAAAACTAACATGTATAGCTACTCATGCTCATGAATCGCAAAGAAATCATATCATGCTAACTGAAATACTAAACATGTATAGCTAATCATGCTCATAAATAGCAAAGGAACTAACTGAAATACTAAACATGTATAGCTAATCATGCTCATAAATAGCAAAGGAACTAACTGAAATACTAAACATGTACAACTAATCATGCTCATAAATAGCGAAGAAACTAACTAAAAAGCTAACATGTAAATCTAATCATAGAACTATCATGTGTATCAATAAGAAACTGAATTGACACCTAAGCTAAACTAATTAATGCTAAACTGAGTCTAACTTGTATTCACATAACTAATTTGTGAAGTTTTGAAAACTATTTACATAATAGATCAAAATAATAATCATGCTGCTGATGGGCCCGGCAACTGTACTTGCTGTGCGCGCATCCCTAACTAAACCCGGGATTGCAAGTTCCGAGTCTAGTAGGGTTTACTAGGTTATCTAAACCTAGGGACGACTGTGGGAGCCCAACCCAATGGATATCTAATCCAGTACAGTGCCACTGTTGAAAATAAAATACTGATTTCATAGCTAATTTTCTTACCTTGCTTTAACTAGGTTGTCTGAACCTAGAACTAGGTTATCTGAACCTAGAGGCGACTGTGGGAGCCCACCCATTGGACCGTAGTCCCATATAAGCTGAAGCAAGACTAAATAAGTTATTTTAAATGCTTCTACTGTATTAACTAAGCTATTAAAATGTCTACTGTAGCATTATATTGAGCTAAGCATTTTATCAAGCACTTGGTGTGCACTAGAACACACTCTACGTACTGAAAATCTGTATACAAAGCTTAACATAAATCTGCATGTAAAGTTTAATAAAAATCTGCATAATAAGTTTATCAAAATCTGCATACTAAGCTTATCTAAAATCTGCATGCTATAAAAATAGGACTGCTCATGTTATTCCAATAGCAAATAAGAAACTATAACAACTTAAGCATGCTGTGATTGTAAAACCAATTCAACTACTAGGCATGCAATAGAATCTAGAAAATAAAGGAATCATTGCTACATGGAATTAACAGTATATCATGCTTCATCAGGAAATACTAAACAGCAATGAAAGGAACTCAACTAAGTTCTGCATTTGCTAATAAAAGCATGCTTATTCATATCCAGCAAATAGCACAAAACAAAACTAATACATGCTGGAATTAAAACCTTTATAATGCTTGTTTCAATGATATAAATGAAATATCAATCTGCACATGTACAAGACTAAATTCAGGACATGCATGCTATAACAGAACACAAGCATCAAGCAAATAAATACCTTTAAGCATGCTATAACAGAACATAAGCATCAAGCAAATAGGTCCCTAGCTACCCTATTCTATAAAGCATGATCTGGAAGCCATAGGAAAAATCCGAATACAAAGGAAGGAACTAAAACTCAACCTTAAGCTTAAAACTGTTCATGCTCGAAACATTAGTTAGGGCATCCAAAAACCAAACTTAATCATGCATATTCTTCCTTTAAGACTCACGGCAGAAAACTAAAGGAACCAACAAATTAAACTAACTCATAATACTCAATGTGCATATATTTGTATATACATCAAAACTGAAGCTAAAATGCCTAATAAAAACATGTCGGTCCAGTAAGCTATAAAGGAAATCAAATTGGCATGTCTAATTAAGCTACAAAAGAATAAGTCTACTAAGGAACATAAACAACCTTGAATCCGATCCAAAATTTGCTCACAAGAAACAACAAAGCAGAAAGGGAACACATCTTCAAAGAAAACCTGAACCTGTCCCCAAAACTATAAGTTATCTTGAAGAAATCAAGAATCCGAAATCTCCATACACGGCAGCAAGCTTCTAAAGCAACAAGATCTAAACTCTACAACGTAAAATCCGAAAGCCATGAAAACAAATCGAAGCTCGGAACAACTCTTACTGCAGGTGAGAAGCAACTCACCGGGATTTGCTTGGACTTACAACCGAAGGAGAGGAAGAAGATCTAGGGCTCGGAGGCTTGAAATACTCGGCTTCTTCTTGTGCTCGCGCCTCTTCTTGACGAGAGGAGCTCGGTGGTGTAATGACCTCTCGGAGAAGAGTGCTCGCCGGCCACCGCAATGCCCTAGCTTTGCTCGCTGCGGTTTCCCCCGTGGAGAGATGCGCCGTCGCGTGAGAAGTGGAGAAGAGAAGATTTTTGTCCCGGGGAAAAACCTAAGTTCTCTTCTTATAACTTTAATATTCTGTTAACTAACTATTGCTTAAATACAACTTGATTCGGGTTTTATTAACAAACCCGCGGCTGGTCTGTTGGTGGGCTGCGTTCTGCTTAAAGCCCAACTCGAGGGATCGAATCCCAGTTGCAACCATTTTATTTCCTATTATTTTACTGTTCCTAACTATTACTTAAATATATATCGCTCCATATATGATTAACAAAACGAGCGTAGCTCAGCTGGTTGGGTCGGTTTTGCTTGGGTCAGTCCGACCCGAGGTCGTGGGTTCGAATCTCACCTTCAACGTTTTTTATCAAAACTTCTTTTGTCACGCCCCAGAGGAGTCTCTGTCCGAAGAAATTTCGGCAGCATCTCCCCTGTACGGCGGACAATATGAAACTTTCTACATATCACATATACATCAGCCACAGGCGGCTGGAATGATAACAAAAATAAAAAAACAAACACCACGCAGTTTATAAAGATATTCAGCCTCTGGCTGTCACAACCACGCAGTTAATAATAGTAATCAATAACAATAGGACTCTGACTCGAAATCCACCCTACTCCACTACACTCGTAAAGCTCAAATCCAACGAACTCACCTCTTCTGCCGTCCAGGCAGGCACGTAGTAGAATGAAATCCAATATTATATCAAAAATCCATCAAAAAAATGTCACTCCATACAATATCCATAGGAAAAATCCAAAGACAATACTAAAACAAAGTCTGATATAGAAAAAGGCCAAAATAAAACCAATAACGAACTAGTAGAGAACTAGCTCTACGTGCATATGGGGGGGGCCAGCGACTGGAACTGCTCCGGACAGCCTCAACCTGAAAATATCAACAATGGAGGCGGGGTGAGTCCAACACTCAGCAGGTACAACTGATATGCATAATAAAACAAATAACAGACAACACTAATCATGCGTACAGTCTCCTGAATATGAGAAGGAATAAATGCAACTGAAACGAAATCAGGAGATAACTGTACTAACCGGAATCAAGGTACAAAGGTAACAGGTCGTCAGACCGAAGAAATCATAATCCTGTATGCATGTCAATCAAATGCATCCATACAAATGCAGCATATAAGTGCAGCAATCACAACAATAAAATGCAATAAATGCATATGGTGACCGTGCACTCGGAAATCACTGCTCCTGACAGTGACTGAGTGGACGGAATGCTGTCGGAGTACTCCTGTCCTCTGGCCCCAAATCATAAATGGGGGAGCTCAATGCTCTCATCTCCCGGTACACAACGACGGGGAGGAAAAATCTCTGCCGGCTACCACGCTGAGTCTCCTGACCAACGGAGCCAAACAGAGTCCACCATCTGCCGGCTACCACGCTGCTACCCTAAATGCCAACGGAGCCAAACAGAGCGGAACTGACTGCCGGCTACCACGCTGAGTCGCCTGACCAACGGAGCCAAACAGCAGAACCGCCACACACCAGCCAGATATACAACTAATCCATGGGTGGTGTGTGCAGTACATGTAACTGGCGATGGGCTCAACCATAGTGGAGCCGACAATCGCACAGCATGCAAACATGATGCATGATACTAAGCATGACAATCTCATGAATAGCATAGCAAGATCCATACATAAATAAAAGGTGTACCACAAGTCAATGTATCGAATGGAAGGTACACAAACAGATAGGGTATCATATAAACCCTAGGTCCTGAACATGATGTATCACATGGTTGGGTCACTACCGAAAGCATGTATGGTCAGATAAATAATAACATGCAGTGCATAATAAATAAACAAACAACATGTAACAGATCATATAGTGACCAACCGAATCAAATGGAAACACAATTCTTGCTATATGTTAAACACTTTATCATGCATATCAAAAGACATAAGTCAAAGTACCCGCCTCCAATCGAAATGGTCTAGTCCGACAAATCGAAATACTCGTCTCGAATCAAAGTCCTGTGTCAAACAAATAAATCTTTTTATTTAGCTACACTTCAAAAGAATAGCTAAATAAAATCCTTAACAACAATTCAGAGCAAAAACCCTAAATATTTCCTTCGTTTAGATTAACCCTAATGATCAATGTGAACAACATTTAACCATGTAAATCCAAATTCACCACAAGGATCAGACACCTGATTCACTAATAGGGCAAAACCCTTACCTCTAATATCGCCGATCTGTTGTATCAAGGATCTGAAAAACCAAAAGGTACAGATCTAGTGATGATCCACAGTAAATATAGGACAAGAACAGAATGCAAGATCATGATCTAAACCCTCACCTTGCTATCACAATACCGAATCACTACTGCTCTGAGGAGGAGTCAAGGCTCAGAGCTAGGGCACGACCTTTGTTTCTAATATACGGCCTCAATCTGGCTGTGAAGAAGGTTGCAATGGTCAGCAATGTCGCAATGCGGCACAGGATCAACTCTGGTGGTCGGCGACAGTGCTAGGGCACGGAAGGGGCAGTAGCGCGAGGGAAAAAAAAAACCTCACCACTGGTCGGCTAGAGAACCGGTGCTAGGGCTGAGGAAATGCAAAGTTGTGGCCACCGGAGAGAGATGGTGGTCGTCGGCTTCCGGCTAGGGCACGCGGCTGTGGCCCAAATCTAGGGCAGAGGGCGTCGGGAAGGAGTCTGCTAGGGCACTCGAGATGGAGGAAGAGGCGGTCTCGGTGTCAACAGAGGAGAAGAAGGCCGACGCTGCTCGGCGTCGGAACGGCGGTGACACGCGTAAGGAGATCGGAGAGGCGTCGGCGGTGTCGACACCTTGGGCTCGGCGCTGCTCGGTGTCGGGATAAGGAGAGAATGTGGCGTCGCGGGAAGGAAAGGAGAAGAAAACCACTGCGGCCGACGGTTAGGGCTAGCCGGCGTCGCGAGAGCTCGGGAGGAGAAGAGAAGGCGCACGGGAGAAGATGGCTCGGGTGCGCGAGGAAGAGGGAAAAAGGAACGGCGAAAAACAAGAAAAAGAAAAAAGAAAAAGGAAAAAAGAAATTAAAACTTTTCCTCATTAAAACAGGGTAGCCTATACAGGCTTTTCCGGATCCTGTTTTTATCCCCGTAAACTCGTCCATACGAGCTCCGAAAAATTCCCGAAAAATTTCCAAAAAATCCGAAAAGTTCCCTTATTAATATTCGCCTATTTTTGGTATTTTACATTCTCCCCCACTAATACAAATTTGGTCCCCAAATTTCGTTTTCTACCATCAGCAAGTACTTGCAACAGATATAGAGTATAAATGTTGAACGGTAATAAATCATACACCTCAAGTGAAAAGATGGGGATATCGAGCTCGGATAGTATCCTCGAGCTCCCAAGTAGCCTCCTCATCCGAATGATGCCGCCATCCGACTTTAACCAGCCGGATAGCCTTGTTCCGTAACTGACGCTCCTTTCCGGTCTAGAATCCATACCGGAACCTCCTCATAGGTGACGTCAGGCTGAAAGGAGAACTGAGATTATCTATCAACACATGTATCAGATCGGGTACGTTTCTCCTCAGCGTAGATACGTGGAATACGGCGTGAACGCTTGCCAAGGACGACAATAGTGCCAACCGATAAGCTATTGCTCCAATCCTTTCCGAGATTTGGAAAGGTCTAATGTATCGCGGAGCTAGCTTACCTCTGAGGCCAATCTCTTCACCCCTTTCGTAGGTGAAACTCGTAGAAATACCTGGTCGCAAATGGAGAACTCTAAAGGTCTCCGACTCCGGTCAGCATAACACTTCTGGCAGTCTTATGCCTCTGACATCCTCTGTCTGATAATATGGACCACTTTGCCTCACGTTGAGCTCTATGAGGTCTCAACAACTGGGTCTCTCGGATTCTCGTCCTGATCGACGACTGAGCAACTATGGTAACAAGAATACCCTGCTCTGTCTGTCCCTGCTCCTCAATGTCTAACTCAGAGAAATCCTGAATCAAATCTGTGACCACAACTCGGTGGCAAGCTAAAGTCCCTCTGGACCTCTAGCTAAGTGCATCGATAACCACATTAGCTTTTCCCAGGTGATAGCTAATGGTACAATCATAATACTTCAGGAACTCCATTTATCTCCTGGGTCGAAGATTAAGTTCCTTCTGAGTGAACAGATATTTGAGACTTCGATGGTCAGTGAGAATCTCAATGTAATATCATACAGGTACTGCCGCCAAATCTTCAAGGCAAAAATAACAGCGGCCAACTCCAGATCATGAACTGAGTATTTTCTTCTCAGGCTCCCTCAACTATCGAGAAGCATATAAGAATACTCTACCGTGCTGCACCAGAACAGCACCCATACCCTGTAGAGACGCGTCGGTGTAGAGGACAAATTCGTCCTCTTCCGAAGGTAAAAACCAAAAATCAAAGCCGACACTAGTCTCCGCTTCAGCTCCTAGAAGCTGGTCTTGCAATCCTCAGTCCAAGTAAACTTCACGCCTTTCATGGTTACGCGTGAAAGTAGCATAGCTATGCGGAAGCAACCCTCGACGAAAGGTCTATAATATCCTGCGAGTCACAAAAGACTACGGATCTCCTACACTGATTTCGGCTGCTCCCAACGGTAACAACCTCTATCTCCTGTGGAACCACGGTACACTCCTACTGGTGACCGTGTGTCCCAAACATTATAACAAAAGACAATCCAAACCAGCACTACTGATAATCACATATAGATGTTCTCGTCGAATCATCTCTAGATCTATGCAAATGTAGTGTACGTGACTCACCTCGGATCCGTAATAGATCACAACATCGTCCACAAAGATAATGGACACCTATCCAAACATCCTCGACATACCAGAATCATCGAGTCCCTGAAAACATCTAAGGCACTGTAAGCCTATATGGCAAAAACCAATACACATAATGTCCGTATCACAGACATTCCTATCCATAAGATCTCCAATAATAAATCGAAAAATCTGATCATCAATAACATAAATCACCAAAGAATAAATCCTCCAGGGTGAGAGAAACGCTCCATCACAGGAAACACCACATATGTGGGAGCAACGCTCTACCACAAGAAATCCTCAATATGTGGGAGCAACGCTCTACCACAAGAAATCCTCAACATGTGGGAGCAACACTCCACCACAAATAATCTGAAATATGTATCGGCAATAAATATAGGAGCAATGCTCCGCTACCAGCAATCCGTGATATGTGGGAGCAACGCTCCACCACAAAACAATACCTAAGTACCCCAAGGCACTTAACTATCCAGCTAGAGACTGTATAAAATCTCTCTACCACAATTCGCTGTGGTTATCCTAGGATATAACAACCTAGTAACTAATCAAATCCATCATCAACTCTATCAGCATCCTAGTGGGTCATCCACTAATAGGAAAATTAGTTGATGGGTTAATTCAACAAATGACATAATGCAGTCACTCCACATTCTGCATTCAGTATAAGTAGAATCATCATACTGCTACCAATGTATACACCTAGCACACATGCTCACACAACATATGTATGATCAACAAAATCCTACAATTATTATACACCAAACATACTCACAACTCAGGTATATTTAGTATGATACCTCCAACAATACATACTGAACACGTGTGCAAAATCAATGTAGGTAAAATCAACAATACACCACAAACAACACTCACATAACATATCTTCACCTATGCCAAGAGTATAACCAACATATACTTCCAATATAGCATACTAAACTCAGGTGCACTCACAAATCAAACATAATCAAAAAGGTTACCTCAGATACCACACCAAACACATATGTACATATCACAACTCAGATTAAATCGACAAAATGCTTCCATCCAAAACACCACCGATGTACTTATACTACATCTCGGATTTAATCAACAAGCTATCCTCAATAATACCTTCAGATACATACACCGAACTACATATCTATGATCCACCAGGAACCTTCAAACCATATCAGAACATGGATATATATACTACTGGCAAATGGACAGTCTACCATAGGACTCCTACAACACATAACAATCATAATATACATGCAACATAGACATGCAAAATCAGCATACCAGCTCAACCAAAGAGACCAACCTTATGCTACCAATACTCATGGGTTACAGGTATATCTAAACAAAATTCATGCATATGTATCAAGCATGAATACATCAATTAAAAGCAACCCAAAATAAAGCAGTCTAATCATCCAGTAACAACCCTGCTCTAGGTTCAAAGGAACTGGTATCGGACAAGAAAGATATACACACCGTGGTATAACATTGCCAGTCAATGTCATACACTACCAAGACTATATCTAATGGGAAAAATTTTATCATCATAAATCCAAATGTACTCTCCCAGTAAACACTAGTAACGATTGTATCCCATAAGTGTTAAGCAATTAACTCTACACTTCCTTACACCAGTGGGGTCACATATCCCAATGCACCCTCTAAGTTATCCCACCAGGTATATACAATCCATGGTCAAAGTCTTCATGAAATAGGGTACATCGATCCTTTATCACCTATCCAAGCCGACAATGATATATGGCTAAATTGTCATTTTCACGTCAGTACAAAACATGTACTCAAATGTGCTCTAGATACATAACTAAGCACAAATAACCTAAAGGTTCGAACCTCTAAAAATAGAATATGGCAATCCTCTACTGATCACCCAACAAAACTAAATCATTTATCTACTAACTAATCAAGAATACCTTAATCCTCCACAAGCAACTAAGGTATATCCAACTACATAATATCATATGTATAAATGTGTACAACCCAAAAGAAAAAGTCAATATTTAGGAACATCAAGACACTCTCATTTTCATCCTCAAAAATATCAGCCCACATAATATCAAATAAATCAGTCTCTACTCCCATGAGGGCAAATTAGCATTCAAAACATCGATCAATATTTATCCACATAGTTCAATATCAAATGAAACAAATATCATTTTTTTTTTCCATCCTGTTAACTAACCACAACTAACCAGATTTATTCAAATCTCATAAGCACTCTAAAACATAAACTCTCTAGCACCCAATTTATAATCTGATCACGAATTATAATCATCAAACCTGTGAATATCATACATGACACTCACTATGTCACCATCAACAACAACCCAAATAATAGATCATCAAAATAGTTATCCACTAATAGATCATCAAACAACCACATAACATTTATCCTCATAAATCATTAGAAATCAACATACCACAATACCTGATCTCACCATATCTCTCAACCTCAAACCATTCTCAACAATGATCAAACATGATAACCCCCAATGACCAATTCCCATCGTATCGGGTACCCTAATATCCAAAAGGTATGAGTATAAAAACTCTACTGGCTAAGTCAACAGGAGTCTGTAGGTATCATCCACTACCCAGCTAACAAAAGCAGAGGCTGGTATGTGCCTCCATCTCCTACGAGTAGTAACAGAAACTAAAACTACTGATGATATGATATGAAAAATCATCAGAGATTATAATACTTGATCTCTATTAAGGTCGATCATGCTCAATGGCTAACCCATCACATGAAATATGGCTACAACAACCAGACAAGTACTAAAGATAAAGTGCTAATACATGTCAAACTATCATAAAATAAACATCATACCTATATGCCGTCTGGAGATGTTCCGTCACTGTCCAGTCCCCAACATGACCTCAGAATTCCGTACGAGAAAAACAAACACTGGAAATCCATATAAATCCAAAACGGACGTCCATAACATATACATAATGAAGAAATCCGTACAAACCGAAATAGACATCCAAAAATCCAGAACACCAAAAGCAGGTATCCATAACCTGCTCTGATACCAATAAATTGGTATCAGATAAACCTCGAAAATCCAAAATACAAAAATCCAACAAGTATCGCCAAACTTTGGCGCTCTGATACCATATCAATTGGTATCAGGTTATACCAACTATGCAAAATACGAAAACAAAGATCGTACAATTCTAGAACACACAGCAAGTATCGTAAACCTGGCTCTGATACCACTAAATTATCACGCCCCAGAGGAGTCTCTGTCCGAAGAAATTTCGGCAGCTTCTCCCCTGTACGGCGGACAATATGAAACTTTCTACATATTACATATACATCAGCCACAGGCGGCTGGAATGATAACAAAAATAAAAAAAACAAACACCACGCAGTTTATAAAGATATTCAGCCTCTGGCTGTCACAACCACGCAGTTAATAATAGTAATCAATAACAATAGGACTCTGACTCGAAATCCACCCTACTCCACTACACTCGTAAAGCTCAAATCCAACGAACTCACCTCTTCTGCCGTCCAGGCAGGCACGTAGTAGAATGAAATCCAATATTATATCAAAAATCCATCAAAAAAATGTCACTCCATACAATATCCATAGGAAAAATCCAAAGACAATACTAAAACAAAGTCTGATATAGAAAAAGGCCAAAATAAAACCAATAACGAACTAGTAGAGAACTAGCTCTACGTGCATATGGGGGGGGCCAGCGACTGGAACTGCAACCTGAAAATATCAACAATGGAGGCGGGGTGAGTCCAACACTCAGCAGGTACAACTGATATGCATAATAAAACAAATAACAGACAACACTAATCATGCGTACAGTCTCCTGAATACGAGAAGGAATAAATGCAACTGAAACGAAATCAGGAGATAACTGTACTAACCGGGATCAAGGTACAAAGGTAACAGGTCGTCAGACCGAAGAAATCATAATCCTGTATGCATGTCAATCAAATGCATCCATACAAATGCAGCATATAAGTGCAGCAATCACAACAATAAAATGCAATAAATGCATATGGTGACCGTGCACTCGGACATCACTGCTCCTGACAGTGACTGAGTGGACGGAATGTTGAGTACTCCTGTCCTCTGTCCCGAAATCATAAATGGGGGAGCTCAATGCTCTCATCTCCCGGTACACAACGACGGGGAGGAAAAATCTCTGCCGGCTACCACGCTGAGTCTCCTGACCAACGGAGCCAAACAGAGTCCACCATCTGCCGGCTACCACGCTGCTACCCTAAATGCCAACGGAGCCAAACAGAGCGGAACTGACTGCCGGCTACCACGCTGAGTCGCCTGACCAACGGAGCCAAACAGCAGAACCGCCACACACCAGCCAGATATACAACTAATCCATGGGTGGTGTGTGCAGTACATGTAACTGGCGATGGGCTCAACCATAGTGGAGCCGACAATCGCACAGCATGCAAACATGATGCATGATACTAAGCATGACAATCTCATGAATAGCATAGCAAGATCCATACATAAATAAAAGGTGTACCACAAGTCAATGTATCGAATGGAAGGTACACAAACAGATAGGGTATCATATAAACCCTAGGTCCTGAACATGATGTATCACATGGTTGGGTCACTACCGAAAGCATGTATGGTCAGATAAATAATAACATGCAGTGCATAATAAATAAACAAACAACATGTAACAGATCATATAGTGACCAACCGAATCAAATGGAGACACAATTCTTGCTATATGTTAAACACTTTATCATGCATATCAAAAGACATAAGTCAAAGTACCCGCCTCCAATCGAAATGGTCTAGTCCGACAAATCGAAATACTCGTCTCGAATCAAAGTCCTGTGTCAAACAAATAAATCTTTTTATTTAGCTACACTCCAAAAGAATAGCTAAATAAAATCCTTAACAACAATTCAGAGCAAAAACCCTAAATATTTCCTTCGTTTAGATTAACCCTAATGATCAATGTGAACGACATTTAACCATGTAAATCCAAATTCACCACAAGGATCAGACACCTGATTCACTAATAGGGCAAAACCCTTACCTCTAATATCGCCGATCTGTTGTATCAAGGATCTGAAAAACCAAAAGGTACAGATCTAGTGATGATCCACAGTAAATATAGGACAAGAACAGAACGCAAGATCAAGATCTAAACCCTCACCTTGCTATCACAATACCGAATCACTACTGCTCTGAGGAGGAGTCAAGGCTCAGAGCTAGGGCACGACCTTTGTTTCTAATATACGCCCTCAATCTGGCTGTGAAGAAGGTTGCAATGGTCAGCAATGTCGCAATGCGGCACAGGATCAACTCTGGTGGTCGGCGACAGTGCTAGGGCACGGAAGGGGCAGTAGCGCGAGGAAAAAAAAAACCTCACCACTGGACGGCTAGAGAACCGGTGCTAGGGCTGAGGAAATGCAAAGTTGTGGCCACCGGAGAGAGATGGTGGTCGTCGGCTTCCGGCTAGGGCACGCGGCTGTGGCCCAAATCTAGGGCAGAGGGCGTCGGGAAGGAGTCTGCTAGGGCACTCGAGATGGAGGAAGAGGCGGTCTCGGTGTCAACAGAGGAGAAGAAGGCCGGCGCTGCTCGGCGTCGGAACGGCGGTGACACGCGTAAGGAGATCGGAGAGGCGTCGGCGGTGTCGACACCTTGGGCTCGGCGCTGCTCGGCGTCGGGATAAGGAGAGAATGTGGCGTCGCGGGAAGGAAAGGAGAAGAAAACCACTGCGGCCGACGGTTAGGGCAAGCCGGCGTCGCGAGAGCTCGGGAGGAGAAGAGAAGGCGCACGGGAGAAGATGGCTCGGGTGCGCGAGGAAGAGGGAAAAAGGAACGGCGAAAAACAAGAAAAAGAAAAAAGAAAAAGGAAAAAGGAAAAAAGAAATTAAAACTTTTCCTCATTAAAACAGGGTAGCCTATACAGGCTTTTCCGGATCCTGTTTTTATCCCCGTAAACTCGTCCATACGAGCTCTGAAAAATTTCCAAAAATTCCGAAAAGTTCCCTTATTAATATTCGCCTATTTTCGGTATTTTACATCTTTCTTTTTGTAACCCTACTAAACGACCTCCAAAAATTACATAAAAATACTCTAAAATTCCTAAAAATCTCTAGAATATTTTAAAAGTATTTCCAAATATTTTTACGGACATTTGGAACTTGAAATAAGGAAAATTGGGTCGTTACAATATGTTTAAGTAGTAGTCAGGAACAGTAAAATAAATTGGAAATAAAAGTGCGCGGCTGAGGAATCGAAGCCGAGATCTCTGACTTGGTTAAAACCTGGCTAACCAAACCTGGCTAACCAAGTGTGCTGCGGGCGATTTTGTTTAAGAATTGATAGTAAAATTATTTAAGGTATAGTTGACAATTTGAAACCCTAGTTTAAAAGAGGACTTAGGTTTCTTTTCTTCCCGAACCCAGAAATCCTTCTCCTTTCCCGACGGCGTTTTTTCTCTCGCGGCGGAAACGAAGAAGCAGGCGGTAGGGCTCGATCTCCGGCGCCGGCGAAGGGTTTTTCCTGCCGGTCTCCACCCGTGCGTGACCACCTCGACGATGGGAGCTCGGAAACACCAAGATGCCGCCGAGATCTTCACCGTCTCCGAACCCTAGAACCCCTTTTCCTCCACGGTTTGAATCCAAGAACACGCTGTAAGTTGCTTCTCACCTGTAGTAGGAGTAGTTCCCTTCGATTGGTTTTCGATTGGTTTGGTTTCTTGCCACAATTGTGGATTTCCTGTGTAGCCTTGCTGTGTTAGTTCAATGTGTTTGTTTTGACAGGATGTGGACTTTCAATTTCATGTTTGGGTTTTCTTTTCCCCTTGACAGTTTGGATGCCGACATTTGTTGTTAAGTATTTGATGTAGAGCTTTCCGAAGGTTTCAAACAGGAAATTGTGGTATAAAATCAGAGGGAATTTGTAACACCCCTAGAAAGCCTAGATAAAGTAAGGGCAATGAGAGTACGAATGTAATGAAAAGAATGTGTAGATAGTCTACGTTGAATGTTACGATGGGAAGGATTTAGATGATTATGAAAGAAAATAAAGTTGAGAATATAAATCATCTATGCATGATTTAAAATGTATGGAATTAATATGGACAAAAGGAAGAAATATGAGATAATATATATATGTATGAAATATTTATGCATAATGCATAATATAGTAGTATATGAATTATTATGTACAAAAGAAAATAAAATGTTAGAAGAGAGATTGAACCTTGGATCTCTTGTAAGGAACATGTATAGGATACCAAAGGGGATAGGAGAATTATTGATAAGGAGAGAAAGGATTAAGTAGTTAAGAATAAGAAAGGATTCTTTCTACTTAAAAGGAAAAGGAAGTAAAAAGAAATAAAAATATACATAAACAAGTTTTGATCCTTGGTTCTCTTGTGGATGCATGCATGTGTTAACCAAGTGGGATAGGAGAGGATATTGTAAGAGGAGAGATAGGAATTTTAATTAAAGGAGAGAAAAGAGAGAAATTAAGGGAAAGAAAAGAGAGAACTCAAAAGGCATTTCTCTAGAATATTCATGTCATTTAAGGGGAGAAATGAATAGGGAGGATGGATCAAGTCAAGTTTCCTCCCCTCATTTTAGTATAAATAGGCATGGAGGGGTGACTTCAACTTCATCCCCCACTCATTCTCCTCCTCTCCTCCCTTTTGTGCCGAGACTCACCTCTCCCTCTCTTCTTCTTCTTGTTGCCGAGCAACACAAGAGGAAGAACCTCTTCTTCCTCTTCACTCTCTCCCTCTTTCTCTCTTGTTGTTGCCGAGCAATACAAGAGGAAAGAGAAGCCTCTTCTTCCTCCTCCTCTCCACCAAAAGACCTAGCCACTCCTCTCCTCCATTGGTGCCGAGCAAAGCAAGCAAGGAAGAAAGGTCCAAGCAAGTTCTCAACTCTAGGAAACTTAAGCGAAGAAGGTAAGCTTCCCTTCACCTGTGGTACAAGCCTTTTTATATATTTTTCAGATTTTATGAGGATTTTAAAACCTAGAAACAAGTTTGAGAAAATTCGGTTAAGAAGAGCTTTCGAAATCTAGTGAGGTGTAACTAAGTCTACACTACATGATAGATTTTCTATGCCATAGAAAAGGGATCTTCTTCATGTTTTTACACCTATATGATGCTTGATCAAAGGAGTACTTAACCCTAGAATTTCGGCCAAAAATATTTTTAAGAGGCTAGGGAAATTATTGTTTTACCCAACTAGTACGAGGTTCTCCCTATGAAATGTTAAGGATCATGTATTTGTTTTCTTGTTTAGAAAATAATTGAAAAAAAAAAAAGGGAAAGGAACCTAGGAAGTGTTATACATAATGAGAAAGAATGAAATTTATGCTATGTATATGCCATGATATGTGATAGCATAGGAAATGCTATACATAATGAGAAAAGAATGAAATTTATGTTATGTATATGTCATGATATGTGATAGCATAGGAAATGCTATACATAATGAGAAAAGAATGAAATTTATGTTATGTATATGCCATGATATGTGTTAGCATAAGAAATGCTATACATAATGAGAAAAGAATGAAATTTATGTTATGTAAATGCCATGATATGTGATAGCATAGGAAATGCTATACATAATGAAAAGAAATGAAAAATAAAATGCATGAAAGATTGTTAGGGATATGATATGATAGTTATGCATGATAAATTATTTTTGTATGGTTTGTACCAAGGGTGGGCTCCGTAAATGCCCCGGGGTCGATGGAATAAGACTCGGGCCTCGTCAGAAATGGGCTTCTGAATGCCCTAGGTCGATGGAGTAAGACTCAAACCTAGTATGTATGTATGGTAGGGTTCAAGACTTGCTACCTTCGACCTACTTAAGAAGCGCGCGCATTATGTATGTGGTACAAACCGGGATCCCCTCTAATGATGATATGAATTTCAAGTACTTATAAGTATAAGTTTTCAAATTCATGATGCATTGCCTACATATGTGCTTGAATTATCTGATGATTAGATATTATGTCACGTGATATTATGATATGACTATGAATATGATACCCTTGTATGTCGTATGCTTATGATACCTCGCATGATATTGATATGCAATGATATGAATTCGGTTTTAGTAAGTAGGAAAGGAACTTACTGAGCCATGAGTGCTCATAGCTTACTTTCCTTGTACCGCAGATAAAGAAGCGGGATGAGCTAGAGGAGCAACAGGAGGGGCAGATAGTGATGTGTGTGGTGGTGGCTCGGCAAAGAACGATCCGGACAAATTAATATGATTAGTTATAGAATCAACATATGCACATTTGAACAAATCAGAATATGTGATATTATGCTTAATAAATTAAATTCTTTAAAGTTTTTATTCTTCCGCTGTTATAACTAAAGCATGTACGTAAGTAGTATAAGAACGTAGCGCCACCTTTGGTTGGGTAAGAAGGGTGGGCGTTACAGGTGGTATCAGAGCGAAGTTTTGCCAGCTCACTACACACACATCAAGCTCCTTCCTGCCACTCCAAGTAAGTACAGTTGCATAATTTATTTGTATGCAAAATAGTATGATACTCTAAGATACATGAATGGTAGCCTAGGAAGGATACCTTAAGCTATACCCTAGAGAATAGTGCATGATGATAAGTAGGATGCATGAATGGTAGCCTAGATACAAGAACCTTAGGCTATAACATAAGAGGAATAATGAATCTTTAAAATCTTGTAGAAATGGACTATATCCCATTCGAATACGATCCCGAGGATGTAGAATATTTTGGCGAATACCTCGAGTTCACGGATGAACCCGATATGCTGAAATTGTTATTCTAAGTTCGGGGACGAACTTTCAATAAGTAGGGGAGTTTGTAACACCCCTAGAAAGCCTAGATAAAGTAAGGGCAATGAGAGTACGAATGTAATGAAAAGAATGTGTAGATAGTCTACGTTGAATGTTACGATGGGAAGGATTTAGATGATTATGAAAGAAAATAAAGTTGAGAATATAAATCATCTATGCATGATTTAAAATGTATGGAATTAATATGGACAAAAGGAAGAAATATGAGATAATATATATATGTATGAAATATTTATGCATAATGCATAATATAGTAATATACGAATTATTATGTACAAAAGAAAATAAAATGTTAGAAGAGAGATTGAACCTTGGATCTCTTGTAAGGAACATGTATAGGATACCAAAGGGGATAGGAGAATTATTGATAAGGAGAGAAAGGATTAAGTAGTTAAGAATAAGAAAGGATTCTTTCTACTTAAAAGGAAAAGGAAGTAAAAAGAAATAAAAATATACATAAACAAGTTTTGATCCTTGGTTCTCTTGTGGATGCATGCATGTGTTAACCAAGTGGGATAGGAGAGGATATTGTAAGAGGAGAGATAGGAATTTTAATTAAAGGAGAGAAAAGAGAGAAATTAAGGGAAAGAAAAGAGAGAACTCAAAAGGCATTTCTCTAGAATATTCTTGTCATTTAAGGGGAGAAATGAATAGGGAGGATGGATCAAGTCAAGTTTCCTCCCCTCATTTTAGTATAAATAGGCATGGAGGGTGACTTCAACTTCATCCCCCACTCATTCTCCTCCTCTCCTCCCTTTTGTGCCGAGACTCACCTCTCCCTCTCTCTTCTTCTTCTTGTTGCCGAGCAACACAAGAGGAAGAACCTCTTCTTCCTCTTCACTCTCTCCCTCTTTCTCTCTTGTTGTTGCCGAGCAACACAAGAGGAAAGAGAAGCCTCTTCTTCCTCCTCCTCTCCACCAAAAGACCTAGCCACTCCTCTCCTCCATTGGTGTCGAGCAAAGCAAGCAAGGAAGAAAGGTCCAAGCAAGTTCTCAACTCTAGGAAACTTAAGCGAAGAAGGTAAGCTTCCTCTCACCTGTGGTACAAGGCTTTTTATATATTTTTCAGATTTTATGAGGATTTTAAAACCTAGAAACAAGTTTGAGAAAATTCGGTTAAGAAGAGCTTTCGAAATCTAGTGAGGTGTAACTAAGTCTACACTACATGATAGATTTTCTATGCCATAGAAAAGGGATCTTCTTCATGTTTTTACACCTATATGATGCTTGATCAAAGGAGTACTTAACCCTAGAATTTCGGCCAAAAATATTTTTAAGAGGCTAGGGAAATTATTGTTTTACCCAACTAGTACGAGGTTCTCCCTATGAAATGTTAAGGATCATGTATTTGTTTTCTTGTTTAGAAGATAATTGAAAATAAAAGAAAAAAAAGGGAAAGGAACCTAGGAAGTGTTATACATAATGAGAAAGAATGAAATTTATGCTATGTATATGCCATGATATGTGATAGCATAGGAAATGCTATACATAATGAGAAAAGAATGAAATTTATGTTATGTATATGTCATGATATGTGATAGCATAGGAAATGCTATACATAATGAGAAAAGAATGAAATTTATGTTATGTATATGCCATGATATGTGTTAGCATAAGAAATGCTATACATAATGAGAAAAGAATGAAATTTATGTTATGTAAATGCCATGATATGTGATAGCATAGGAAATGCTATACATAATGAAAAGAAATGAAAAATAAAATGCATGAAAGATTGTTAGGGATATGATATGATAGTTATGCATGATAAATTATTTTTGTATGGTTTGTACCAAGGGTGGGCTCCGTAAATGCCCCGGGGTCGATGGAATAAGACTCGGGCCTCGTCAGAAATGAGCTTCTGAATGCCCTAGGTCGATGGAGTAAGACTCAAACCTAGTATGTATGTATGGTAGGGTTCAAGACTTGATACCTTAGACCTACTTAAGAAGCGCGCGCATTATGTATGTGGTACAAACCGGGATCCCCTCTAATGATGATATGAATTTCAAGTACTTATAAGTATAAGTTTTCAAATTCATGATGCATTGCCTACATATGTGCTTGAATTATCTGATGATTAGATATTATGTCACGTGATATTATGATATGACTATGAATATGATACCCTTGTATGTCGTATGCTTATGATACCTCGCATGATATTGATATGCAATGATATGAATTCGTTTTTAGTGAGTAGGAAAGGAACTTACTGAGCCATGAGTGCTCATAGCTTACTTTCCTTGTACCGCAGATAAAGAAGCGGGATGAGCTAGAGGAGCAACAGGAGGAGCAGATAGTGATGTGTGTGGTGGTGGCTCGGCAAAGAACGATCCGGACAAATTAATATGATTAGTTATAGAATCAACATATGCACATTTGAACAAATCAGAATATGTGATATTATGCTTAATAAATTAAATTCTTTAAAGTTTTTATTCTTCCGCTATTATAACTAAAGCATGTACGTAAGTAGTATAAGAACGTAGCGCCACCTTTGGTTGGGTAAGAAGGGTAGGCGTTACAGAATTCGTTTTGAATTTCTTGTTGCTTTTGAGATGCTGGTTGGATTAGAGTGAGTAAGTCCTAATCGATGTTGCTCTGTTACCCAGAAAAAAAGAAAAAAATGTGGAATTGGTTTGGATCTTAAACAGGGCTGATATGTCCCTATGACTAGTTAAGTTGTTTTTTTTTAGGAATTGATTCAACATATTGTAAAATATCTGCTATGGTGATTACAAGTAATTGTTATGTTCGGGATTATCGAATTGGTGTTATTTAGTTATGTGGTAGTAGCTGTTTTCATTATTTCCTTGGAGGAGTAGATCTAGTTATGCATGCTTTAGTATACCATGTGTTATGAACAATTAGTCTCAGTCTTTAGGTTCTTAAAGTATGAAACAGTTTTAGTTTTTAGGTTGCTTGTGACCTTAACTAGCTTTTATTTTTGTGTTGAATTACTAAGTGTGAACAGCCCTTTGGAGCTACTATACACTTTAGCTCATTGTTTGATTGCCGAGGCAATCTTAGAGCTTGTAGAGCAGAATTTTGTTAGCTTAGCGTGCAGAATTTTAAGTGCAGATTTCTTTCATTAAGTGCAGATTTTATTAAATACACAAGTGCAAATTTTATTAAGTTTACAAGAGCAGATTTTTATTAAGCTTAAATGCAGAGTTGTTGTTAGCTTGATTATGCAGAATTTTTAGTATGCAGATTTTGTTAAGCTAGTATGCAGATTTCTGTTAAGCTATTATGCAGATTTTTATTAAGCTAGTATGCAGATTTCTGTTAAGCATTAGTGCATATTTTTGATAAGTATTGTATGTGTAGATTTAGTTTAGTTCTTTAACAAATGCAGATTTTCAATAAGAGTATATTTTCTAGTTATGTTTGCTATGAGTTGAGCATGACCAGTTTTCTTTGCTATTAGATATGCACGAGTATATGGTTTAGTTTCTTTAGAGTGCAGATTTGAAGTTTACTACTTCCTTAAAAAGCAAGAATAGCTCTTTAATTTAAAGCATGTGTTTCATCAAATCTTTTTAGAAGATTATAAGTAGTTAAAAGTAAAGAAAGAACCAAGGTCTTGATAGGATCTCTAAATTTCAGAATTTGGGATCAACAGCACGCCAAGTGCTCGAAGAAATGCCTAGGCATTCTATAATAAAAGAATTAGAAGATAAGAAACATTTTGGTTCTTTCCTTGCTTGTGGAAATTTTCGGTGTAGATTAAGAGGTTTCAAGTATATTCCTTTGTAGATTTGTGAGGTTCTATTGGGTTAAAGATGTTCTTTACATGATATGATAAGAATTGAGGAAGTCTTTAGGCACGCTGTTTGATTGTGTTTGTACAGAATTGAGGATGTCTTGTAGTTTAGAATGAGTAAGATTAATTTGGAGCATGTTAGTTTCAGATTTCATGAAAACATTTCAGTTGTAGATTTTCAGTTTAAGTTTATATATGTATCTATGCAACGAACTGCCCTTTTATTTCAAGTGTATATAAAGTTAGATTTATCTTTAAGCTTTTAGTTTCCTTTGTTCTGCTAATAGGCAATGAACACATAATGACTTGGATTAAGTATTGGTTTATTAGGCTAATTGGAGGTTGATCCGGCAGTGATTTTGGTTTATTTTATGATGAAGTAGGTAGTGTAATCTCTTTAGTGCAGAAGTGTGGATGAAGGAGTGAAGATGAGCATATGTAATAAGTTGTTTTGGTGAGTATCATGTATTAAGACTAAAAGATGATTTGAAGTGATGTAATGAATTTAACAGTTGAGAAATATGTGAGTGTTTTTAGATATGCAAGTAGTAACTTCAGAGTAGAAGTTTAGTTTAGAAGATGAGAAAAGAGAGTTAAATGTTAGATCAATTCTGAGCATGATTTCTAATCTTTCTAGATGACCCTAAATGTTGGTACAATATTTGTTTAATGACAAACCTTTCTTCTAGATAGGGTAATGGTTAGTTCCGATAACTCTTTATCATGACTAAAGGAGCAAGATTGTAGAATGAGTAGAGTTGAAGTTTACCTCATGTTAGCTAAATTTGTGTAGTTGTGATCCATCGATTTTATGATATTTGAATGTTACTGCACTATTGAGGTTTAATGTAGTTGCTTCACCTAACTGCTTAGGAGGTTTGGAATTATGGAACAACTAAAGCTATAGTCTTTATTTTTAAAAATACAGATAGTTTATAGAAAGCATTGTAGAACAAGGCTTTAGATTTCTTTTAAATATGCATGATTGTGTGTTACCTAGTTGATTTCACTTATAGATGCATATGAAAAAATACTCTAACAGTATTTTGGGTTTAAGAAAAGTATAAGAAAGATAAAGAAAAGAAAGGAAAAGACCAAGGTCTTAAATTGATCCTAAATTCCAGAAGTTTAGGATTAAAAGCACACTAAGTGTTTGAATAAATGCCAAGGCATTTTGTTATAAGAGAATTAAAGAATAACAAGTATAAGGAAGTTATAGTTAAAAAGAAAATAAGTATTTTACTTTTTAATGGCATGTACCGGACACAAGGTCCATTGGGTGGGCTCCTAGATCGCCCCTAGGCACAAGATCGCCTAGAAGTACCTTAGTAGTTTCGGGATTAGCTACCTCGACTCATATTAAGGATGCACGTAAATTGGTACAATGCCGGGCCCAAGAGAAGTTGATTATTATTTTAAAGTAATAAAGTATAAGTTTTGAAACAAATGAAACAAGCTTCATTTATGCTTAGAGTCAGAAAGTTTAATTCATTTGAATTCTAGCATGCAGTATTAGTTTTGTTTGTTTCCTGATTTGATATTTAGCATGATTAGCTTTATCTTTCAGCATGCAGTTTTGTCCTTGTATAGCATGATTAGCTATTAGAATTACATGAGTAGATTTCTTTAGCTTTTCTTTGCTTTTAGTTTGACATGAGCAGTTATGTTTATGCTTTACTTTCTTTTAGAGCATATAGTTTCTAGTTCATTCTGTATACATGCATATTCGTGTTTTTGTGAGTTAGATAGCGCTTACTAAGCAAATTTTGCTTATAGACTGCATTTCCTCTTACTGCAGATACAGGAAAGGAAAAAGTTTTAGCAAAGGAAGGCGACAAGGAGGTGTTCGAGGATGTGTGATGTCAGGACTATGGAAGCCCTGGGACTTAGTTAAGAATTTGTTTAGATTAATCCTTTATTTAGGATGATAAGAAAATTTGGAAGTAAGAAGTTGCAATTCATTATTCAGTTTTCGCATTTAGTATTTGGGATGGTATATGTTATTTTGATATTGTTAGGACATAGTAGATGAATTGTAATCTTGTGTGATGATTTCTAGTATAGTTTTCTTTTGGTTTTGACACTTATAAAACTGTGTGAGAGTTTGTTATCTGTTCCAGCCACCTGTGGCTATGTATATAGTGTTTGTATATCAGTTTAAGGTCACCGGTACAGGGGAGATTCTGTCAAAATTTTCGGTAGGGTTTTCATGTGGTTTTTAATAATACCGGTTAAGTAGAATTAGTAGTTAAGTAACGGTCACTCTTAGAGAATAGTAGTAGTAAGAAGGGTGGTCGTTACATCAATAATATGCCAAGATGCCTGTTTGTTTTTTATTTCATTACTAGCATGGTTTTTAGTTGTTGGTTTGCATGTTAAACTAGTTTGAAAATACAAGTCATGTACATATTTCCGAAGTACGGTTTTAGCATGAACTACTGGAAAAGCATGTTTACAATGTTGCATTTTTTCTTCAAGCAGTTTGAAAAGCATGTCCTCTGTCAATGTATGGTTTTGTGAGTAGATGGTACTTACTAGGCATCCGCTTATAGGTTTATATTTCCTTATACTACAGATAAAGGTAAAGGAAAGTTCGAGTAGGAGGAGCCAGCAGGAGCGGTGCTTGGGGGTGTGTGTGTGGCGGAACAATGGAAACAGATCAGAGAATTTGTTACTATAGGGAACATGTAGAACCTTCATTTTGTTTTCTTCTCTCCACTTTACCTAAGATACTGACACTAATTGGTTTAGAATGAATTTGATGGCTTGGTAGAATTTTGAATGGAAAGTGAAGTGAAAAAGAGGAGAACAAGCTTTTTGGTGGAGAAAAGGGATCCTCCGCATGGCCAATGGCACGACCGTGCGGGTTCGCACGGCCGTGCGGGTTCGCATGGTCGTGCGGGTTCGCACGACCCTGCGCTGCCTCTTCTCGGCCAAGGTGACACGATCGTGTTAGAGTGTATACTAAAAGCCTAGCTTTTGTAAACATTTATTTTGCAATAAAGAATCACATTGGTAAAAAATATATACATTTATATATTAAGTGTAGTTGTTCAATTAATTTATATTGTAGATAACATGGTGTGTGGTGTCATGTAACGACCCAAATTTCCCCATTTCGAGTCCTAATAGTAATTAAAAATATTTAGAAATGCTTTAGAAATATTCTAGAGATTTTTAGGAATTTTTAAAGTATTTTTATGTAATTTTCGGAGTTCATTTGGTATTTTTACCAAAAGAAACAAGCTCCAAAAAAATAAAGAGGTTGAGCCGAGGTTCGGACCGGAGACCTCTAGTTAAGCAAAGTCTTAAGTTGTTTCGGATGTGTTAGAGTGTATACTAAAAGCCTAGCTTTTGGTATAAACATTTATCTAGAAATAAGAATCACATTGGTCAAATATCTACATTTATGATAAATGTAATTGTTTAATTAATTTATATTGTAGATAACATGGTGTGTGGTGTCACACACAGAAGATCATGTTATCAGTTCTTTATAAATTATAAATAGTTGCTCACGACTAAAATGGAAAGGAACAAACCATTGGAATAGTCTTAGTGTAATTAGGTATTAGTTTATGTTGACTAATAAATTACACTAATACACTCTAAGTGTATTGAGTAGGACCATTTTAGGTAAGTTCTTTTTATACTGACTTGATAAAAGAACTAAACCTTAGTTATTATGGAAGTGTATGCTCTTAATCCTAATATAATAACAAGCACATATATTTGATATTTATTTCTTTAATTTATCAATGGGTGAGATTTAGTTCGATAAATCAATAAGTCTGATAAGTTGGGAAATGATATCACTTATAGTGTGTGTTGTTGATTAAAGAAGGAGTCTGTGTCCTAGTAATCTAGGTTGAGAATGACCCCAAGAGGAGCTCATAATGATTGTCATGTTAAACCCTGCAGGTGGACTTAGTCCGACATGACGATAAGGTTGAGTGGTACTACTCTTTGACTAAGATATTAATTAAGTGAGTTATCAGTAACTCATTTAATTAGTGGACATTCATTATCTTAAACACAGAGAGACTAACACACTTATAATAAGAAGGAGCCCAAAATGTAATTTGGGATTGGTGCGGTAGTTCAATAATAGATCTTTAGTGGAATGAATTATTATTGATGAAATTAAGTTATGTGTTCGGGGCGAACACGTGATGCTTAATTTCATCGGGAGACCAAAACCAATTCCTCCTCTCGGTCCCTATCGTAGCCTCTTGTATATAGAGATTTATACCCACCACATACCCACCTTCTTACCCAACCAATAGGGGCTGGCCAAGCCAAGCTTGAAGCTCAATCTTAGGGCCGACCAAGCCTGAAGGTTGAGCCATAAGGTGGCCGGCCAATAGCTTGGAGCCCAAGCTTAGGTGGTCGGCCACATCATATTAAAAAGGGATTTTTGTTAAAATTATTTCTTATATGGATATCATGATTTTAAAAGAGTGTTTAAAATTTAAAATATTTCCTTTTATAGCTTTCTACAAAAGATTAAGAAAAGATTTGAAATCTTTCCTCATTTATAGATTGAAAGTAAGATTTTAATTTTGAGAAAACTTTCCTTTTAACCATGTTCATGATTTAAAAGAGAGTATAAAAATTAAATATTCTCTTTTATAAGTTTCTACAAAAGATTAAGAAAATATTTGATATCTTTCCTTATTTGCAGATTAAAAGAGAATTTAATTTTTAGAGATAACTTTCTTTTTATCCACATGTTTAAAAGAAAGATTTTAATTTAAAAAATTTCCTTTTTACAAACCACCATGAAGGGAAAATTATTCGATAAATTTTTTATAAATTTCCGGAGAAAATTAAGAAGTTTTAATTTTTGTTTTAATTAAAACTCTCCTTTTTTGGGGAAATAAGTGGCCGGCCATGTATATTGAGAAGAGAAAATTATTTTTAATTAAATAAATTTTCCTTTTCATGGCAAAAGGATTAAGGAAGTTTTTTATTTAAATTTTCTTATTTTCCAAGACCAAGGATTATAAAAGAGAGGGGGGGGGGGGGGGGGGGGAGACGTGTCTTCATGGGTGAACGACTCTATTCTTCTTCTCCTCTCTTTTCCTCCTTGGTGGTGTAACACCCACTAAGCTTTTAAGAATAAATATGAGAATGATGAATTTGCCTTAGAAAAATAATAAGAAGTGAGTTGAAGTAAAAAGAAATAAAATGAAATAAAAAGAAGTGATGGTCAAGGATTGAACCTTGAACCTCTTATATTATAATTCATAGAATTAATTAGTAGAAACCAATTGGGATAGAGAGAAGATATTGATAGCAAAGGAGGGAAACTCATGATAAAGGTGAGAATAAAAGATAGCCAAAAGAAAACAAGAAAAGAGCAAGAGAAAGACAACTTGCCTTCCTCCCTTTCTCTCCCTCTTCCTCTTTGATCTTGCCGAAATTTTAAAGAGGAGTTAAGGGGATTTATTCCCCCTTATTTTATCATGAATGGTGATAATAAATGGAAAATAAGATAAATAAAATAAAAATAGAGAAAAAGGCTAAGGGAGAAGGAAAGCAAAAATCAAGTTTGCTACCTCTTCCCCCTTAACATAAAAGGGAGCAAGAAAAGAGAAAATTATTTTTCTCTCATTTTCTTTCACTCATCCTCTCCCTCACCGAGAACACCACAGTTCCCTCTCCTCCATCTTCGGCCCCAAAGCCAAGTTTGTCCCTAAGAAAGCCTAAGATACAAGGAGGACTTAGCAAAGGAATCAAGGGAAAGGAACTAGAAGAAGAGACTATTTCTTCTTCACCATACCTTAGATCCACAAGCGAAAAGGATGTAAGCTTCCCCTCACCTGTGGTACAAGGCGTTTTATGTACTTTTTGGATTTTATGAGGATTTTAAAACCTAGAAACAAGTTTGAGAAAATTCGGCAAGAAGAGCTTTCAAAATCTAATGATGTTTAACTAGTCTTCACTATATGATAGATTTTTCTATGCTATGTAGAGGGGTTATTCTTCATGCTTTTATAACTATATGATGCTTGATCAGAGGAGTACTGAACCCTAGAATTTTGGCCAAAAATATTCTTAAGAGGCTAGGGAAATTTATTGTTTTACCCAACTAGTACAAGGTTCTCCCTATGAAATATTAAGGATTATGTATTGGTTTTTCTTCCTTAGAAGATATTTGAAACTAAAAGAAAACTCACTCATATGTTTCGGCCAAGGAAGGGTTTAGGATTAGGAAGACCTTTAAATTTAAATAGCCATGCTCATGCTATAGAATACAAAGATCTTAAAGGATTTGTATGCTTGAATATTGCTAGAATTTCATGAACTCCTTCTTAGGGTTTTTCGGCCATGATGAGATGGATAGCTTAGAAAGCTTAAACAAAATTTTAAAATGCTCAAGACCTCTGTGCTATTTAGATATGAAAGTTGTTTTATGCCCTCATGCTTAATTAGGGTGTAGAAAAATTAGTAGCATAACATATATCATGTACGACCACAAGGGGTTCAAGTATACTCACGAACCAATTTGTATATATGTTTCGTAGTAACTTTTGCCATGAAACATACTTAGATTTTTCATGCTTTAGGCCACTTAAAAACCTAGCTAAAGAATGGTAGGTTTCGGCCATGGGAAAAAAAAATAAAAGAAAAAGAGAAAAAGAAACCTAGAAAGCCTAAGACACAATTCATATGTATACTCATTAGGCTTGTCTTTACACATGCTATGAAACTCGTATGACTTCACATGTTTTTATGTTATTGAAGCAAGTTTAAGCACTGATGAGTTTCGGCCAAGTAGGGTTTAAATGACCTAGAGGCCTTAGAATTTAAACCAAAGGTGTTAAAATGCTTCTTATGAAAATATGATAACCTATTGATTGTGTCACATGCTTGTATAATTTTTCCATGATCTAAAAGGACTATTGTAAGTCTCAGCCATGGAGGGTTAGAGACCCTAGGGACCCTAGGACTTAAATTAATTATGCTCATGTCACCCTACATGAAATGTGATAAGTAGAAAGCCAAGGTTCAATTGCTATATGTTGTTTTATGACCTAAAATGATGCTAGGGTATGTTTTGGCCATAACTATTGTATGATGCTTTGTATGAATTTATACATAATGTTAGTCCAAGTTCACATGCTTGTATGCTTGTTTGTAGCCCTAATGAGAACTTGTTAAATTTCGGCCATGACATATGTTAAGGGCTTAAAGAACTTAGGAACTAATTCAAATATGTCAAGTGTGTTTACCTTATTTCTTGGTAAAAATGTTATAAATATGATTTCAAGTTGTCTATGTTTTTATGTCATATGGAACCTTGTTTCACACCTTAAGGTTTCGGCCACATGAAATTAGGGACTTCAAGAACTTAGAAACTAAGTTAATCATGTTTATAATGCTTCCTATGAAAATGTTATGATGATAATTTAGGTATGGTGTCGGCCATTTTCATGTCACGTGGCACATCAAATTAATAAAGATTGGAAACTCACGTTAACTAAAATAACACGTGTAGTAAGGAGTCCCAAGTCGTATTTTTTTCCAAGGATAAACTAGTGTGTGTGTGTGTACTCTAGAATTGATTCAAATGAAATTCTCGCATTAACAAAATAAATTCAGCACTTCCATTCAATTCACATTGCACATTGAATTCTTCTACTTCTTAATAGTGCACTAATTAAATTCAAACCATTAATCTCTTCTATCTCATCTAATTAACACAATTAATTTCAGTTTCTAGATGCATCATTTAATCCAGTAAATTCTTCTCAATATCTTCAATTCACATTAACAATATTAGTTCAACTCAAAAGCTCCAACAAAGTGAAGATGAACAGAAGTGGCAATCGAAATATCAAAATAGCATTCAACACTTGAGCATGTTCTCAATCATAAAGATTTAAATAGAACTTCGATTGAAACCTAATCTTGTGGATTAAACAAGATCTGCATTACAAACATTCGAAGAAATCAGATAGCAAGCTAATAAATCAAAAACAATTGGCAACTACGCTAAGTAACAGGGGGTTAAAATGCAGAAATTTAAAGAAATCAAAGATGCAAGCAAGAAATCAGAAATGGAATTGCAAAACAAAGATATCAGATCATAGGATCTGAGCATATTCAAACAAATCAAAGACAAACATAAACCGTAAACATTCCTCATCCGAATCCAAGCTCAAACCTCCACAATCTACTGTGAACAGAAATGCCATTGGAAACCTCCCCTCAAGCATTCAACAACTAATCTCTACCTCCAGCTATTACCAGTAGGTGCTCATAGTATTCGGAAACCTCTCCTCTAACTCCCAATCTTCTGATAATCTCACCAACCGAAGAAAATAGAACTTGACTCTGTGATTGTGCAAACCGGATCAGATGGCCAATTCATCCAAGTTGTGATATGGAATGGAAGTCGGAATGAGATCTGGGACTCAAAGAAACCTCCCTCAAGCTCAGTTGGGTACGGAGTTCGTTGATCGGAAATCTCCCCGGATCAAGAATGCGCGATGAAGCATAATCAAGCCATGCCGAGAAACCTCCCTCTAGCACTTCTCTTATCGCCGGAAGATGAACGCCAGTAGCTTAGGATAGCTGTCGTTGAAGAAAGTTGCTCGCCGGATCTGGAAATGAGGAATGGGAAGCTCGGCGTAGCGGCGGAGAAGAAGCAGGAATAGTGGAAAAATCGCGAGCCGAGTTTAGGAAGCAATGTAGCTTCTCGCAGGTTTTAAATCTCCTCAGATCTGATCTAACGGCTGAGATTCTTCGGAGCTTGATCAACAGTAGAAAACCGCCTAAAATCCAATCCAACAGTATCGATCTTCATCTACGGTCCAGATCTGCTCCTCATTAGGTCGGATGAGCCGGATCTTCAATGGATGGCTCCGATCTGCTTGATCTTCAATGGAAGGTCCAAAGCACTCCAATGCTTGATCGCTTCGTTTAGCCCTAGATTTGAGCCCAAGTGTGGCCTGATCTGATCGGGTCCATGACCCTTTTGATGCCTACAAAATAAGGATCAAATATTAGCATCAAATTAAGCCATAATAACATAATTTACAATTTAGTCCAAAATTGATATAATGTATAAAAATGTAATGTAAATATGGGTTCTATATATGAAAACTACATCAAACCATGATTATATGAATGAAAATAGTATAGTAAAATCATGGTTATCAAATTCCCCCACACTTACTCTTGAACGTCCCGTGAAAGTAAAGAAAATTAAAAATCATCTCCATAGAAAATTCCCTAGCAATACATAAAAGATAGTAAAAAGAATTTAACTAAGACCATATTAAAGATCACAACAATCATGAATACAATCCAAACAATAATCCGTAGGTATGGTAGTTTCAATCCAATTGAGAAATTAAGCAAATTGCAAGCTCACAAGGAATTTACCTATTCTTGCCCTCACACTCAAACATGCATATTAGTGGAGTTCACTCAATGCAACTCACAACATTTCACTACCATAAGCTTGCTTATTTTCTAATTCTCCACCACCATAAAACATAGCATACATGAATCAAAAGGATTTTATCATCAAGAATTTAAATGGAAGCAAAAAGAACATTGTAAGTGAATGAAAATGGCAAAAGAAAAGTATTTAATGAAGAAAATGAGAAGATGAGAGTATTGGAGGAGTATACTTGATGAGTTGACCAATTTTGATGTGTAAAAAGATGAATACCATTTGTCATTACCACTTCAAAATATCAAGCTAACCTCTCCTTCAATTTGAATGCAAACATAGAATCTTGATACTCTATCTCCAACTTTGATACTCTCTTGAATGTGCCATTTTTTTCAAAAAAATTTTCTTCACTGTTTTCCACTTCAATTTCAACATTTGGAACTAAAACAATTCAATATCACCTTATGGAAAAGAGCTCCCTCCCCCACACTTAAAATCTTGTCCGTCTCGGACAATGAAATACATCATGTAATCCAATGTATTAACACTCTTGAAGCCACTGTTAATTTATCTTGTCTACTGCAGGTTCTATTTTTTTCTCGTTGTCTGTACTGTTTCAGCAGAAAAGTTTAAAGTTTTAGTGGTTTGACAGCATAAAGGAATGAACTGTTTGATGGAAACGTATCTGATAATAGGACAAGCAAAAATAATCCATAGAGCAATGGATCCAGTCAAACATTGCCAACATGATATTCATCAAGACTGAATTCTGATTTCTGGAATTCAACTACAATCAGCTACAAATCTTCAAAAATTTCAGAAATTAAGACAAGTCAATCATGTTTACAAAAATTCTGACAATTAGCCAAGAAATTCAGATACAAAGAAACTCAGATTCAAATCTTAACACACTTTGAGCACTTTCTTTTCAATCTACATTCTGCAGTGTGTTTTTTTTCTTCTGTGTCAATCTGAACATTACCTACTATTAATTTCTCTCGCCTTGAATTCTTTTTCTATTTCTGTTGTTTATCTTCAGTTACGGATTTCTCAAAGCAATTACAGCATAAAAGCAGCATAAGATGACTACAACTCAAATAATTCTTCATTGTGTGCTATCATCACATATACTAAGCACTTCAACTAACATTCCAAAGCTTAATCAGTAATAACATACAACAAACAGTAGTCCTGCCGTGCCATTTCTGAATCAAAACTAAAATGCAGCTTCCAAATTTCAAGGTTCAAATTTCATATTCAGGCTCCAGCTCAAATAAATAAGCTGCCAAATTCCGGAAATTAGATTTGTAACTTTTTCTTACAGAGATGTATCTCATATAACTCCACAACTTAATTCTGCAACAATCAGCACAGCTCCATTCTTGCACTGCAAATCCAGGTCCTGATTCTTTGATCTCCCAGCAATCTCTGAACACTTCCTAGACTTTGTGTCACAGCAATAGCAATTTCAGAAATCAGATCTGTTTGTGGTCATTGTCACTGCCCTTCCTTCATATGAATGACCTCAAGCTTCGGACAGAAATAACCACCTCAATTTCAGAATCTGAGCTCTGACTTTTTCCAAATCGTGATGCTTTAATGATCAGAAATTTACATCCTGGACTTTCACACAACATATTGAAACGTCTTTCTTGAATATCAACAATACAAAAGTGCATGTAGGTTTCCAGTTTTCTGATTTTAGCTTCAGAAATTCCAGCTATTGGAGTTTCAAGAACCTTATAGCAGCCACACCATTCTCTAAAGGGCATATACTTCTTCTTAAGTATCATTAGAATAAAACAGCAATAGGGTTTGACAACCACATGTTCAATTTGATACATGAGTTCCATTTCAGCTTTCCTTGAACCTTCCATTGATTAGAGAATTTTGCAAAGGAAACTTGGCACTCAATTTGTTTCTGAATTCCATGCTGTAGCAATGTGTAGCTCAATTCCAGCAGCCTTCCAAATCTGTTTCAGCTTCTGCAATGCCATCTAACTCGGCCACTGCAATCTAATCCTCTAGACTGGATTCTTCATTTAACTCCCAATTACAGTCTCTAAAATTCACATCTGCAATTTCTGCTTTGTAGACTCCAGCTTCAAGCTTAATACCATTCTTTCCTGAATTTTTATCTCACATGATCTCTGGAATACACTTGTAACTTAATCTGTTCATTGACCATGAAGTTGCATTAAGAGCCTAGCACACAGCTTATGACATCTGATACAATACATCTGCATATTAAACAAAGTTGTAGCCACCAGCTAGCATTATCAGAAAATCAGAATTCAGTTTCATAACCAGAATTCAAATTCTGAAAATTTCAGCTTATCTCAGTGTTGCTGTATAGCTGCTCTATCAAACTGATTTGGAACTCAACAAGTGGACAACATTCAATTAAAGTCTCTAAACTGATATACTTCAGCAAACCAAACAAGTTTGACATAATTCAGCCACTCTAGTTGAAAATTTTCAGAACTTGAAAGTCAAAAGAATTTGGCTCGAAACATGTGTGGTTAAGCTTATTCAGGCATCTTAGTTAAATACCAAATAAACAAGATCCTATCTCCAAACCATACTAATCAGAAATCTCAACCTCAATTAGCACAGAAGTAATAGCCCCATGAATGGAAATTCAAAACTGAATTCTGTTTTACTGCATTATGTTTTTGACAGATTTACTTAAAAATTCAACTTCTGTTCTTTTCTAATCAATCGACTCTTAAGTTAAACCTGCAATACATTTGTGACAGGAATCATAACAGATTCAAATCTAAATTTGTTTCCAGCAACATCACAAATTCAGTATCTTGTAATATGAATTCCAGCTACCCAGAACCAATACGACATAAAGAGTGCTCTCAAGGGATCACCATAGTACCAATTTCCAGAAGTCAAAGCTAATTAAGCTTGTTCTATACATGATTAAGTTACAAGGAATGATTCCTTCTCTTACACTTTCTTTCACAGATTGTTTCAGATTTCCAAATCATCTTCAGATTTCCAACTATTGAAACTTGAATACCATTTGTCAATGAGTAAATAAAAGATTAAACCAAACTCTTCTTCAATTGGATAGCTATCCAAAAATTTTGATACAATGTGTCAATGAACAAAGGCTGCTGCTGGAATTTCTAGCATACAGCTCCGGCACTTCTTTTCAAGCTACTTTACTCACTAATGTTTCTCATTTAGTGCTGTAATCACAAGAAGTTGAATTCTAACCATATTTATCAGAAACAGCACTAGTAATTGACACAAAAACATATTCTGCAGCTGAACACAAAATCCAGAACTTACAACTAACTTCTGCAATTAGAATTCGGAATTATCAGAATTGAATTGGTTACTGAAATAAACATCTTCAAGCTTCTAATTCAGACTTTAGATTCCAGATTAACTTAACAGCATGAAGAATTCAACTTGTAAGAATGTATCTATTGGCACAATTTCAGATCTCAAATATCAAAATTCTGAAACTTTGGTTCAGATCAATCTCAAACAGATCTAGTACAACTTCAATGAATTGAATGATTTCAGCTTCTATAATGCCTTCATTTCTGTTTTAGCTCATTCTCTAAATCCATATGGTTACATTTCATACTGCTGCTCAGATAGAGGTATTGCTAACAATACCAACTGCTATAATCCAATTTTAGAAATCAGATTTCAAGAATGCTTAATCCTGCAGCTTGCACAGAATTTCAGCAATTCAGCAATCAAATTCAGTTAAACTTCAAGAGTTTGCAACAACTTTCCTAGTTACAAGGTTTTTGTTGATTTGTGTCTGATTCTGACAGAAACTTAACTTCCATCTTTTCAACTCAACCCAACTCACTGATTTAAATTTCCAATTTTCTGATCTACAACTGTTCACAGACTAATTCCTCAATTTCTCCAAGAATTAAACCTTTATCAATGAGCTAGCACATGTTTCTATTCAGATTCTGTAAAGGAGACAAAACCCTTTTAACATTGTTCAGCTACAGCAAATATCAGGTTCGTGTATTAAGTCTCAGCAACTGGAATTCAATGTGATTTCAGCTCAATGCATTACAACTGAATTTATCTTCTCATCATCCTGCTCTCTTCAATTTCTGCAGCTTTGTCCATCTTTGTATGGTTTTTTTTTTTTCCAAAAATCTTGTTCCTCACTGCATATATGATTTCTTTGAAAATTCTGCATATATCGATACTCTTCAAATCTAGATTAGCAGCAATTACTTGTGAAGCTATTATAGATCAATGAAACTTTTGGAAGTTGCAACTTGATGTGCCTACTTCGAAAACAATTACAACAAGCTAGAGTTGCTAATCCAGTTAGTTCCTATTCAACATCAGAATTCAGCTTCTTAAAACCCCATAGTTCAAATCAAAGCAATTCTGATCAGTATCAATTTCAGCATCACCAATTCCTGCACCTTTGGTTTAACACATCAAACTTCTGAACCAACAAAACTAAAGAACAAAATCTTCAATTCCTGCCTTAATTACTGCACATTTAACACATCAAGCATCAATAGGAAAACATTAAGTCATCTGAAACCTTCCATACCTCTGATTTTATCCAATTCCTCCCCCACACTTAAATTTTTTCCATCTTGTTGATCCAACTCATCAAGAATTCAACCAAAACCCTCATTGAAATGGACCAAGCAAAGGTAATCAAAGGTTAAAATACTAGAGGAAAATGTTTTGAGTAAATTGTGGGAAAAATGAATTGGACTTTGAAATAGACAAAAGAAAAGAGTTCAATGAAAATTATCCTTCCTTTCCATGCATCCTTATGCTATTGTGACTTTGAAAAGAAATCAAGCAAGTTCTAGAGTTCAATTGTTATGAGTACATGCCACACAAAGAAAATAATAGTGATTAGGCTTAAAGTGGTCCTCTCTAGGTATTTTCATGCAATCAAGCTCAATTGATCAAAATGGAATCCTCCAACACACTAACCAATATCATGTAAGTAGAATATCCAATCATGTCCAATGACCTTAAATTGATGATCAAATTTAAGCAGATTTTACCATCTTAAAAATATTACTAGAAACTTCCATGGAGAATTTTATTCCAATTGAAATGCTATGAATACCAAACGAAATGCAAAGTATGTAAGCAAAGTGCGGAAATAAAATGCAATTGCTAAGTATGGAACTAAAGACACGTATGAAGCAAAAATTTATTAACAAAGCATGAATTAAAATTGCAAGATAAAGCAAAATTAGAACCAACTCCCCTTTAATTCCGGTGGTCGGAGAAGATTTAGCAACAAAATCCACACCGGGAATGGAGTACTTTTGGTTGCAATCAATTTCTTTTTATTGACCATTTTTCCATTGCAAATTCTTTCTGGAGGTCTAAGGCGGTTCAGTGTAAGCATCCACTCCGGAAGCTTATGTCCTCCTACAACATCATGAAAAGAAAAAAGCTCCCACACGCATGTGGGGTAAAAAGAAGATAGGAGAATATTAGTGTGGGTAAAATATGTATCAAGAAATGAATCACATCTAATAAAGTCAACAATTGGTACCTTAATGAAATTTTCTGATGTATCACAAAAATTGCTCACCTTGTCTTGTTGAAAATACCTGGAGTGGTGATTGTTACCTTCTTTTCATCATGATATAACTCAAGCTCTTGTTCTTGTGAATGTTTAGGTGGATGTGCAACTTCATGTAGTGATTCTTGGGTGCTTGGCTCCATAACACAAGTCCCTACACTTACATCTTCATCTTCATCAAATCTAGGTGATTCTTGAGGTAATGCTTCCATTAAGCAATCCCCTACACTTAAATCATCTTCAAAGAAATGTTTAGATCCTGAATCACTAACAACATCTTCAACAATAATATCAGTAGGATCAGAAATTTGCATAATCACATAATCATCACAAAAATTACTAGAAAAATCATGTGAATTAATGGAAGTAGGGTTAGGCCTGACAGAATCGCTACTTTCCATCTCTCCACTGGCACGTTGTGTTTGAAGCTGATTTATTGATGATGCAATCTGATCTAACTGAATCTGTATGTTCTGTATCCTTAAAAACTGTTGCTCTTGATACTCACTCGTCTGTTGCATAATCTCCTTGAGTTTCCATGTTGATTCATTCATCTGAAAATCATTCTGTTGATAAGGATGTGGTTCAAATGACGTTGAAACTTCTTGAAATCCATATGAACTCTGGTAGGTAGGATATGGCTCTATAAATGGTCCTTGTGCACTTTCATACCAGAAACATGAATTATCCACCCAATTAGCATTAAAACCATTTGAAAATGACTCATACCTATTTTGTTGATCCAAATTTGGGTAAAACTGGTACTCAGGTTGAAAACACTGATAACTCTCCATTTCACCTCCAAAATTCTGAAAACATGGATCCATGCTAAAGAAATCTCCTGTTCTTACATGTCACACTAACAAACAATGTTAGAAGACTCAAGAGCATAAAGTTCCAATCTCATGAAAACATAAACAGTAAAGGCACTTAAAAATTCAAGAACAAATCAACATGAAAATACAAAAAGAATAAGCAATCAAATCAACCAAGAAAAATGCTGACCAATTAAAATCACACAATGATCAATCTAAAATCAACACACATTGCTAGTTATTCCCCGGCAATGGCGCCAAAATTTGGTGTCGGCCATTTTCATGTCACGTGGCACGTCAAATTAATAAAGATTGGAAACTCACGTTAACTAAAATAACACGTGTAGTAAGGAGTCCCAAGTCGTATTTTTTTCCAAGGATAAACTAGTGAGTGTGTGTGTACTCTAGAATTGATTCAAATGAAATTCTCGCATTAACAAAATAAATTCAGCACTTCCATTCAATTCACATTGCACATTGAATTCTTCTACTTCTTAATAGTGCACTAATTAAATTCAAACCATTAATCTCTTCTATCTCATCTAATTAACACAATTAATTTCAGTTTCTAGATGCATCATTTAATCCAGTAAATTCTTCTCAATATCTTCAATTCACATTAACAATATTAGTTCAACTCAAAAGCTCCAACAAAGTGAAGATGAACAGAAGTGGCAATCGAAATATCAAAATAGCATTCAACACTTGAGCATGTTCTCAATCATAAAGATTTAAATAGAACTTCGATTGAAACCTAATCTTGTGGATTAAACAAGATCTGCATTACAAACATTCGAAGAAATCAGATAGCAAGCTAATAAATCAAAAACAATTGGCAACTACGCTAAGTAACAGGGGGTTAAAATGCAGAAATTTAAAGAAATCAAAGATGCAAGCAAGAAATCAGAAATGGAATTGCAAAACAAAGATATCAGATCATAGGATCTGAGCAGATTCAAACAAATCAAAGATAAACATAAACCCTAAACATTCCTCATCCGAATCCAAGCTCAAACCTCCACAATCTGTCGTGAACAGAAATGCCATTGGAAACCTCCCCTCAAGCATTCAACAACTAATCTCTACCTCCAGCTATTACCAGTAGGTGCTCATAGTATTCGGAAACCTCCCCTCTAACTCCCAATCTTCTGATAATCTCACCAACCGAAGAAAATAGAACCTGACTCTGTGATTGTGCAAACGGGATCAAATGGCCAATTCATCCAAGTTGTGCTATGGAATGGAAGTCGGAATGAGATTTGGGACTCAAAGAAACCTCCCTCAAGCTCAGTTGGGTACGGAGTTCGTTGATCGGAAATCTCCCCGGATCAAGAATGCGCGATGAAGCATAATCAAGCCATGCCGAGAAACCTCCCTCTAGCACTTCTCTGATCGCCGGAAGATGAACGCCAGTAGCTTAGGATAGTTGTCGTTGAAGAAAGTTGCTCGCGGGATCTGGAAATGAGGAATGGGAAGCCTGGCGTCGCGGCGGAGAAGAAGCAGGAACAGTGGAAAAATCGCGAGCCGAGTTCAGGAAGCACTGTAGCTTCTCGCAGGTTTTAAATCTCCTCAGATCTGATCTAACGGCTGAGATTCTTCGGAGCTTGATCAACGGTAGAAAACCGCCTAAAATCCAATCCAACAGTATCGATCTTCATCTACGGTCCAGATCTGCTCCTCATTAGGCCGGATGAGCCGGATCTTCAATGGATGGCTCCGATCTGCTTGATCTTCAATGGAAGGTCCAAAGCACTCCAATGCATGATCGCTTCGTTTAGCACTAGATTTGAGCCCAAGTGTAGCCTGATCTGATCGGGTCCATGACCCTTTTGATGCCTACAAAATAAGGATCAAATATTAGCATCAAATTAAGCCATAATAACATAATTTGCAATTTAGTCCAAAATTGATACAATGTTTAAAAATGTAATATAAATATGGGTTCTATATATGAAAACTACATCAAACCATGATTATATGAATGAAAATAGTATAGTAAAATCATGGTTATCAAGGTACCACATGCTTGGATGTTGTGTTTAGCCTAAATTGAGCTCTAAAGGGGTTTCGGCCACAAGGGTTTAGGAAGCTTAGAACCAATATAAATATGATACCATGTTTCCTATGATAGGATAATCACAAGATACACCCTTATGCTTAATATGTATGCTTGTGATTTATGACTGATGATATGATATGCATGCTTTTATGATATGATATGCTTTGTGCTTAAAATATGCATGCTTTTATGATAAGCTATGTGGATAAAATATGCATGCTTGATGATATGCTTTATGCTTAAGATATGCATATTTTTATGATCTATGCCTAAGTGATGCATATTGTTATGACATGATGTATGCCTAAGTGATGCATACCTTTATGATATGATGTATGCCTAAGTGATGCATACCTTTATGACATGATGTATGCCTAAGTGATGCATACCTTTATGATATGATGTATGCCTAAGTGATGCATACTTTTATGACATGATGTATGCCTAAGTGATGCATACTTTTATGATGTGTGCCTAAGTGATGCATGCTTTTATGATACATGATATGTATGACATGTACTTTACTTTATGTGTGAGTGGCCGGTACCAAGGGTGGGCTCCATATGCGGCCCGGGGACTAAGGACTTCGTTAGGGATGGGCTCCTAAGTGCCCCTAGGACTAAGGGCGTAGTATGTTTGCCTCGTAGGGTTCAAGACTTGCTACCTTGGACCTACAAGGTTGCGCGCAATATGTAAGTGGTACATAGCCGGGATCCCCCCCTTATGTTGAGATTATTTTCAAGTATATATACATATAAAAGAGAATGGTTTTAAAGATCATGAGACATACACATGATTTTCGGATACATGTTTTCCAAAATCATATTGCATACACCTTTTGATTATGCTATGTTTCATGCTATGCTCTTGATTATGATATGCCATGATAAGGTATGTTTTGTTATGTTCATGCTATACCTTATAGACATGTTTCGGCCATGGATATGTTGATGCTTGATATATATAGATTTCGGCCATGGATTTGATGATGCCTTGATGTACATATTCGGCCATAGTTATGATGCTTTGATATACATGTTTTGTCCATGCTTTGATATACCATGATACTTGTTTGTTATGCTATGTCTAGCTATGTTTTATGCAATGCACTATGTATATGTTTCAGCCATGATGATGTTTGATATACCATGACTAGTTGTGATTATATTATGATGAATGATAAGCTTGAATAGAATGCTATAATATGCCATGATTAGCTGAGATTATGACTTGTTGATACATTCTTGATTATGTGCTGATCGCTGGCTTTAGTGAATAGGAAAGGAACTTACTGAGCCATGAGTGCTCATAGCTTACTTTCCTTGTACCACAGATAAAGGAAAAAGCTGGATGAGTTAAAGGAGCAGCAGGAGGGGCAACAAAGATGTGTGTGGCGGTGGCTAGGCAACTAATTAAGAACCTTCTTTAAAACCTTTAAGAACTATGCTTTGGTTTTGTGAAATGTAATACAATATGAGTGACTTGATACTAAGTTTTTATTTATTTCGTTATCATGTTATGAAACCATGTTAGTGTAGTTCGGTTTTAATTAAGTTAAGAAAAATAAATTTTAAGTCTTCCGCTGTAGTACGTACGTAGAGTATCGTAGCCCCGTCCCTTAGGGTTAGCAGGGAGGGCGGGCGTTACAGGTTGGTATCAGAGCCAGGTTATTGCCAGCTCACTACACACACATCAAGCCTCCTACCTGCCGCTTCAAGTAAGAATGTGTATGCTAAATTTACTTGTTATATGCTTAAGTTTAATCTTCTTGTCATATGTTTATGCTTAATTTCTTGTCATATGCTTATGTTTAGTTTCATGTTATATAACTTATGCTTTATTTTTCTTTCTTGTTATATTGCCTATGTTTTATTTCTTTACTACATTGCTTATGCTTTATTTCCTTATGTTGCATTGTTTGTCATTATATTCCTTATTTTTCCTTATGTTGTTTATGCTTTAGATTCATGTTTTACTTTCTTATATTTGATGCTTTATTCTATGCTTTTAGTTATAAATTAGATTAGGAGTACATATTGGTAGGTTAGAAATTATACCATAACAAATAGATAGGAACAAACCAGTACGTTAGGATGGCTAAAATCGATAACCACTTACACTAGTCTATTTCTTTTAGATAAGCATGGTTAGGACACGCAATGCCCGAACCGGAGGAACAGTGACTCCACCAGATCTGACGCAGGTAGTCGCAGACCTCCAGCATCAGATCGGAGAACAACTACAGCTGATCACTACCTTAATGGGTCAGCAAGGCAACCCAGTTACCCCACCGGTGAATCCACTACCTGTCATACCTACAGCCGCACCAGTGCCCCCGGTAGCCCCTACTCCGATGGTCCGACAAGAGGCCTACCTGATGCAATGGCAAAGGCTTAAGCCAGAAGCGTTCTCGGGAAACTGCGAACCATGGGACGCACAAGCCTGGCTCAAAACCGTGGAGAACATAATGGAACTATTGGATTGGCCTGAACACGAGAAGGTTAAATGCGCGTCGTTCTGTCTTACCGGAGATGCCCGGATGTGGTGGGATAGAGTAAAGGCGAAAAGGCAAATAAACCAAATGCAGTGGGCAGATTTTGAGACAGAGTTCTTAGAGGAATTTTTCCATATGCAAGTGACCAACAAGCACTATGACGAGTTCACTGAGTTCCGGTAAGGTGATCTGTCAGTCAATAAAGCCGTCAAGAGGTTCAACCGCCTAGCTCGATTGTGCCCATAATTGGTCCGAACTGAAAAAGAAAGGGTCCGGTTGATGTTAAAGATGCTCCGACCCGAGATAGCTCTGAACGTAGCCGGCGGAGTTAATAGACCGCAGACTGCAGTGGAGCTGGTCAGCAGCGCCCTGATTACCGAGCAATATCAGGAAGCAATGAATAAGGGCAAGAACCAAGCACTGACCGGAGGACAAAAATCGCACAGTACCAGAACTGACTGGAAAGGAAACTCAAGTAGAAAGAGGAAACAGTGGAATAAAACAAAAGGTGGTCCAGCCAATAAGCAGACCAAGTACCCTCAGTGTGCCACATGTGGAAAGATGCATTCTGGTATATGTCTTCTGAGCACCAAAAAGTGCTACAACTGCGGAAGGGAAGATCATTTGGCAAGAAATTGCCCTACTCAGTCTCAGGCACTACCTTCACAGAACTTCCAGAACAGGAGTGCCCCCGAACAGCTTCACCAGATGCAAGCTGCCATAGAAGGGACTTCAATCAGCCAAGGAAGATTGGAGGCCCCTCCCACTATGACCAATGCCAGAGTTTACTCTCTTACCAAGGAAGACGTGGCAAATGCTTCTACTGTTGTCACAGGTCAGCTACTTATTTACAATCAGTATGCTGTAGTATTATTTGATACCGGAGCAACACACTCGTTCGTCTCAACACCTTTTATGAAGAAGCTAGATATACCACTCCGAACTCTAGAGGACACGTTCTTAACAACCTTACCATCCGGGGAGATTATGCCATCGGACTATATGCTGCAAGCAGTACTTATTCGGATCACAAACAGAGAACTCTACTGCAATCTGATAGTACTTGATATGCAGGATTATGACATAATTTTGGGCATGGATCTCCTTAGTAAGTACGGCACTTCAATCGAGTGCCGCAAAAGAAAAGTGATTTTCCGACCCGAAAATGAACCAGAGTTTGAATTTTACGGAGAGTCAAAAGGAACGGAGAAGCTATTGTCATCTATTAAAGCACAAAAGATGTTAGATAAAGGATGTATGGGGTTTCTAGCACACGTGGTTGATACCAATCAAGTCAAAGACCCGAAGTTAGAAGACGTCAGAGTAGTATGCAATTATCCAAAGGTATTTCCTGATGAACTACCAGGGTTGGCCCCTGCCAGGGAGATAGAATTCGGAATCGAATTGATTCCTGGTACTCAGCCGATCTCGAAAGCACCTTATCGTATGGCTCCGGATGAATTAAAGGAGCTTCAGGAACAGTTATCCGAATTACTCGGCAAGGGACTTATTCGTCCTAGTCACTCTCCATGGGGAGCTCCAGTGCTATTCGTAAAGAAGAAGGATGGGTCTATGCGAATGTGTATAGACTACCGAGCGCTGAATAATGTGACGATCAAGAATCGGTACCCACTCCCGCGGAACGATGATCTGTTCGATCAACTGAAGGGTGCGACTGTTTTCTCAAAGATAGATCTACGATCCGGATATCATCAAGTGAAAGTGAAACCAGATGATATACCAAAAACAGCATTTCGAACTCGATATGGACACTATGAGTTCATAGTTATGCCTTTCGGAGTAACCAACGCTCCTGCAGTATTTATGGACCTGATGAATCGAGTATTTACGGCATATCTTGATAAATTTGTGATCGTCTTCATTGATGATATACTTATCTACTCGAGAACTCCAGAAGAACATGCCGAACACCTGAATACTGTACTACAGATCCTTCAAGAGAAACAACTATATGCAAAATTCTCCAAATGCGAGTTTTGGCTTGACCGGGTAATATTTCTAGGTCATGTCATCTCCAAAGATGAAGTTATGGTGGATCCAAGTAAAATCGAAGCTGTAAATAACTGGAATCGACCAAAGAATGCCAGCGAAGTCAGGAGTTTTCTCGGACTAGCAGGTTATTACAGGAAATTCGTAGAGAATTTCTCCAAAATCGCAGCTCCTATGACAGCCCTCACCAAGAAAAATACAAAGTATGAATGGACAAAAGCTTGCGAGAAGGGTTTCGCGGAATTAAAAAGGAGACTGACCAGTGCTTCGATTCTTACTCTTCCGGAAACCAACAGAGGCTTCGATATGTATAGCGATGCTTCCATCACAGGACTTGGAGCTGTACTCATGCAAGATGGCAAAGTCATTGCCTATGCTTCTAGACAACTTAAAGAACATGAGAAGAATTATCCTATTCACGACTTAGAACTAGCAGCCGTGGTCTTCGCTCTAAAAATATGGAGACATTATCTATATGGAGCTCAGTGTAAGATTTATACTGACCATCAGAGTCTGAAATATTTCTTCACGCAGAAAGACCTGAATATGAGGCAACGTCGATGGTTCAAATTAGTTAAAGATTATGACTGCGAGATCCTTTATCACCCAGGAAAGGCGAACAAAGTGGCTGATGCACTCAGCCGAAAGTTCAGTGTCACCTGAAGCAACTATTTTAAAGTTCGAGGATGAACTTTTTATGAGGTACGGGGTATAGTAACACCCACTAAGCTTTTAAGAATAAATATGAGAATGATGAATTTGCCTTAGAAAAATAATAAGAAGTGAGTTGAAGTAAAAAGAAATAAAATGAAATAAAAAGAAGTGATGGTCAAGGATTGAACCTTGAACCTCTTATATTATAATTCATAGAATTAATTAGTAGAAACCAATTGGGATAGAGAGAAGATATTGATAGCAAAGGAGGGAAACTCATGATAAAGGTGAGAATAAAAGATAGCCAAAAGAAAACAAGAAAAGAGCAAGAGAAAGACAACTTGCCTTCCTCCCTTTCTCTCCCTCTTCCTCTTTGATCTTGCCGAAATTTTAAAGAGGAGTTAAGGGGATTTATTCCCCCTTATTTTATCATGAATGGTGAGAATAAATGGAAAATAAGATAAATAAAATAAAAATAGAGAAAAAGGCTAAGGGAGAAGGAAAGCAAAAATCAAGTTTGCTACCTCTTCCCCCTTAACATAAAAGGGAGCAAGAAAAGAGAAAATTATTTTTCTCTCATTTTCTTTCACTCATCCTCTCCCTCACCGAGAACACCACAGTTCCCTCTCCTCCATCTTCGGCCCCAAAGCCAAGTTTGTCCCTAAGAAAGCCTAAGATACAAGGAGGACTTAGCAAAGGAATCAAGGGAAAGGAACTAGAAGAAGAGACTATTTCTTCTTCACCATACCTTAGATCCACAAGCGAAATGGATGTAAGCTTCCCCTCACCTGTGGTACAAGGAGTTTTATGTACTTTTCGAATTTTATGAGGATTTTAAAACCTAGAAACAAGTTTGAGAAAATTCGGCCAAGAAGAGCTTTCAAAATCTAATGATGTTTAACTAGTCTTCACTATATGATAGATTTTTCTATGCTATGTAGAGGGGTTCTTCTTCATGCTTTTATACCTATATGATGCTTGATCAGAGGAGTACTGAACCCTAGAATTTCGGCCAAAAATATTCTTAAGAGGCTAGGGAAATTTATTGTTTTACCCAACTAGTACAAGGTTCTCCCTATGAAATATTAAGGATTATGTATTGGTTTTTCTTCCTTAGAAGATATTTGAAACTAAAAGAAAACCCACTCATATGTTTCAGCCAAGGAAGGGTTTAGGATTAGGAAGACCTTTAAATTTAAATAACCATGCTCATGCTATAGAATACAAAGATCTTAAAGGATTTGTATGCTTGAATATTGCTAGAATTTCATGAACTCCTTCTTAGGGTTTTTCGGCCATGATGAGATGGATAGCTTAGAAAGCTTAAACAAAATTTTAAAATGCCCAAGACCTCTGTGCTGTTTAGATATGAAAGTTGTTTTATGCCCTCATGCTTAATTAGGGTGTAGAAAAATTAGTAGCATAACATATATCATGTATGACCACAAGGGATTCTAGTTTACTCATGAACCAATTTGTATATATGTTTCGTAGTAACTTTTGCCATGAAACTTACTTAGATTTTTCATGCTTTAGGCCACTTAAAAACCTAGCTAAAGAATGGTAGGTTTCGGCCATGGGAAAAAAAAATAAAAGAAAAAGAGAAAAAGAAACCTAGAAAACCTATGACACAATTCATATGTATACTCATTAGGCTTGTCTTTACACATGCTATGAAACTCGTATGACTTCACATGTTTTTATGTTATTGAAGCAAGTTTAAGCACTGATGAGTTTTGGCCAAGTAGGGTTTAAATGACCTAGAGGCCTTAGAATTTAAACCAAAGGTGTTAAAATGCTTCTTATGAAAATATGATAACCTATTGATTGTGTCACATGCTTGTATAATTTTTCCATGATCTAAAAGGACTATTGTAAGTCTCGGCCATGGAGGGTTAGAGACCCTAGGGACCCTAGGACTTAAATTAAATATGCTCATGTCACCCTACATGAAATGTGATAAGTAGAAAGCCAAGGTTCAATTGCTATATGTTGTTTTATGACCTAAAATGATGCTAGGGTATGTTTTGGCCATAACTATTGTATGATGCTTTGTATGAATTTATACATAATGTTAGTCCAAGTTCACATGCTTGTATGCTTGTTTGTAGCCCTAATGAGAACTTGTTAAATTTCGGCCATGACATATGTTAAGGGCTTAAAGAACTCAGGAACTAATTCAAATATGTCAAGTGTGTTTACCTTATTTCTTGGTAAAAATGTTATAAATATGATTTCAAGTTGTCTATATTTTTATGTCATATGGAACCTTGTTTCACACCTTAAGGTTTCGGCCACATGAAATTAGGGACTTGAAGAACTTAGAAACTAAGTTAATCATGTTTATAATGCTTCCTATGAAAATGTTATGATGATAATTTAGGTACCACATGCTTGGATGTTGTGTTTAGCCTAAATTGAGCTCTAAAGGGGTTTCGGCCACAAGGGTTTAGGAAGCTTAGAACCAAGATAAATATGATACCATGTTTCCTATGATAGGATAATCACAAGATACACCCTTATGCTTAATATGTATGCTTGTGATTTATGACTGATGATATGATATGCATGCTTTTATGATATGATATGCTTTGTGCTTAAAATATGCATGCTTTTATGATAAGCTTTGTGGATAAAATATGCATGCTTGATGATATGCTTTATGCTTAAGATATGCAGGTTTTTATGATCTATGCCTAAGTGATGCATATTGTTATGACATGATGTATGCCTAAGTGATGCATATACCTTTATGATATGATGTATGCCTAAGTGATGCATACCTTTATGACATGATGTATGCCTAAGTGATGCATACCTTTATGATATGATGTATGCCTAAGTGATGCATACTTTTATGACATGATGTATGCCTAAGTGATGCATTCTTTTATGATGTGTGCCTAAGTGATGCATGCTTTTATGATACATGATATGTATGACATGTACTTTACTTTATGTGTGAGTGGCTTGTACCAAGGGTGGGCTCCATAAGCTCCCCGGGGACTAAGGACCTCGTTAGGGATGGGCTCCTAAGTGCCCCTAGGACTAAGGGCGTAGTATGTTTGCCTCGTAGGGTTCAAGACTTGCTACCTTGGACATACAAGGTTGCGTGCAATATGTAAGTGGTACATAGCCGGGATCCCCCCCTTATGTTGAGATTATTTTCAAGTATATATACATATAAAAGAGAATGGTTTTAAAGATCATGAGACATACACATGTTTTTCGGATACATGTTTTCCAAAATCATATTGCATACACCTTTTGATTATGCTATGTTTCATGCTAAGCTCTTGATTATGATATGCCATGATAAGGTATGTTTATATTATGTTCATGCTATACCTTATAGACATGTTTCGGCCATGGATATGTTGATGCTTGATATATATAGATTTCGGCCATGGATTTGATGATTCCTTGATGTACATATTCGGCCATTGTTATGATGCTTTGATATACATGTTTCGGCCATGCTTTGATATACCATGATACTTGTTTGTTATGCTATGTCTAGCTATGTTTTATGCAATGCACTATGTATATGTTTCGGCAATGATGATGTTTGATATACCATGACTAGTTGTGATTATATTATGATGCATGATAAGCTTGAATAGAATGCTATGTTATGCCATGATTAGCTGAGATTATGACTTGTTGATACATTCTTGATTATGTGCTGATCGTTGGCTTTAGTGAGTAGGAAAGGAACTTACTGAGCCATGAGTGCTCATAGCTTACTTTCCTTGTACCACAGATAAAGGAAAAAGCTGGATGAGTTAAAGGAGCAGCAGGAGGGGCAACAAAGATGTGTGTGGCGGTGGCTAGGCAACTAATTAAGAACCTGCTTTAAAACCTTTAAGAACTATGCTTTGGTTTTGTGAAATGTAATACAATATGAGTGACTTGATACTAAGTTTTTATTTATTTCGTTATCATGTTATGAAACCATGTTAGTGTAGTTCGGTTTTAATTAAGTTAAGAAAAATAAATTTTAAGTCTTCCGCTGTAGTACGTACGTAGAGTATCGTAGCCCCGTCCCTTAGGGTTAGCAGGGAGGGCGGGGGTTACAGGTGGCCGGCCCTAGCTTCTCCCTCTTCTCTTCTTCTTGTGGTCGGCGGCAACTCCTCTTGGAGCTCTTGATGGTGGCGGGTTCTAGCTAGGAGAAGAAGGAGAGAAAGGAGGTTTTATTTCTTGCATCCCTTGGAGCTTGGTGGTGGTGGCCGGACCTCTACTTCTCTTGGAGAATTGTTGTGGGCGAATCCTAGTGTTGGGTTTTTCAGGCTGCGAAAATCACTTTTTCGCGTTGTGGAAACCCCGAAAGCCCCAAAGACAATGGAACTGTGCAAAGAAAAATTTCTAAAACTAAGAATACGAGTTTCACACTCCAGATCTACAGTAGATAAGAGTTATACCTTGAAGCGTGCCCTCGCAAATCCCGCTTGTCCAACGGTACGCCGGATCTCGAAGTTGTCAACGTAGACAACTCTCTAGTGATATCCACATGAACAAGAAATGTTCTCTAACACTCAAGGATGGAGAAGAGAGCACCAGAAGTGTGCTAGCACTTCTTGGGCTCTCGGGTAGGATTTGAAAGGAAGAAAAAGAGAGGATGCAAAAGGAATCTCATACACTCAAGAAGTAGTATCCTCCTTTGTGACCTACACTCTTCCTTATTCTCTTGGAACTCACTCAACCACCTTCACCCTTGCTTAGAACTCATGGCAACAGCAGCAAGGAGGAAGAAAGACCAAGGAAGAAGATGATATAATGAATAAACACATCAATACACAAAACCAAAACCTCCACACTACATTAGTGTGGCCGGCCACACCTTGTAACCTCCCCATTTAACGTGGTCGGCCACATTAAATGGAATGGAATGTGTAACCTCCATGAGGTGGGACACCATGATGAGGTGGAGATGATGTGGCAAGGTTAGTCATGCCATGTAGGATGAGTCAACCTTCATGATGTGGCAATATCAAGTCAAACTTGATGTTTCAACTTCCATTTGGTCAAGTCAAAATTGACCAATTTTCTTCCTTGTTGAGTTAAATCCAACCTTTGATTCAAGTCAATTTCAATTTAATGAATCTCAATTCATTAATATAAATTGACTCAATGAATCAAATTTAAATTAGACTCATTCAACAATTGAATCTAATTGAGTCTAACTCAATAAGTCTAATTTGAATTAATCCGAATCCAATCCTTGGTGCATCATATGAACCTAATCCAATTGGTTCATCATATGAACCTAATCTCCATCCACTTGTTCTTTGTGTGTGACCCAATAGGTTCTTGTAACGTTGGCAATGTTTCTAAACTCCTTTAGAAACATAAACAATGAGCGACATCTAGCAATACATCATTGCTACCCAAGTTACAAGAATGTTGATATCCAACATCACCTTGTGACTACTAATTGTGACTCCTCACAATATGTGACATTGTCCTTCTATCCTAGACATCTAGATTAATCCATGTGAAGCATAGATCGTGTCATCCTCTAATCAATCTAAATCTTGAACTCCAAGTAGACTCACTCGATCAAATGAGCTCAACATCTCATGTTAACTCATTTGGGCATGGTCATGCACTTCGTGGTCTAACTCTATCAAGAATACCGATGTCGCTCCCGTCATATGGGAGGGATATATCCCATCTACATCACTCACTTCCCTCTGCATAATTCGTTATATACCCAGTAATAGCCTTTATAGTCCACCCAGTTACGGGTGACGTTTGACGAAACCAAAGTCCTTATGTAGGGAACCATGGTGACTTCAGGTCTAAGGACCAATAGTCATAATAATAGTCACATGAGAAAGTATATGACACTCATATAACGATCCATGATACTTTCTCATGGCGGGTCATTCAGTATACATTCTCCAATGCATACCCATGTGTCAACTTGATATCTCCATATCCATAACTTGTGAGATCAAGTTTTCGAGTTGACCTACATGCTAGTCTTATTGCATTAACATTGTCCCTGAATGTTAATACTTGACTAGGAATGATTAAGAGTAGTGTTCCCTATATCATCTCACTATCGATTCAACCAATCGATTGATATAGGTAAGAACCTTCTACTCTAGGACGTTATTAAACTTAGTTTATTTGGCACCAATACAAGTAAGTATAATAACCAAAAACCAAATGCCTTTATTTATATAGAATATGATACAACAAGTCCAAAATACAATCATCAAACGATTGGCTCTAGGGCTATAGCTAACAATCTCCCACTAGCACTAGTGCCAATCAGTGTAGGCTCTAAGCCCCAATGACCTAGTGTGACCATCATGCTTCCTCTGTGCCAAAGCCTTGGTCAAGGGATCTGCGATGTTAGCCTCTGTAGGTACTCTGCAAATCTTCACATCTCCTCTCTCGATGATCTCTCGAATGAGATGGAAGCGCCGTAGTATGTGTTTGGTCCGCTGGTGTGAGCGAGGTTCCTTTGCCTGTGCTATAGCTCCATTGTTGTCATAATAAAGCTCAATGGGGTCAGCAATACTAGGAACCACCCCAAGTTTGGTGATGAACTTGCGGATCCAAACTGCCTCCTTTGCCGCCTCTGATGCAGCAATGTACTCGGCCTCTGTTGTAGAATCAGCTACTGTGTCCTGCTTCGAACTCTTCCAACTGACAGCACCACCATTAATGCAAAATATGAACCCCGACTGCGATCGGTAATCATCCTGATCGGTATGGAAGCTGGCATCACTGTAACCCTTTACAGCTAGCTCATCATTGCCTCCATATATCAAGAAATATTCTTTAGTCCTTCTTAAGTACTTAAGAATATTCTTGATCGCTATCTAGTGACTTTCACCTGGATCTGACTGGTATCTGCTCGTCATGCTCAAAGCATACGAGACATCAGGTCGAGTACATAGCATGGCGTACATGATCGATCCTATGGTTGAGGCATAAGGGATCTGATCCATGCGGTCTCTCTCCTCTCTAGAAGAGGGACCTTGAGTCTTCGAAAGACTCATGCCATGTGACATCGGCAGAAATCCCTTCTTGGAGTTCTGCATGGCAAACCGAAGGAGTACCTTGTCAATATATGTACTCTGACTTAGGGCAAGCAATCTCTTAGATCTATATCTATAGATCTGTATCCCTAGAATGCGGGATGCTTCACCTAAGTCCTTCATTAAGAAACAAGTCCCTAGCCAAGTCTTGACAGACTGTAGCATAGGGATGTCCTTCCCAATTAGCAGTATGTCATCCACATACAATATGAGGAAGACAACTATGTCCCCTACAACCTTCTTGTAGACACAAGGCTCATCTTCGTTCTTTATGAAACCAAACTATTTGATCGCATCATCGAATCAAAGATTCCAGCTTCGAGAAGCATGCTTTAGTCCATAAATGGACCTATGCAGCTTGCATACTCTGCTAGTATGCTTTGGATCTACAAAACTCTCAAGTTGTGTCATGTACACATCCTCGAGTAGGTTTCCATTCAAAAACATAGTTTTGACATCCATCTGTCAGATCTCGTAATCGTGGTAAGTTGCAATAGCAAGCATGATCCGAATGGACTTAAACATCGATACTGGAGAAAAGGTTTCATCATAGTCAATACCATGAATCTGCTTGAAACCTTTAGCTACCAAGCGACCCTTATAGATAAGTCCATCCATGTCAGTCTTTCTCTTAAAGACCCACTTGCACCCAATGGGTTTTACCCCTTCAGGTGGATTAACCAAAGTCCATACTTGGTTGGTGTACATGGATTCCATCTCGGATCTCATGGCCTCTAGCCATTTCTCAGAATCTGGTCTCATCACAACTTCCTGATAGGTGGTAGGCTCATCATCTATGAGCACAACATCATCATGGTTAGACAAGAGAAATGAGTATCTCTCAGGCTGACGACGTACCCTATCAGACCTGCGAAGAGGTATGTCTACTTGAACTGGTTGTTGTTCCTCAACTCTTTGTGGAACAACATCATCCACAACACTTTGTGGTTCCAGTTCAATTTCCATCGAGGCATCAGTGCTATTGTTCGCATCTTAAACTTCTTCAAGATCGAACGCGCTCCCACTAGTCTTTCTAGAAACAAAGTCCCTTTCTAGAAAGACCCCAGTCTTTGCCACAACTACCTTGTGTTGACTGGGAATGTAGAAGTAATATCCCTTAGTTTCCTTGGGATATCCAATAAAGTAGCACTTGTCGGATTTGGGTCCTAACTTGTCTAAGACTTGACGTCGAACGTAAGCCTCACAACCCCAAATCCTCATGAAAGACACCTGGGCATCTCTCCCAGTCTATATCCTATATGGTGTCTTTATCACGGCCTTAGATGGAACTCGGATGAGTATAAAAGTTGTCGTGTCTAGAGCATAGCCCCAAAGGAATGTCGGAAGATCTGTGTGACTCATCATAGATCGTACCATATCTAATAGGGTACGATTCCTCCTTTCGAATACACCATTCTACTGTGGTGTTCCAGGAGGAGTGAGTTGGGATAGGATCCCACACTCTGCTAGATAGTCACGAAACTCATGGCTAAGGTATTCTCCACCTTGATCGGATCGAAGTATTTTAATACTCTTGCCTAGCTGGTTCAGTACTTCATTCTTGAATTCTTTGAACTTTTCAAAGGATTCAGACTTATGTGTCATCAAGTACACATAACCATATCTATTGAAGTCATCAGTAAATGTGATGAAGTACCTATAACCACCTCTAGCAGCGACATTGAAAGAGCCACATACATCACTATGTATGAGTCCTAACAAATCAGTCGCTCTCTCGCTGTGCCCACTAAAGGGAGTCTTGGTCATCTTGCCTCGTAGGCATGACTCGCATATCTCATATGATTCTAAATCAAATGAGTCTAGCAAACCATCCTTATAGAGCTGGGATAAGCGTTTGTCATTTATATGACCTAAACGACAGTGCCAGAGGTAGGTTTGGTTCATGTCATTTGACTTGACCCTCTTGGTATTTATGTTATAGATAGGGCTCTCAAGGTCTAGAATATAGAGTCCGTTCATCAGAGGTACACTACAATAGAATATATCGTTTAAATAGACAGAACAACATTTGTTCTTTATTGTAAACGAAAATCCTTTCTTGTCCAAACAAGAAACTGAAATTATGTTCTTAGTCAAGGCAGGCATATAACAACAATCATCTAATTCTAGTACAAGCACAGAGGGTAGAGATAGATAGTAAGTTCCTACAGCAATAGCAGCAACCCGTGCTCCATTGCCTACTCGTAGATCTACCTCACCCTTCGTCAATGCCCTGCTATTTCTTAGCGCTTGTACATTAGTACAAATGTGCGAAGCACATCCGGTATCTAATACCCACAATGAAGAAATAGAGAGGTTGACTTCTATAACATGTATACCTGAAGTAGAAATCTTATTTCTCTTCTTCTTAAGGTCTTCCAAGTATTCTTTGGAGTTCCTCTTCTAGTGCCTTGCTTGTCCTTGATATAGGTGACAAAGATGTTCAACCATATCGTAAGCGCCCATCAACTCGTGTTGCTTCTGAAGCTCAGAGTTCATGGTTGCGAGCATAAGACAGGACATATCTAATGCATCATCTTAATGCTTCTTGTAAGCATCTCGGTCTGCTCGCGTGTGTAACGACCCACCTTCTACTAGAGAGCTGTAAGACCGATCGCTACAGTTATGCTGTGCTAACTGTGCGGAAAACTGATCTAATTTAAATTTTTGTTGCTATCTGATAACTATTCTTGGTTCTACATGTGCTGAAGGGTATAATCTAAAGGATACCAGGTGTATCCTACATTCCCTATGCACTAGAAGCTGATCTGCTAAGTTTCCTGGTCGAAACTGAACTTCCCAATCGATCCAGACTGAACTGGATCGATTGCTCTTTGTTGGATCGATCCATGGATCGATCCAGGTCGCTACTGTGCTCGGGTGATAATCTGGACCGATCGGCTGATCGATCCAGGCTCACCGATCGATCCAGTGATCGATCCAGCGGGCTTCTGTGCACGGGACTATATTTGGATCGATCGGCTGATCAATCCAACATAAGTCAATCGATCCAATGATCGATCAAAAACCTTTCTGTTCGCGAGGAATAGCTTGGATCGATCGACCGATCGATCCAGAGGCCTTCTATTCACGACAGAATGTGTCTGGATCAATCGGCTGATCGATCCAGAAGCCTTCTGTTCGCGGAATCAGCCCCCAATCGATCCATGGATCGATCGAGGACCCCCGATCGATCCATGGATCGATCGGAGTTTCTGATTTCGCACTGAAATTATGATTTCAGCACTCTGGCGTGCCAAAACCTCACACAAAAAATTCTAAAATAAATTGGAATGTATTCTAGCAACTATTAACCAGCATTCTAACATAATTACTAACAAACTAAAAAAATCTCCCATGGTTTAAACATTCTAAGGTCTGAAAATGCATGAAAGAAGAAATACTAAGAATCCAACTATTTAAGCGTGCTAAAACCCCTGAGGATCTTTTATTCCAGTTCCTGCCACACACACCATCTTTGCATTGAACTCCAGCTTCCTCTGCTAGTCCATTTTCCCTTTACCTTTATCTGCAGTATAAGGAAAGTAGAATCTGTAAGCTTAAAGTTTAGTAAGAAACCATCTACCTCACTAAAACATGCATACGATGCAAATATGATTTTAAATCATGCTGTTTGAAAGGATATGCTAAGTACATTGAATAAACTAAACATGGCATATAAGCATACAATCATGGCATATCTAAAGCTGAACATGATATCAATCACATGGTATCAATGAAAACTAAGCTGATACTAAAAACTGAGCTACTGCTAGGACTGTACTAGATTCACGAACTAATTTGTGAAAGGTTGTAAACCATATACATATAATAAGTGAAAATACTAAACATGCTGTTTGGGCCCGACAACTGTACTTGTTGTGCGCGCATCCCTAAATAGACCCGGGTTTGCAAGTCCCGAATTTAGTAGGGTTAACTAGGTTATCTAAACCTAGGGACGACTGTGGGAGTCCAGCCCAATGGATATCTGATCCAGTACAGTGCCACTGAAAGTAAAATACTAAATATAGCTAACTGTTTAAACTGGCTGTTTCTAGGTTATCTGAACCTAGAGCTAGGTTGTCTGAACCTAGAGGCGACTGTGGGAGCCCACCCATTTGACCGTAGTCCCATATAAACTAAAATAATCTGATTTACTAATTTAAATGCTTCTAATGCATTTAACTGAGCTATTAAAATGCCGAATTTGCATTTTAACTTAACTAGCTATTTTATCGAACACCTAGTGTGCCCCAACTCTCCCCTCTATTAGGGAGACCACTTCTAGGCACCTGACAACATCTAGGAACCCCCACTGAAGAGGCAATACATGTCCGACCCATCTAGAAGTACTCACTAAATCCCTAAATCTGCGAGGAGGGTCAAATTCACCCTATGCGTCGATAAAAACTGCATATAGCTAGACTAGTGCGTATAAAACCAAACGGAGCTACTTATACTGCAGGTGAGGGGTTTCTTACCTTGTATCCTAGATTTCTTACATATCAAATCGCTAGAAATTCCGGTGGAGATGACTTCTCGACGATTCGCTCGCGTCCACGTGCTCTACTCGCGGAGGGGAACGTCCTTGTGCTGAAATCATCGCCGGAAAGTGACCTTGGGACCCCAGGGATGGAACCCTAGTTCTTCCCTTGTTGTGGAGCCGAGAGAAGAGGGAAGAGAGGGGTGTTCGGCGTGAGGGTTTGGAGAGGGAGAAATTGCCGAACCAAATAAAAGAATTAACCCAAACCAACTTAAGTTCTTAATTTATATTAAGTGGGTAACTAGGCCCATCTCAAATATAAATATAAACGTTTCCCTTCTCTTTCAGCACGGCCCTGCTGGGTTCAACTGGTTACTAGCATTATCCCTAAGTCATAGGTCTCGGGTTCAATCCCCGCCTAAGCTATTTTGCGGTTCTAATTATTTTTGCTGCTTCCGCTACTCGGAAAATTCCGGAAAAATATCTAAAAATTCCAGAAAAATCATAGAATATTCCTAAAATAGTTTTGAGAATTTACGAGCATTACAATCCCCCTTACCTTATAAAAAGATCATCCTCGAACTTAGAATAATTCTGGGTACTTCTGCCTCATGCTGGCTTCTGTCTCCCAAGTTGCCTCTTCTACTGTGTGACTGTGCCAAACGACTTTGACTAAGGGTACTTCCTTGTTCTGCAATTTCTTAACTGCTCGGTCTATTATCTGAATAGGCCGACTATCATAGCTGTGGTCTTCGCGGATCTGTACCAACTGGGGCTCAATCACCTGGGTGGCATCTGGGGTATGCTTCTTCAGCATCGAGACATGAAATACGTTGTGGACAGCTGACATTTCCTGGGGTAGCTCTAGCTCATATGCTACCTTGTCCACTCTTCTGCTGATAAGGTATGGTCCCACATATCTAGGACTAAGCTTGCCCTTCTTCCCAAAATGCATCACTCCCTTCATGGGAGCTACTCTGAGGAACACTGTATCCCCGACTGAAAACTCTAAGGGTCTGCGCCGTGTATTAGCATAGCTTTTCTGGCGGCTCTGAGCTGTCTCTATCCTCTGGCGGATCTGCTGTATAGCTGCTGTGGTATCTGCTACTAGATCTGTCTGAAGTTCTAGTTCTTTCTGTTTTTTTCAATGATACGGCGACCTTCGAGATCTACACCTCCGCCCATAGAGAGCCTCGTAAGGTGCCATGCCGATAGTGGCCTGATAGCTGTTGTTGTATGCAAATTCTGCTAAGCTCAGATATTTGCACCAACTTCCCTTGAAGTCTAGGGCACACGCTCGGAGCATATCTTCAAGTACCTGATTTACTCGCTCCATCTGACCATCTGTCTGAGGATGGAATGTTGTGCTGAACTTTAACTTAGTGCCCAACGCTGACTGTACACACTCCCAGAAGTGTGATGTGAATCTGCTGTCTCTGTCTGAAATGATGGTTCGTGGGACTCCATGTAGTTTGACGATCTCCTGGAGATACAACTGAGCTAGCTTCTCCATGGAGTAGGATATCTTGATAGCTAAGAAATGGTCTGATTTAGTCAACCTGTCGACTATTACCCAGATGGTGTCAAAACCATTCGTGGTTCTGGGCAGTCCCACTATGAAATCCATAGAGATATCCTCCCACTTCCATTCTGGAATCTGTATAGGCTGCAGAACTCCTCTTGGTCGCTGATGTTCTTCCTTGACCCTCTGATAGGTGAGGCAGATACTAACATATCTGGCGATGTCTCGCTTCATCCCAGGCCACCAAAAATGGTTCTTCAGGTCTTGATACATTTTGGTGGAACCTGGATGCATCGCATAGGGAGCCTTGTGAGCCTCATCTAAAATCCGTCTCCGTAGCTCCTCCTGATCTGGAACACAGAGTCTGTCGCCAAAATACAACACCCCGCTATCGGACACTCTGAATTCTCTACTTTCTAATTCTGCTAGCCCTTGCTTGATTTTCTGAATTTCAGGGTCCTGCTCTTGAGCTGACTGAATATCACCAAGCAAGGTAGACTCTAAGGTCATAGTAGAGAGCTGTCCAACGATGAGTTCAAGATCGAAATCTACGATCTCCTTCTGTAGGGGTGGTGACATGGCTGCTAGAGATAATATGGTAACACTGGACTTCCTGCTAAGTGCATCTGCTACCTTATTGGCTTTCCCTGGATGGTAGAGGATGTCTATATCGTAGTCTTTGACCAGCTCAAGCCATCTGCGCTGTCGCATGTTCAGATCCTTCTGAGTGAAGAAGTACATCAGACTCTGATGATCTGTATACACTCTGCACTAAGCTCCATATAAGTAATGTCTCCAAATTTTGAGAGCGAACACTACTGCTGCAAGCTCAAGGTCATGAGTAGGATAATTCTTCTCATAATCCTTGAGTTGTCTGGAGGCATAGGCGACCACCTTGCCGTTTTGCATCAGTACTGCTCCTAGTCCCAACTTAGAGGCATCACTATAGATGTCAAAGCTGCTGGTGTTGTCTGGTAGAGCCAAAATGGGAGCACTGGTCAATCTCCTTTTTAGCTCGCTGAAGCTGTTCTCGCAGTCCTCTGTCCATTGAAATTTCCTGTTCTTTCTGGTAAGAGCTGACAGTGGGGAGGCTATCCTGGAGAAGTCCTCTACAAACTTTCTGTAATATCCTGCTAATCCCAGAAAGCTCCTGATTTCGCTGGCATTCTTAGGTCTCTTCCAGTTACTTACTGCTTCTATCTTGCTGGGATCTACCATAATACCATCCTGTGAGATGATGTGACCCAGGAAGGACACCTGATCTAACCAAAATTCACATTTCGTGAATTTGGCGTATAGCTGGTTCTGCTGAAGGGTCTGCAATACTAGTTTCAGGTGCTCTGAGTGTTCTTCCTGAGTTCCTGAGTAGATAAGAATGTCATCGATAAACACAATAACAAACTTATCTAAATACTCCCTGAATACTCTATTCATGAGATCCATGAACGTAGCTAGAGCATTGGTCACGCCAAAGGGCATGACTACGAACTCGTAGTGTCCGTATCTGGTTCTGAATGCTGTCTTGGGTATATCCCCTTCTTTAACCTTCACCTGATGATAACCTGATCTGAGATCTATCTTAGAGAACACTGCTGCTCCCTTCAGCTGGTCGAACAGGTCATCGATTCTGGGAAGGGGATACCTGTTCTTGATTGTGACTTGGTTCAGTGATCTGTAGTCTATGCACAGTCGCATGCTTCCATCCTTCTTCTTCACGAACAATACAGGCGCTCCCCATGGCGAGTGACTCGGGCGTATGAAACCCTTGTCAAGCAGCTCCTGAAGTTCCTTCAGTTCTGCTGGAGCCATGCGATATGGCGCTTTGGAGATAGGATTTGTACCGGGAATGAGCTCTATCTCAAAGTCAATCTCCCTGTCTGGTGCTAAGCCTGGTAACTCTTCAGGGAAGACTACTGGGTAGTCACATACGACTCGAACCTCTGCTAGCTGGTGGTTCTTGTCCTGGCTGGCGTTGACTACGTGTGCTAGGAATCCTGTACATCCTGAATCCAGTAGCTTCTGTGCTTTCATAGCTGAGAGAAACTTCTTGGCCTTTCTCTTTGGTTCCCCGCTGTATTCAAATTGCACTGCCGCCTCAGGTTGGAAGATGACTTTCTGTTTACGGCACTCTATGGTAGCACCGTATCTGATCAGGAATTCCATTCCAAAGATAACATCATAGTCGGTCATTTCTAGCACTATCAGATCACAAAAGAGCTCTCTGCCTACTATGATGACCGGCACTGCACTAAGCCAATGCGTGGATGCCATGATCTCTCCTGAAGGTAGTGTCGTCAAAAACTATCCACTGAGTACCTCTGAGGGTATTTCTAATTTTTCGGCGAACATCCTGGCTATATATGAATGGGTTGCCCCAGTATCGAATAGAATAGTAGCACTATACTGTAAAATGCTAATATGACCTGTGACAACTGTCGAGGCATTGGCTACGTCCTCTATGGTGAGGGAGTAGATCCTCGCATTCGCCATAGCTGGAGGGGCTTCTAATCTGCCCTGGCTGATAAGTGGACCTTCTAGAGCGGCCTGCATCTGATATAACTGAGCTGGCTGGCCTGCATACTGAATCTGCTGTGGCTGAGGAAGACCGGTCTTGTTCGGGCACTGCTTGGCCATGTGCCCTTCTTGTCCACATTCAAAGCATCCTCGTGTGCCCTTGCGACAAACCCCTGGGTGGAATTTCCCACAAGTAGCACACTTTAGATAACTGGGTCGCTTGCTAGATGGTCCTCCTTTTGGGTCACTTCCTGATTTGCGCTTGCTGTTGGAGTTCCCTTTCCAGTTAGAGCTGTGGCCTTGCTGTTTTTGAGTGTGAGAGTTTCCTTGGCCTTTGGACTCTGAGGAGACTTGCTTCTGCTGCTTTATGCTGTTCTGGTAATGCTCTGTGGTCAAGGCACTGCTCACTAACTCCTCTGTGGTTTGTGGCCTATGTATGCCACCAGCCACGTTCACTGCTATCTCTGGCCTCAGCATCTTGAGCATCAACCGGATTCGTTCCTTCTCTGTGCTGACTAGCTCTGGGCATAGACGAGCCAACCTGTTGAATTTCTTCACGGCTTCCTCAACTGATAGGTTGCCCTGACGAAACTCAGTGAACTCGTCGTAGTGGCGGTTTGTAACCCGTATGTGAAAGAACTCCTCGAAGAATTCTTTCTCGAAGTCAGCCCATGACATCTGGTTCACTGGACGCTTCGTTCTGATTCTTTCCCACCACATGCGTGCGTCTCCTGTCAGGCAGAAGGAGGCACACTTCACCTTCTCGTGTTCTGGCCAGTCCAGAAGCTCCATCGTGCTCTCCAGTGTTTTGAACCAGGCTTGTGCATCCCATGGTTCACTAGTGCCTGAGAAGTTCTCTGGCTTGACCCGCTGCCACTGGATCAGATAGGCTTCCTTTCTTGGCTCAGCTGTAGGCTGAGCTGGTGGAACTTCTAAGATTACCGGAGTCGTCAAATTCGGTTCCGGGGTGACTGTGGGGGTATTCTGCTGGTTAGCCTTTAAGGTGCCTATTTCCTGTTGTTGTTCAGCTAGCTGCTGCTGTAACTGAGCCACTAATGCTGTAAGGTCTGGAGGAGGCACTGAACTGCCTGCCTCTTGCTGGGGCTCAGTAGCTAGTGCCCTTCTAGCTGAGCGTCCTCGTGCCATTTCTAAAGACATAGAGAACATAACATAACTAAGGTAATTACAGTTATATAACTACTGATATCATGTTTAAAACTATCACATACTAACAAGCAGTAGGCATATAAACATGAACTATAACTAGAAAGCAAGAACAATAAAGAGAGTAGAGGTATTCTTACTTGGAAGCTGCAGGTACAATGCTGATGTGTGTGTAGGAAGTATGGAACACTGCTCTGATACCACTCTGTAACGACCCGCCTTCTACTAGCTGAGCTGTAAGGCCGATCGCTACAGTTATGTTGTGCTAACTGTGCGGAAAACTGATCTAATTTAAATTTTAGTTGCTATCTGATAACTATTCTTGGTTCTACATGTGCTGAAGGGTATAATCTAAAGGATACCAGGTGTATCCTACATTCCCTATGGACTAGAAGCTGATCTGCTAAGTTTCCTGGTCGAAACTGAACTTCCCTATCGATCCAGACTGAACTGGATCGATTGCTCTCTGTTGGATCGATCCAGGCCGCTACTGTGCTCGGGTGATAATCTGGACCGATCGGCTGATCGATCCAGGCTCACCGATCGATCCAGTGATCGATCCAGCGTGCTTCTGTGCACGGGACTATATTTGGATCGATCGGCTGATCAATCCAACATAAGTCAATCGATCCAATGATCGATCAAAAACCTTTCTGTTCGCGAGGAATAGCTTGGATCGATCGACCGATCGATCCAAAGGCCTTCTGTTCGCGACAGAATGTGTCTGGATCAATCGGCTGATCGATCCAAAAGCCTTCTGTTCGCGGAATCAGCCCCCAATCGATCCATGGATCAATCGAGGACCCCCGATCGATCCATGGATCGATCGGAGTTTCTGATTTCGCACTGAAACTCTGATTTCAGCACTCTGGCGTGCCAAAAACCTCACACAACAAATTCTAAAATCAATTGGAATGTATTCTAGCAACTATTAACAAGCATTCTAACATAATTACTAACAAACTAAATAAATCTCCCATGGTTTAAACATTCTAAGGTCTGAAAATGCATGAAAGAAGAAATACTAAGAATCCAACTATTTAAGCTTGCTAAAACCCCTGAGGATCTTTTATTCCAGTTCCTGCCACACACACCATCTTTGCATTGAACTCCAGCTTCCTCTGCTAGTCCATTTTCCCTTTACCTTTATCTGCAGTATAAGGAAAGTAGAATCTGTAAGCTTAAAGCTTAGTAAGAAACCATCTACCTCACTAAAACATGCATACGATGCAAATATGATTTTAAATCATGCTGCTTGAAAGGATATGCTAAGTACACTGAATAAACTAAACATGGCATATAAGCATACAATCATGGCATATCTAAAGCTGAACATGATATCAATCACATGGTATCAATGAAAACTAAGCTGATACTAAAAACTGAGCTACTGCTAGGACTGTACTAGATTCACGAACTAATTTGTGAAAGGTTGAAAACCATATACATATAATAAGTGAAAATACTAAACATCCTGTTTGGGCCCAACAACTGTACTTGCTGTGCGCGCATCCCTAACTAGACCCGGGTTTGCAAGTCCCGAATTTAGTAGGGTTAACTAGATTATCTAAACCTAGGGACGACTGTGGGAGTCCAGCCCAATGGATATCTGATCCAGTACAGTGCCACTGAAAGTAAAATACTGAATATAGTTAACTGTTTAAACTGGCTGTTTCTAGGTTATCTGAACCTAGAGGTAGGTTGTCTGAACCTAGAGGCGACTGTGGGAGCCCACCCATTTGACCGTAGTCCCATATAAACTAAAATAATCTGATTTACTGATTTAAATGCTTCTAATGCATTTAACTGAGCTATTAAAATGTCGAATTTGCATTTTAACTTAACTAGCTATTTATCGAACACCTAGTGTGCCCCAACTCTCCCCTCTATTAGGGAGACCATTTCTAGGCACCTGACAACGTCTAGGAACCCCCACTGAAGAGGGAATACATGTCCGACCCATCTAGAAGTACTCACTAAATCCCTAAATCTGCGAGGAGGGTCAAATTCACCCTATGCGTCGATAAAAACTGCATATAGCTAGAGTAGTGCATATAAAATAAAACGGAGCTACTTATACTGCAGGTGAGGGGTTTCTTACCTTGTATGCTAGATTTCTTACAAATCTAATCGCTAGAAATTCCGGTGGAGACGACTTCTCGACGATTCGCTTGCGTCCAGATGCTCTACTCGCGGAGGGGAACGTCCTTGTGCTGAAATCGTCGCCGGAAAGTGACCTTGGGACCCCAGGGATGGAACCCTAGTTCTTCCCTTGTTGTGGCGACGAGAGAAGAGGGAAGAGAGGGGTGTTCGGCGTGAGGGTTTGGAGAGGGAGAAATTGCCGAACCAAATAAAAGAATTAACCCAAACCAACTTAAGTTCTTAATTTATATTAAGTGGGTAACTAGGCCCAACTCAAATATAAATATAAACGTTTCCCTTCTCTTTCAGCACGGCCCTGCTGGGTTCAACTGGTTACTAGCATTATCCCTAAGTCATAGGTCTCAGGTTCAATCCCCGCCTAAGCTATTTTGCGGTTCTAATTATTTTTGCTGCTTCCGCTACTCGGAAAATTCCGGAAAAATATCTAAAATTTCCAGAAAAATCATAGAATATTCCTAAAATAGTTTTGAGAATTTTCGGGCGTTACAGCGTGGCAGTGGCAGGAGGAGCCTCCGAAATGGGCTGCTCCAGAATGTATAGTTTACGTTCTTGGGTGAGAACTATTCTCAGGTTCCTGTACCAGTCCAGGAAATTTGCTCCGTTGAGCTTGTCCTTCTTAAGGACAAATCGCAGGGAGAAGATGTTCGTATTCGACGTCATGGTAATCTACAATAGAAATAAATGCAGAAATAAGTATCATATTCTTAATCATTTAATTAGGCCTTTAACTAAATGATGCTCCCACTGAATTCTATAATTCATGTGGGACAAGATCCACATCATACTAACCCTTGAGTTAGCTTTGGCTAATACGCCCAAGGCTTAGTATGATCGGTAGGTAATGATTACCAATTACATCTCTATGCAACTCTTGTTTATAGGATCAAAATTTGCATTTATATTAAAACTCGAGTTAGCTTTGGCTAATACGCCCAAGAGTTAATATAAACGTGATTTTGACCTATCTACCAACCATTGGATAATGCCTATAGTTAAACTCGATCTAATTGAGTTAACTTGTTACTCAATCTAATTGAGTTGTACTCACCCATGCGTTGATAGGCGGGACCAAGATTGTCCCTCCGTACCCTACCAAGATAGTATGTGTTGCTCTGTTTTGGCAGATTCAACAACAACATGCGATCGAGGTAGTGATAGGTATCACGGCATGGTAGGCATTACGAGTTGTCACGATTTAGATCTAATCTAAATGATGATGCGTATCATATACTCGATAGATCTAATCTAATCGAAGGGTGCTTCATGTGCACGACTTAGATCTAATCTAATCGTTAGGCACTAATTAATTGCTTAATTAACTAGCATGCATCACATACACACAAAAGCAATTAATTAAATAATTTTGTGATTATGTCATGGCCCTACTAAGATCTTCTCAAGCCAATGAGAAGATCGGAAGGTCATCCTAAGGTCAACAGCTTCTCAAGCTCCTTCCTTTGACCACCTCGTGTTGCTCGCGCCCTCCTCGTAACTCCGTCTCGAGTGGACCTTCCACCGCTTCAAAATTTACATTACATTTTGAAACTCGAGTTAGATTAAAGTCTAAATTTAATTTACAACAAGAATAAAAGAGAAAGGCACGACGTGCAGGTCGCGAAAAATAAAAACATACAACACGCACATCACACCACGGCACGCAGGCCGTATTAGGAATTACAACACAAATTATCCAATAGAATTGGGTCTTTGGGCCATGACTATCACAAAAATAATATATAATTCAAAATTATATATTTCTATAATTTTCTGTAATTTTTTCTATAATTTTTAAAATTTTTACGAGTACAATTTTCCAGCGGTTCCGTTTAGCGGTTTTCAGGCGGAATCGCGGAACGAATCCCCTTGCGGGGCCAGGGGCAGCGCCCCTACCCGCGATCTAACCATCACGAGGGTTCCATTGCGATCTAACAGCACCGTAGCCCGCTGTCCCAAAATGTTTTGGGGCGAAACTTGGCCGTTTTGGAAAAATCTTCCCGGTAGCGGAAGCCTACAAGCGCCGAAACACTTGTGCTTCGTTTCTACGAGAAAATTACCCATAATAACTATAAAAAACATAAATTTACAGAATATTACAGAACTGAAAAGTTTTCATAAAACACAAAATAAAATCGTATTCGTCTTCGCACGTGGCTCTGATACCACTGTTGGGTTTTTCAGGCCGCGAAAACCGCGTTTTCGCGTCGCAGAAACCCCGAAAGCCCCAAAGCCAACGGATCCGTGCAAAGAAAAATTTCTAAAACTATGAATATGAGTTTCACACTCCATATCTATAGTAGATAAGAGTTATACCTTGAAGCATGCCCTCGCAAATCCCGCTAGTCCAACGGTATGCCGGATCTCGAAGTTGTCAACGTAGACAACTCTCTAGTGATATCCACACGAACAAGAAGTGTTCTCTAACACTCAAGGATGGAGAAGAGAGCACCACAAGTGTGCTAGCACTTCTTGGGCTCTCGGGTAGGATTTGAAAGGAAGAAAAAGAGAGGATGCAAAAGGAATCTCATACACTCAAGAAGTAGTATCCTCCTTTGTGACCTTCACTCTTCCTTATTCTCTTGGAACTCACTCAACCACCTTCACCCTTTCTTAGAACTCACGGCAATAGCAGCAAGGAGGAAGAAAGACCAAGGAAGAAGATGATAGAATGAATGCACATATCAACACACAAAACCAAAACCTCAACACTACATTAGTGTGGCCGGCGACACCTTGTAACCGCCCCATTTAATGTGGCCGGCCACATTAAATGGAATGGAATGTGTAACCTCCATGAGGTGGCACACCATGATGAGGTGGAGATGATGTGGCAAGGTTAGTCATGCTAAGTAGGATGAGTCAACCTTCATGATGTGGCAATATCAAGTCAAACTTGATGTTTCAACTTCCATTTGGTCAAGTCAAAATTGACCAATTTTCTTCCTTGTTGAGTTAAATCCAACCTTTGATTCAAGTCAATTTCAATTTAATGAATCTCAATTCATTAATATAAATTTACTCAATGAATCAAATTTAAATTAGACTCATTCAACAATTGAATGTAATTGAGTCTAAATCAATAAGTCTAATTTGAATTAATCTGAATCCAATCCTTGGTGCATCATATGAACCTAATCCAATTGGTTCATCATATGAACCTAATCTCCATCCACTTGTTCTTTGTGTGTGACCCAATAGGTTCTTGTAACGTTGGTAATGTTTCTAAACTCCTTTAGAAACATAATCAACGAGCGGCATCTAGCAATACATCATTGCTACCCAAGTTACAAGACTGTTGAGATTCAACATCACCTTGTGACAACTAATTGTGACTCCTCACAATATGTGACATTGTCCTTCTATCCTAGACATCTAGATTGATCAATGTGAGGCATAGACCGTGTCATCCTCTAATCAATCTAAATCTTGAAGTCCAAGTAGACTCACTCAATCAAATGAGCTCAACATCTCATGTTGACTCATTTGGGCATGGCCATGCACATCGTGGTCTAACTCTATCAAGAATATCGATGTCGCACCTGTCATATGGGAGGAATAGATCCCATCTACATCACTCACATCCCTCTGCATAATTCGTTATATACCCAGTAATCGCCTTTATAGTCCACCCAGTTACGGGTGACCTTTGACGAAACCAAAGAACATAACTCCTTATGTAGGGAACCATGGTGACTTCAGGTCTAAGGACCAATAGTCATACTAATAGTCACATGAGAAAGTATATGATACTCATATAATGATCCATGATACTTTCTCATGGCGGGTCATTCAGTATACATTCTCCAATACATACCCATGTGTCAACTTGATATCTCCATATCCATGACTTGTGAGATCAAGTCATCGAGTTGACCTACATGCTAGTCTTATTGCATTAACATTGTCCCTGAATGTTAATACTCGACTAGGAATGATTAAGAGTAGTGTTCCCTATATCATCTCACTATCGATTCAACCAATCGATTGATATAGGTAAGAACCTTCTACTCAAGGACGTTATTATACTTAGTTTATTTGGCACCAATACAAGTAAGAATAATAACCAAAAACCAAATGCCTTTATTTATATAGAATATGATACAATAAGTCCAAAATACAATCATCAAATGATTGGCTCTAGGGCTCTAGCTAACACCTAGAAGGAAGAAGAAGGTGCTTGGTGGTTCTCGTCTCGGAAGATCGTTGCCCCACACAACGTCCCAGGTTAGAAGAGGAATACGGTAGAAGATCAAGAGGTTGTTTTTCGCATACAAAGAAAGGTATAACTAGTAATTGTTTTCCGCATCATACTAGTTTTCTTTGTATTGTTATTTTTGGAAATACCAAACACAAGAGGCATATGATTCTAGAGTTTTCGAAATAGTTTTTCGAGTTTGTGTTTTCTTCTTTTTCAAATTTGTGATTCGATTGTTCTTTTTGGTTAACCTAGAGTTATTTAAGGAAATAAATATTAGCTTTCCTTAAAAGGCTTTGCCTAGGCGGTGGTGGTTGCTCCCATATCTAAGAAGGCCATGTGCCTTGCCATGTAGTCCTGGAAGCCGATTTTGAAAATTAATATTTATGGAATTAATTACTTAGGTAGATTTGAATCAATAGTGTTAAGTTCCGCTTGCGATTCAAATCTAAACCATTATGAACATATAAGTTAAATTTGGAATCAATGATGTTAAGTTCAGTCTGCGATTCCTAATTTAACTTCTAAAGAACACAATAGGTTATTTAAGGAAAGGTTCGACACTTATACAAAAAAATTTTATATAGTGGAACCGGTACGATTTTCTTAGGACTAACCAACAATTGGTATCAGAGCTAGGGTTTGCCTCTGTGTGTTTGGTTTTCAAATTAGGTTATGCACATGTCATACATAATTTAGGCAGGATAATAGTAGGATGTGCTAACTTTGTGGTTGCAGGCTCCAACTATTATGGCATATTTTTATTGTGTGTGATTGGACCCTTGGACATGTCAAGGGCATTTAATTGTCTGTGCATGATTTTAAAATTAAATACAGCAGGAGCTGTATTGGTTTTTAGAATTTTATTTTTTGTAAGATCTAGAATACATGTACATTCTCTCGTGGAATATAGGATCGATATATGTAAAATTCTATTTTTGTCATGGATCGGATTCTTGCGAGGTGTGATACTTTTGGAGCACCAGAGGCGCAGCAGAATAAGAAGCAAGATAGATGCGACAACTCAACCCGATAGCGGTGGCTAAAGATGGCAGCAGCTAGGGTTTGAGCACATGGAGGACAGTAACAGGAATAGGCCATAATAGTTGGAAAATAATTTCCATATTTATTGCTTTTATTTACTGTGTTGTGTGTGTATGCATGTGATGTATGCTAGGATAACTTAAAATTCCTCACTTTAAATAACTAAGTGGGAGAGGGATTTATTTTAATAAATTCCATGGTCTCCATTACTGGTTTGTAAGTGATGCAAACAAACTTGCGTGTTGGCTCTGAGTACCTTCCTCCATATCGGATGAGTTTGTTTGCGGATCAATAGATCAAACTTCCATTTAGAATGACTATAGGAAATTAATTAAGAGCGTGTGATCTTCTCCATCGGAAGGGGCATAATCTTATTAATGGACTTAGTGTCAAGTAATAGTATACACTTAGGCACGTCTAATAGTATCCTCCCCATCGGAGTCACTGCTATTATTTGTGTGACAAAGGAAAACCAACTATTAATTTGTCAAAAAGATAAGTTGACAAGATAATAAAATTAAAACCCCCTCCTACAAATGTCGAGTTTTTGTATACGTCCACACTATTGTGGCATACAAAAATTCATGATGTATGAGGCAATTTTATTTGTCAGTTTGACAAGGAAATAAAATTAATGGGAAAAACCCCTCTAACAAATGTTTGGTTTTGTATACGTCCACACTATCGTGACATACAAAATTCACGGTGTTTGAGGTAATTTTATTTGTCAAAAAGACTTATTGACAAGATAATTAATGGGTAAAACCCTCCTTTTACAAATGTTCAATTTTGTATACGTCCACACTATCGTGGCATGCAAAATTCACGGTGTTTGAGGTGTTGGTGAATTTAAATAATATTGTTTGAGGAATCAATGTTATTTTAAATTCAAAAGTTTTGACCAAATATTTGATCAAAGATAGATCAACTATTAATTTTATTCGTCATAAAGTAGGTTGACGAGATAATTAAATTAATGGATAAAATCTCTTTTTTGATTTTGTATACGTCCACACTATCGTGGCATACAAAATTCATGGGGATTTTAAGGTGTTGGTCTTGACCAAATATTTTTGTGATTCTTAGGATTTAAAATGTTTGTCAATCCCCTAGTTGTTATACTATAAAATAGACTTAGTAGTCCCAATTGTAATGATTGGAAATAGGACTTGGGCATTTAGGTAGACTGCCCTCTTAAAACTAAGAACAAAATAGGTGTATTTCATTCATTAGTTAATACATGATTAGTGGTGTTATCTACCGGTACCTGGTGTGTAGATACAGGAGCCACTGATCATGTTTGCAATTCATTGCAGAGGTTCCAGGAAACTCGATAACTATATGAAGGAGAAATCACCGTACGTGGGCACTACTGCAAAAGTAGTAGCTGTTGCAGTGGGAGATGCTTATCCTCTAATAGGGATAAAATATGGATTTTAAGAAATTATCTTTACGTACCAAGTTTAGAAATAATTTGATTTCAGTTTTAAACTATAGAAGAATAGATATTCTATCTATTTTCATAACAAACTTGTTATCAAGAAAATAGGAAAGATATCTGTTCTGGTACATTGGTTAACAATTTATAAATCCAATAACTCCCACAATGCAATAAATGGAAATTAATAACACATCTTCTAACTATTAAGAGAAAGCAACCTTCAGAAATGAACCAATTATATCTTTGGCATCAAAGGTTAGGTTATTTTAACTTAAGTAGAATTCATTGGTAGCCGATGAACTTTTGGGTTCATTGGTAGTGGAAATCTTTTCAACCTAAGAGTTTTACTTGTACGGAAAAATAACTGAGAAGCTTTTAAGTCTAAGGGATATGGAGCCAAAGATATAATGGAATTGGTTCATTCTGATTTGTGTGGTCCTATGCCTATCCAAGACAAGAGGTAGTTTCGAATATTTCGTCTATTTTATAAACAACTATTCGAGACACAGATAGATTTACTTGATACACCGCAAGTCTAAGTGCTTTGATTAGTTCAAAGAGTACGAGGCTGATGCGGAGAAATGTTAAAGGAAAAATATCGAGACACTACGGTGAGATCGTAGTAGCAAATACCTGTTGGGAGAATTTAGGAGTCACTTATCAGAAGTAGGGATTCAATCCCAACTAACTGCACTTGGTACATCCCAACAGAATGGTGTTGTAGAAAGAAGGTATAAGGCTCTTATGGAATAATTTGATCGATGATGAGTTACCAAATTCATTTTAAGGATATACACTAGAAACGGAAGTGAACATAGTACTTTTTAAGTCAGAACTCTCTACTCCCATAGAATTGTAGAATGGGCGTAAGCCTAGTCTGAAGCATATTCAGATTTGGGTGGTCTAGCACGTGAGAGACACTAAAAAATTGGACATAAGTTCACTTGTTTGTGAGTTATCCTAGAAAAATGAAAAGAGATTTGTAGTCCTTAAATTCGGAAGGTCATTGTTGGCACCAATGCTCGATTTTAGAAAAGGACTATACTATAAACCACAAGCCCCATGAGTAAAAATTGTTCTTAAGGAAATTAAAGGACACATCTAACCGAGTATCAACTGTACGAGATGAAATATCACAAGAAACTGCAACACGTATCACAAATGATACACAATTGCAGAAAGTACCTCGTCGTAGTGGGAGGGTTATAGGCAACCTAAAAAGATTCATATTTTGGGAGAGTTTTTTGACTTGATCCCTGGAGGACATGAACCTGATCTCCGGACATATGACGAAGCACTCCAAGATAAAGATGCAACAACTTTGCAAAAAATACAGAATTAGAATATATGTATTCTAATAGACTCTGGAAGCTTATAAAATCACCTAATGGTGTAAAAGCCATTGGGTAAAAATAAGTCTACAATAGGAAAAGAGGGATAGACAAGAAGGTAGAAACTTTCAAAGCAAGGCTTGGAAACTTTTTTACCGGTAGCCATGCTTAAGTCTACCCGGATTCTTTTATCTATGAGATTTAGCAAGTGGATGTCAAGACAGCTTTCCTTAATGGAACTCTTAAAGAAAACATCCAGAAGGGTTCATTGCAAAGAGCAAAGAGCATCTTGTGTGTAAGCTCAAACAGTCTATGGACTGAAGTAAAGCTTCAAGGTCTTGGTACATTCGGTTTAATAAAGTAATCCAGACCTATGGATTTATTTAATAACCGAATGAGTCTTTTGTATACAAAGAGTGTGATGGAAACGTGGTAGTATTTCTTGTACTATACGTAGATAACATTTTTGGTAGTTGGAAACAATATCAAAGTGTTGTCAGAAGTAAGGGTATGGTTGTCCAAACAATTTGATATGAAGGACTTGGGAGAATGCATATATTCTTGGGATCAAAGGGATCGCAAGAAAAGAATATATTTTACTTATCCCAAGCTTCATATATCGAAACAATCTTAGCTCGTTTTAGCATGCAGAACTCCAAGAAAGGTTTCTTACCTTTTAGGCAAGGAGTAGCTTTATCTAAAGAGATGTCTCATAAGACATCAAAGGAAATAAAGGACATGAAGGTAGTTCCTTATGCTTCGGCTGTAGGAAGTCTAATGTATGCAATGTTGTGTACGAGACGGGATATCCGTTTTGTCGTGGGCATGGTTAACAGATATCAAAGTAATTCTGGACAAGGACATTTGTCTGCGGTAAATCATATATTGAAGTACCTTAAAGGCACTAGAGATTATATGCTAGCTTACAAGGCAGATAATTTGGTCCTTGTGGGTTACATGGATTTTAACATCCAATCGAAAAGGGACAATAGTAAGTCAACCTCGGGGTTTTGTATTTACTTTAGGAGGTAAAGTCATAACTATGGAAGAGTGATAAGCATAGGTGCTTTTTTGGACTCCACCATAGAAGCTGAGTATATGGCAGCCTCTGAGTTAGCCATAGAAGCTGTATGCCTCAGATACTTCAAGATAGACTTAGATATGATTTCTGGTTTGCCCAAAATAATTTGATGGAGTAGAAAACTTGAAGAAACCATAAGTCCATAAGGCAAGTAAACATAATAGAGCGCAAGTACCACTCAATACGAGAAATCGTATAAACGTGGAGAAGTTGTTGCCGCCTAGATTACATCAGATGATGACCTATAGATCTTTTCACTAAGGCCCTTAATGTAACGCCCCGCCCCTCCTGCTAAGGCCACGGGGGTTACTTTACCCTACTTAACAACTTATTAACTTATTATAGTGGAAGTCTTACTTGTAAATTTTTGAAACATAGAATCCATATGTCATACCTTACATTATTTCAGGACATATAGGAACTAACATGATAAATGTCATGGAGTTACAATCATAAAAATATCAAACAAGCATAACTCATATTTAACGAAAGCAAGTCTTTTCTTCTTTAGCCAGTCACTACCACACACATCCTGCTAGCCCCTCCTGCTGCTCCCCTAGTCCATCCAAACTTTGCCTTTATCTGTGGTACAAGAAAGTAAGCTGTGAGCACTCATGGCTCAGTAAGTTCCTTTCCTACTCACAAAATCCGTATATTATGTCAACAATCACAAAGCATATATCAAAGCATAAAGTATCATAGCATATCATACATGATCATCATATATATATCATGAGCACAATCATAGATATCATGGCATAATAATGGCATAAACACAAGGTAGCATGACATATCATAACATGATCATCATATATATATCATGACATATTCATAAAGCATATGCAAGGTGAACTTTTAAAACATGCATCATGACTTTTTAAAACGTATAGCATAGATACTTAAACATAATCTCAACATAAGGGGATCCCGGCTTGTACCACGTACATAAATGCGCGCGTCCTAGTAGGTCCAAGGTAGCAAGTCTTGAACCCTACAAGGCATATACTAGGCTCGTTTCTTAGTCCATCGACCTAGGGGCACTTAGGAGCCCATCCCTAACGAGGCCCGTTTCTTAGTCCATCGACCCCGGGGCGCTTATGGAGTCCACCCTTGGTACAAGCCTTAAAAGTAAAATAGCATGTCATATTTACATAGTCCATATCACTCATGTCATATTCATGTCATGAAGAGTGCTCTTGATCCCACTTATAGGGAAGCAACTCTTTTAGGCATAGCTTAAAGCATGTATAATTGAGCACACAACATATCATGATTTTGAGCACACAGCATATCATGAACACATGCATAATTAAGCATACAACCTATCATGATCTTAAGCACACAACATATCATGAACTTGAGCACATAGCATATCATGAGTTTAAGCACATATCATATCATGAGTTTGAGTACTTAGCATATCATGAGTTTAAGCACACAGCATATCATGAACTTGAGCACATAGCATATCATGAAATTTAGCACACAACATATCATAGACTTGAGCACATAGCATTTCATGAAATTTAGCACACAGCATATCATAAAAATAAGCACATAACATATCATGAAACTTAGCACACAGCATATCATGAATAGGACCTAACATATATAAATGAACCTCACAACATGTCATACTCTCCACATATCATAAAGCATTGCATGTGAAGTTCATGGAAGAACACAAAATTAGGTCTCTATCCCTAGTGACAAGTGGTGGCCGAAACATATAGAGGTGGTTTAGGTTATCAAGCAACAAAAGAACATGTGAACCCTAAACATCTATCATTTCTTATGACATAATGTAACGCCCGCCCTCCCTGCTACCCTAAGGGACGGGGCTACGATACTCTACGTATAAATTTTTCTTTTTAAAACAGCGGAAGACTTAAAATAATTTTCATAGTTTTAATAAAACTTTTCTTTTAAATTTCTTTTGAACTATACTATCACATGGCATCAAAATCATAACATCAAATCTTGTGGAATCATAATGTCAAGCCACACATGTTTAGGTATCACAAGTCATAAAATACCAATGCATAGTTCTTTAAAGAAACTTTAAGCAGGTTCTTATTTATTTGGTTGCCTAGCCACTGCCACACACATCTTCATTGCCCCTCCCGCTGCTCCTCTAACTCATCCAGCTTTTTCCTTTATCTGTGGTACAAGGAAAGTAAGCTATGAGCACTCATGGCTCAGTAAGTTCCTTTCCTACTCACTAAAACCAACAATCAGCACATAATCAAGAATGCATCAATAAGTCATAATCTCAACTAATCATGGCATAACATAGCATTCTATTCAAACATATCATGCATCATAATATAATCACAACTAGTCATAGCATATCAAGCATCACCATGGCCGAAACATATACATAGTGCATTGCATAAAACATAGCTAGACATGGCATAACAAACAAGTATCATGGTATATCAAAGCATGGCCAAAACATGTATATCAAAGCATCATACTATGGCCGAAACATGTACATCAAGGCATCATCATATCTATGGCCGAAATCTATATATCAAGCATCAACAATTCCATGGCCGAACATGTCTATAAGGCATAGCATGAACATAACATAATCATACCTTATCATGGCATATCATAATCAAGAGCATAACATGAAACATAGCGTAATCATAAGGTGTATGCAATATGATTTTGGAAAACATGTATCCGAAAAACATGTGTATGTCTCATGATCTTTAAAACCATTTTCTTTTACATATATACTTGAAAATAATCTCAACATAAGGGGGATCCCGGCTATGTACCACTTACATATTGCGCGCAACCTTGTAGGTCCAAGGTAGCAAGTCTTGAACCCTACGAGGCAAACATACTAGGCCCTTAGTCCTAGGGGCACTTAGGAGCTCATCCCTAAAGAGGTCCTTAGTCCCCGGGGAGCTTATGGAGCCCACCCTTGGTACAAGCCACTCACACATAAAGTAAAGTACATGTCATACATATCATGTATCATAAAAGCATGCATCACTTAGGCACACATCATAAAAGAATGCATCACTTAGGCATACATTATGTCATAAAAGTATGCATCACTTAGGCATACATCATATCATAAAGGTATGCATCACTTAGGCATACATCATGTCATAAAGGTATGCATCACTTAGGCATACATCATATCATAACAATATGCATCACTTAGGCATAGATCATAAAAGCATGCATATCTTAAGCATAAAGCATATCATCAAGCATGCATGATTTAACCACATAGCATATCATGAAAGCATGCATATTTTAAGCAATAACCATGACATCAAAGCATGCATAATTCAACCACATATCATAACATAAGCATGCATATTTTAAGCACAAGGCATATCATATCATAAAAGCATGCATATCATATCATAAGTCATAAATCACAAGCATATATTTTAAGCATAAGGGTGTATCTTGTGATTATCCTATCATAGGAAACATGGTATCATATTTGTCTTGGTTTTAAGCTTCCTAAACCCTTGTGGCCGAACCCCTTTAGAGCTCAATTTAGGTTAAACACAACATCCAAGCATGTGGCACCTAAATTATCATCATAACATTTTCATAGGAAGCATTATAAACATGATTAACTTAGTTTCTAAGTTCCTCAAGTCCTTAATTCCATATGGCCGAAACCTTAAGGTGTGAAACAAGGTTCCATATGACATAAAGGTATGGACAACTTTAAATCATATTTATAACATTTTTACCAAGGAACAAGGTAAACACATTTGACACATTTGAATTAGTTCCTAAGTTCTTTAAGCCCTTAACATATGTCATGGCCGAAAATTTAACAAGTTCTCATTAGGGCTACAAACAAGCATACAAGCATGTGAACTTGGACTAACATTATGTATAAATTCATACAAGGCATTATATACTAGTTATGGCCGAAACATACCCTAGCATCATTTTAGGTCATAAACCAACATATAGCAATTGAACCTTGGCTTTCTACTTATCATATTTCATGTAGAGTGACATGAGCATATTTAATTTAAGTCCTAGGGTTTCTAGGGCATCTATTCCATCATGACCGAAACATACAAGGATTCATTTAGGTCATGGAAAAATCATACAAGCATGTGAAACAATCAACACATTATCCTATTTTCATAAGAAGTACTTTTAACACATTTGGTTTCATTTCTAAGGCCTCTAGGTCTTTTAAACCCTACTTGGCCGAAACTCACAGAATATAAACTTGCTTCAAATAGTCTAAAAGCATGAGAATTTATACAAGTTTCATAGCATATATAAGAACAAGCATAATGAGTATACATATGGATTGTGTCTTAGGCTTTCTAGGTTTCTTTTTCTCTTTTTCTTTTATTTTTTTCTCATGGACGAGACCTACCATTCCTTAGCTAGGTTCTTAAGTGGCCTAAAGCATGAAAAACCTATGTAAGTTTCATGGCAAAAGTTACTAAGAAACATATATACAATTTGGTTCATGAATAAGCTAGGACCCCTTGTGGTCATACATATTATATGTCATGCAACTAATTTTTCTACACCCTAATTAAGCATGAGGGCATTAAACAACTTCCATATCTAAATAGCACAGAGGTCTTGAGCATATTAAAATTTTGTTTAAGCTTTTCTAAGCTATCCATCTCATCATGGCCGAAAAAAAACCCTAAGAAGGAGTTCATGAAATTCTAGCAACATTCAAGCATACAAATCCTTTAAGATCTTTCTATTCTATCACATGAGCATGGTTATTTAAGTTTAAAGGTCTTCCTAACCCTAAACCCTTTCTTGACCGAATCATATGAGTGGGTTTTCTTTTAGTTTCAAATATCTTCTAAGGAAGAAAACTAATACATGATACTTAATATTTCATAGGGAGACCCTTGTACTAGTTGGGTAAAACAATAAATTTCCCTAGCCTCTTAAGAATATTTTTGGCCGAAATTCTTGGGTTCATTACTCCTCTGATCAAGCATCATATAGGTATAAAAGCATGAAGAAGAACCCCTTTACATAGCAAAGAAAAATCTATCATATAGTGAAGACTAGTTTAAACACCATTAGATTTTGAAAGCTCTTCTTGGCCGAATTTTCTCAAACTTGTTTCTAGGTTTTAAAATCTTCATAAAATCTGAAAAGCACATAAAAGCCTTGTACCACAGGTGAGGGGAAAGCTTACATCCTTTTTCGCTTGTGGATCTAAGGTTTGAAGAAGAAGAAGTAGCCTCTTCTTCTAGTTCCTTTCCCTTGATTCCTTTGCTAATTCCTCCTTGTATCTTAGGTTTTCTTAGGAGAAAACCTTGGCTTGGGGCCGAAAATGGAGGAGAGGGGAACTGAGGTTTCGGTGAGGGAGAGGAGAGAATGAGAAAAATGAGAGAAAATAGAATTTTCCCTTTACATATTCTCTTTTATGTTAAGGGGGAAGAGGTAGCAAACTTAGTTTTTTGCTTTCCTTCTCCCTTAGCCCTTTTTTTCTATTTTATTTTTATTTTTATTTGTTTATTTATCCTCATCATTCATGGTGAAATAAGGGGGAATGAATCCCCTTAATTCCTCTTTAAACATTTCGGCAAAATCAAAGAGGAAGAGGGAGAGGAAGGGAGGAAGGCAAATTGCCTTTCTCTTGCTCTTTACTTGTTTCCTTTTGGCTAGCTTTTACTCTTACCTTTATCATGAGTTTCCCTTCTTTGCTATCAACATATTATTCCTATCCCAACTGGGCATTACCCATTAATTCTATGAAATATAATATAAGAGGTTCAAGGTTCAATCCTTGACCTCTCCCTATTTTTATTTCTTTTTATTTCCTTTTTGGTTCAACTCACTTCCAATTATTTTTCTAAGGCAAAATCCCACATTCATATATTTATCTTACAAGCTTAGTGGGTATTACACATAAGAGGCATCTTAAGCATGTTAGGTATAGGTTCCAAGCTTTCTAGGTCCCTTTTCATAACCTGGCCGAAACTTATTAAGCCTCCTTTTGGGTTATTAACAACATATAAGCATGAACAACCTTAACAATTTTCATATCATATTCCATAAGAAACCACTTGAACATATTTGATTTAGGTTCCAAGTTCTCTAAGCCTTTAGCCCTAACATGGCCGAAACCCTAGCAACATGTTTCTAGGGTACAAGCAACATGAAAAGGTTAAACTTCATACTAACATATCAATACATATCATGAGAATCACCATAAGTACATTTAGTCTAAGTTCCAAGCTTCTCAAGCCTTTTAATCTAATGTGGCCGAATCTTGTAAGCATGGGTATTAAGTTGCTAGTGGCATATTAGCATGAAGACCATAAGAACTTTCCTAGCATTCATTTCAAAGATTAACATGGACCACTTAGTTTAGAAATTTAAGCATCCTAGGTCAAAAAAGACAATTGTGGCCGAATACTAAAGAACAAGAATTCAAGTTTCAAGCAACATGTGAACATTAATTTATTTCATATCTCTTCATCAAGTAGAGCATAAGTATCTTAGACTTGATTTAAACCTTCCTAGGGTTCAAGTCTTGAAATGGCCGAACCATCATATATAAGAAATATTGTTCAACTTAACCTAAGATCATGGCATGTCACATTAGCTTCATATCTTGTCTTATAAGAATCATAGCATGCTTAAATTTTTAGGTTTAAAGCCCTTCTAGGCTCTCAACTCTATCTTGGCCGAATATACATGAATATGGAATCAAGTTTAAATTGACTTACAAGTGGGGAAAAACATCAACAACACCACTTATCATTAGGTACATATCATAAAAACAAGGTAGCATGCTTGGTTTAGATTTAGAGCTCTACTAGCTCTTTTGTTCCTTCTATGCCGAAAATCCAAGTTCATAAATTTATGTTCTAGCCAAACATTCTAGCATGAAAATATTTGTTTATCTCTCCTACCATAAGGTACATAACATAAGCCAAAAATCATGAACATATCTTAGTTGGTTTTCAAGGTTCTTTAAACTCTCTCTTTTTTTTTTCTTTGTTTGGCCGAAACCCTTATGAATTAACCATAGGTTTTTAAGCAATATTTTTCATAACAAACATATATCTATTGTACCACAGGTGAGGGGAACTTACATCCTTTCGCTTGTGGTTTTTCTTAAGGAGGAAAGTGTTCTAGTTGTTAAGGAAGGGAGAAGTTTCTTCCTCTTGTGCCTCCTTTGATTTCCTTTGCTTGGGGAGGCTAGAACTTGAAGGTTTCTTCTTGAAAATTGGCTTCCTTGGAGAAGAACTTGACTTAGTGCTCGGATCAAGGAGTGGGTGGATCTCCTAGTCTCGGTGAAGAAAGAAAAGAAGGAAGGAGGAGGAAGAATGAGGGAAATGAGAGGTATACTTCTCATTTTTTTCTATTTATTCACCATGAGAGAAATTTATGTCCTCATTAATTTTTCCCTTTAATTCATCCATTATTCTTTCTCTTGATTCCCACGAAAAGAAGGAGGAGAGGGAAGGGTGAGGAAAACAACTAGCTTCTTCATATTCCTTCTCTTAATCAAGAGGGAGAAGAGGTGAACAATTTGGTTTTCTCTTGCTCCTTGTTTTATTTTTCTTCTCTCCTTTAACTAATATTTTTATTCCTTCCTATGCATATGTTACTTTCTATCCTAGTGGTGATCATGCCATTAATCTTTCTCCATTATTGGTGGGAGGTTCAAGGTTCAATCCTTGGCCTCCACTTCTTACCTCTTATTTTTATTTTGTTTCTTACTCTTCTTTTTCTCTTATCCTTTTTATTTATTTCATGCTCTTAATGAGAATAATACCTATGTATTCATATAACAAAAATTCATGGGTGTTACACTTAAGGTAAGAGCTGTTGATGGGCATGTTAAAGGGTTGGGAATCAGATGTATGGCAGCAGATTTGGCAGCTTAGACTTTTAGTATAAGTGGGAGATTGTTAGAGTGTATACTAAAAGCCTAGCTTTTGGTATAAACATTTATCTAGAAATAAAAATCACATTGGTCAAATATCTACATTTATGATAAATGTAGTTGTTCAATTAATTTATATTGTAGATAACTTGGTGTGTGGTGTCACACACAGAAGATCATGTTATTAGTTCTTTATAAATTATAAACAGTTGCTCACGACTAAGATGGAAAGGAACAAACCATTGGAATAGTCGTAGTGTAATTAGGTATTAGTTTATCTTGACTAATAAATTACACTAATACACTCTAAGTGTATTGAGTAGGACCATTTTAGGTAAGTTCTTTTTACACTGACTTGATAAAAGAACTAGACCTTAGTTATTATGGAAGTGTGTGCTCTTAATCCTAATATAATAACAATGACATATATTTGATATTTATTTCTTTAATTTATCAATGGGTGAGATTTAGTTCGATAAATCAATAAGCCTGATAAGTTGGTAAATGATATCACTTATAGTGTGTGTTGTTGATTATAGAAGGAATCTGTGTTCTAGTAATCTAGGTTGAGAATGACCCCAAGAGGAGCTCATAAGGATTGTCATGTTAAACCCTACAGGTGGACTTAGTCCGACATGACGATAAGGTTGAGTGGTACTACTCTTGGACTAAGATATTAATTAAGTGAGTTGTCAGTAACTCATTTAATTAGTTGGCATTCATTATCTTAAACACAGAGAGTCTAACACACTCATAATAAGAAGGAGCCCAAAATATAATTTGGGATTGGTGCGGTAGTTCAATAGTAGTTCTTTAGTGGAATGAATTATTATTGATAAAATTAAGTTATGTGTTCGGGGCGAACACGGGATGCTTAATTTCATCGAGAGACCAAAACCAATTCCTCCTCTCGTTCCCTATCGTAGCCTCTTGTATATAGAGATTTATACCCACCACATACCCACCTTCTTACCCAACCAATAGGGGATGGCCAAGCCAAGCTTGAAGCTCAAGCTTAGGGCCGGCCAAGCCTACAGGTTGAGCCTTAAGGTGGCCAGCCATTAGCTTGGAGCCAAGCTTAGGTGGTCGGCCACATCATATTAAAAAGGGATTTTTGTAAAAATTATTTCTTATGTGGATATCATGGTTTTAAAAGAGAATTTAAAATTTAAAATCTTTCTTTTTATAGCTTTCTACAAAAGATTAAGAAAAGATTTGAAATCTTTCCTTATTTGTAGATTGAAAGGAAGATTTTAATTTTGAGAAAACTTTCCATTTAACCATGTTCATGATTTAAAAGAGAGTATAAAAAATAAATATTCTCTTTTATAAGTTTCTACAAAAGATTAAGATAAGATTTGATATCTTTCCTTATTTGTAGATTAAAAGAGATTTTAATTTTTAGAGATAACTTTCTTTTTATCCACATGTTTAGAAGAAAGATTTTAATTTAAAAAATTTTCTTTTTACAAACCAACATGAAGGGAAAATTATTCGATAAATTTTTTATAAATTTCCGGAGAAAATTAAGAAGTTTTAATTAAAACTCTCCTTGTTTTGGGGAAATAAGTGGTCGACCCTGTATATTGAGAAGGGAAAATTATTTTTAATTAAAAATTTCCTTATTTGCCAAGACCAAGGATTATAAAAGAGGGGGGGGGGGGGGGGGGGGGGGGGAGGTGCCTTCATGGGTGAACGACTCTATTATTCTTCTCCTCTCTTTTCCTCCTTGGTGGCCGGCCCTAGCTTCTCCCTCTTCTCTTCTTCTTGTGGCCGGCGGCAACCTCTCTTGGAACTCTTGATGGTGGCCGGTTCTAGCTAGGAGAAGAAGGAGAGAAAGGAGGTTTTCTTTCTTGCATCCCTTGGAGCTTGGTGGTGGTGGCCGGACCTCTACTTCTCTTGGAGAATTGTGGTGGCCGAATCCTAGAAGGAAGAAGAAGGTGCTTGGTGGTTCTCGTCTCGGAAGATCGTTGCCCACACAATGTCCGAGGTTAGAAGAGAAATACGGTAGAAGATCAATAGGTTGTTTTTTGCTTACAACGAAAGGTATAACTAGTAATTGTTTTCCGCATCATACTAGTTTTCTTTGTATTGTTATTTTTGGAAATACCAAACACAAGAGGCATATGATTTTAGAGTTTTCGAAATAGTTTTTCGAGTTTGTGTTTTCTTCTTTTTCGAATTTGTGATTCGATTGTTCTTTTTGGTTAACCTAGAGTTATTTAAGGAAATAAATATTAGCTTTCCTTAAAAGGCTTTGCCTAGGCGATGGTGGTTGCTCCCATATCCAAGAAAGCCATGTGCCTCGCCATGCAGTCCTGGAAGCCAATTTTGGAAATTAATATTTATGGAATTAATAACTTAGGTAGATTTGAATCAATAGTGTTATGTTCCGCTTGCGATTCAAATCTAAACCATTAAGAACATATAAGTTAAATTTGGAATCAATGATGTTAAGTTTCGTCTGCGATTCATAAATTAACTTCTAAAGAACACAATAGGTTATTTAAGGAAAGGTTCAACACTTGTACAACAAATTTTTGTACAGTGGAACCGGTATGATTTTGATAGGACTAACCAACAGGATGACCAGGAACCCAGCAGGGCCGTGTTGATCAAAGAGAGGGCGAAAATAATTTAAGCAGTAATAGATAACAGAAATATCTAGGTATTAAAAGGGATAAGTTAAGAGAGGAAGGTTTTATTTTTGTCGTGACCTAAACCTCTTCCTCATCTCTCTCTCTCTCGCGTGTGACGCCGGTGCTCGGGCGGAAAACAAAGCCGAAGTTAGGGCTTCGTCTCCAGCGGCCGACCAAGGGTGTTTTCGTGAGATCTTCACACGTTCGTGACCGTCTCGTCGAGGGGAGCACGCAGACGTGAAGAGATCACTGAACAGAGAGCCTCTCCGCAAACCCTAGAAGTCTTCTTCTTCGGTGGTGAGTCCAAGAACGCAAAGGTAAGCGTTACTCACCTGCAGTAAGGGTAGTTTCGAGCTTTATTTTCTTTTCTCTACTACCGACACATGTTGTACCGAATCGAGGTTGCTAGGGATTTAGCTTTCCTTCTTGGCTTTCGAAATATGCTGTATAGAGTTAGTTTGTTAGAAGTTTGGGAGTAGTTTCAAGATTTGCTTTCTTCTTTGCATTTCTGCCGTACCATGTCTAAAAATTTTTGTTGCTTTATAAAAGTTTAAGTTGTGAACAAGTTTACATTGTTTTTTTAATGCCAGCAAGCTCAATTTGGTTTGTTCCACAAAAGGGACACGAACAGCCTTGGAGGTTACTGTGAAGTTTAATTTGTTTTGGAGCTTGCTGTACGGTTTAGTTGCCTTTGAGATTTCTGTGAAGTTTAATTAGTTTTGGAGCTTGTTGTACGGTTTAGTGCCTTGGAGATTTCTGTGAAGCTTAATTTGTTTGGAGCTTGCTGTACAGTTTCGGTTGGTGCTATGAAAGGGGCACGGGCAGTTTCCTTTAGAGATCACTGTGCAGTTTTGGTTGGTGCTATGAAATAGGCACGAATAGCTTTACTTTTGGGGAGTGCTCTATTGGATTTCCGTGGCTTATTTAGACCCTTTCATTATCAATTGTTTAACATGCAATAGACCCTTTTTGTTATTAGTTCCTTAACATGCAGTTTTAGATCTCTTAGTTGTGTAGTTTAGTATTTCAATGCAGATTTTTCCATTAAGCATTCCAGTTTTTAGTACTGCTATTTATTTTATAAGCATGCAGTGGGTTTTGCCTTGGTTTTGGGTGCATGTATCATGAACAGTTTGTTTAAGCTTGCTGTTTAATTGCTGAGGCATTCTTCTTATTAGAGGTATTAATAAGTAACAAGTATTTTACTTGAAGAGGCTAGTACCCGACTTCTGAGGTTGTCGTTAAACAAATCCAGGTGACCGATTCCGAGGTCTCGGCCCTGGTAAGACCAAGGTCTTTACCCTTGTAGGATTGGTGGCTCGCTACCTCAGTTTCTATTAGGGAGCGTGCAAATGGTTCTAAGCATGGGCCCAAGAGATTATTATTTTGAAGTATAAAAGTATAAGTTTTGAACAAATGGAATAAGCTTCCCATAAGTTTAAAAATCAGCAAGCGTAGCTCTTTTATTCTTACATGTTTAGACTTTCTTATTGCTGTTAGATGAGCATGAGCAGCTTTACATGTTTAGCATTTCAGTCTGTTTTGATTTCCTTGCTGTTAGATGAGCATGAGCAGCTTTACATGTTTAGCATTTCAGTCTGTTTTGATTTCCTTACTATTAGATGAGCATGAGTAGTATTTCTTTTAAAGCATTTAGTTCTTAGATTTCCTCCTGTTCATAAGCATATCCAAGTTTTGTGAGTTAGATAGCGCTTACTAAGCATTCGCTTATAGTTGCATTTTCCTCTTACTACAGATAAAGGAAAAGGAAAGCTACAGAGAAGGAAGGCGACAAGGAGATGTGAGATGGATGTGTGATGTCTGGACTATGGAAGCTTTGGGATTTTGCTTAAGAATTCATTAAGATTTTGTATTTAGACTATTGGGATTATTCTTTCATGTTGCTGGATTTGTTCATTGAATATTTTAAATTTTAGAATTCTTCCTTTTATTTGCTATGCACATTAGTTCCGCTATCTGAGTTGTATTATTGTTGCATGCATGTTCAAATTAATATAAAGTTTTAGCATGTTCAGATTAATATATATAGTTTTAGTTGAGAACAAATAATTGAGTAGAATGTATTAGATGAGTTATTTATGTTTCCAGCTGTTACTTATTGTATCCTTTGACTTTTTGAGAGTTTTAAGTATTGATATATACATGTGAGCAACACTAGTTAAGAAAAGTTAATAGTACAGTAACATCCCACCCTCACAGACTAGTAGAGTGGAGGGTGGGGTCGTTACAAGTTGGTATCAAAGCAATCCCCATTCTCCAGCATCACACACACATCAACATCAACCTTGTCGTCTTCGAGTAAGAATGTATTTATACTTTCTTTTATGCTTTTCCTTTATTATTTGTAGTATAGAGAAATCCTTAGAAGTATTTGCTTATATGTGCTTAAGTGAGATAAAAAGTCTTGTTTTGTTTTTCTATGTTTATATATATATGTCTAGAGAGTATAGAGACAATTTCAGGTTTTCTCTCTCTACAAGACTAGATGTCAAGAAGAGGACGTCCCCGTACCGCTTGTACTAAGGACCAAGCTCAGGAGAAAGAAGAGCCCAGAGCAACTGAACCAAATCTCTCTGAAGTTGTTGCTCAACTCCAGAGACAGGTGGCAGAGCAGCAACAAGTTATCGTCAATCTAATGCTAATCGGCAGCCAGTCCCTCCCACTCCCCCAACTATCAATGTGGAGACCCCAGTGGTGACTGAAGTTTCACCAGCTGCCCTGGAGGTCGCCACAGCACCTAAACGACAAGAAGCATACCTGATACAATGGCTGAAGTTGAAGCCAGAAAGTTTCTCAGGCACGACTCAGGCTTGGTTCAAGACACTAGAGAGCACAATGGAGCTTCTTGACTGGCCAGATGTCGAGAAGTGTTAGCTAGAGCCCTAGAGCCAATCATTTGATGATTGTATTTTAGACTTGTTGTATCATATTCTATATAAATAAAGGCATTTGGTTTTTGGTTATTATACTTACTTGTATTGGTGCCAAATAAACTAAGTATAATAACGTCCTTGAGTAGAAGGTTCTTACCTATATCAATCGATTGGTTGAATCGATAGTGAGATGATATAGGGAACACTACTCTTAATCATTCCTAGTCGAGTATTAACATTTAGGGACAATGTTAATGCAATAAGACTAGCATGTAGGTCAACTCGATGACTTGATCTCACAAGTCATGGATATAGAGATATCAAGTTGACACATGGATATGCATTAGAGAATGCATACTGAATGACCCGCCATGAGAAAGTATCATGGATCGTTATATGAGTGTCATATACTTTCTCATGTGGCTATTAGTATGACTACTAGTCCTTAGACCTGAAGTCATCATGGTTCCCTACATAAGGAGTTATGTACTTTGGTTTCGTCAAACGTCACCCATAACTGGGTGGACTATAAAGGAGATTACTGGGTATGTAACAAATTATGCGGAGGGATGTGAGTGATGTAGATGGGATATATCCCTCCTATATGACGGGAGAGACATCAATATTCTTGATAGAGTGAGACCACGAAGTGCATGGCCTTGCCCAAATGAGTCAATATAAGATATTGAGCTCATTTGATTGAGTGAGTCTACTTGGAGATCAAGATTTAGATTGGTCAGAGGATGACACGGTCTATGCCTCACATTGATCAATCTAGATGTCTAAGATAGAAGGGCACTTGTCATATATTATGAGGAGTCACAATTAGTAGTCACAAGGTGATGTTGGATCTCAACATTCTTGTAATATTGGGTAGTAATGATGTGTTGCTAGATACCGCTCATTACTTATGCTCCTAAATGGGTTTAGGGGCATTGCCAACATTACAAGAACCTATAAGGTCACACACGAAGGACAATTAGATGGAGATTAGGTTCATATGATGAACCAAAAGGATTAGATTCATGTGATGAATCAAATTGGATTAAGAGTAATCCTAATTGAGCTAATTGAGTTGGACTCAAGTTGATTCTTGTGTTCAATGAGTCTAATTTAGATTATGACTCATTGAATCAATTTAATTAAATGAATTAGATTCATTATATTAAATTGGCTTGAATTAAATGGTTGGATTAGATCAACCATGAAAGAGATTAAGTCAAGTTTGACTTGACTTGAGACGAAGAGGAAGAGTCAAGTTTGACTTGACTTTATGCCACATCATTTGTGAATTGGCATTAGGAGAACTAATGATGATGTGCCACATCATCACATGTGCCACCTCATGGAGGTTACAACTATTCTCTTTAATGGCCTCCACATTAATTGTGATTAATGTGAAGGGGGTTACACCACTTGTAGTGGCCGGCCACTTGATGGAAAAAGTGAAGTTTTCTTTTGGTGAGTAACTCTCATTCAAGTCATCTTCCTCCTCCTAAGCTCTCTTCTTGCTCCTTCTCTTCTCTTGGTCGTGGGTTTCAAGCAAAGGAGAAGAAAGGAGAGTGAATCCTGTGTATATAAGAAGTGTAATGGAAACATGGTGGTATTTCTTGTACTATATGTAGATGATATTTTGTTAATTGGCAACAATGTCAAAGTATTATCAGACGTAAGGGTATGGTTGTCCAAAAAATTTGATATGAAGGACTTAGGAGAGTGTGCACACATTCTTGGGATCAAAGTAATAAGGGATCGCAAGAAAAGAATGTTGTGTCTGTCCCAAGCTTCATATATAGATACAATCCTTGCTCGTTTTAGTATGGAGAATTACAAGAAAGGTTTCTTACCTTTTAGGCATGGAATAGCTCTATCTAAAGAGATGTCTCCTAAGACATCAAAGGAGATAGAAGACATGAAAGCAGTTCCTTATGCCTCGGCTGTAGGAAACCTTATGTATGCAATGATATGTATGAGACTTGATATTTGTTTTGCCGTGGGCATTGTAACGACCTGGCCCTCTTGGCCCATTTGGCGGCCCATTTGGCGACCTCTCATGTCGTCGACCGTCGGCCCATTTGGCGACCTCTAATGTCGTCGACCGACGACCCTTGGCCTTGTCGTTACTCACTAGGTCTTACGAAACCCTGGAGATCATCTCACTTGGTTACCAGGATTCATAAACTCTAATACTTAAGCCTGGAGGTTTAGAGTTCGAATCCTGGGGGAGGCAAAAATCCACTGGCCAGGGGTGGAAAGTCCTAGTGAGTAACGGCACGGCCAAGGGTCGTCGGTCGACGACATTAGAGGTCGCCAAATGGGCCGACGACATAAGGGCCGACGGTCGACGACATGAGAGGTCGCCAAATGGGCCGCCAAATGGGCCGCCAAATGGGCCAAGAGGGTCGGGTCGTTACAATAAAAGGCGCCTTTTTATAATAAAAGGCGCCTTTTTATTGTAACGACCCGGCCCTCTTGGCCCATTTGGCGACCTCTCATGTCGTCGACCGTTGGCCCTTGGCCGTGCCGTTACTCACTTTTTGCCTCCCCCAGGATTCGAACTCTAAACCTCCAGGCTTAAGTATTAGAGTTTATGAATCCTGGTAACCAAGTGAGATGATCTCACTTGGTTACCAGGATTCATAAACTCTAATACTTAAGCCTGGAGGTTTAGAGTTCGAATCCTGGGGAAGGCAAAAATCCACTGACCAGGGGTGGAAAGTCCTAGTGAGTAACGGCACGGCCAAGGGTCGTCGGTCGACGACATGAGAGGTCGTCAAATGGGCCGACGACATAAGGGCCAACGGTCGACGACATGAGAGGTCGCCAAATGGGCCGCCAAATGGGCTAAGAGGGCCGGGTCGTTACAGGCATGGTCAGCAGATATCAGAGTAACCCTGGACAAGGACATTGGACTGCGGTAAAGCATATATTAAAGTACCTGAGAAGGACTAGAGATTATATGCTACTTTACCAAGTAGACGATTTGCTCCCTGTGGGTTACACGGATTCAGATTTCCAATCAGATAGGGACAACAGTAAGTCTACATCAGGCTATATGTTTACTTTAGGAGGTGGAGCCATTTCATGGAGGAGTGTTAAGCAGAAATGCGTTTCGAACTCAACCATGGAAGCAGAGTATGTAGCAGCCTCTGAGGCAGCTAAAGAAGCAGTATGGCTCAGGAACTTTCTGATGGACTTATATGTGATTCCTGGTTTGCCCAAAATCATCACAATTTATTGTGATAATAGCGGTGCAGTTGCAAACTCGAAGGAACCACGAGCTTATAAGGCAAGTAAACATATAGAGCGCAAGTACCACCTGATACGAGATATCGTGAAGCGAGGAGAAGTTGTCATCGCCAAGATTGCATCATCAGATAACCTGGCAGATCCTTTCACTAAGGCCCTTCCGGCGAAAGCTTTTGATCGACATGTGGAGGGAATGGGAATCAGATGTATGGTAGAAGATATGACAGCTTAGTCATTAGTATAAGTGGGAGATTGTTGGATTGTATACTGAAAGACTAAGATTTTGTAAACATTTATGTTAAATAAAGAATCACATTTGGTCAATTTATCTACATTTGTTTGTAGTTGTTCAATTAATTTATATTATAGATAACATAGTATGTGGTGTCACATATAGAAGATGATGTTATCAGTAACTTATAAATTATAAACAGTAGCTCACGACTAAAATGGAAAGGAACAAACCAATAGAAGGTCGTAGTGTAATTAGGTATCAGTTTATCTTGACTGTATAATTACACTAGTACACTCAGAGTGTATTGAGTAGGACCATTTGAGGTCGTTTCTTTTATACTGACTTTATAAAGAAACAAAGACCTCGGTTATTATAGAAGTGTGTGCTCTTAATCCTAATATAATAACAAGCACATATATTTGATATTTATTTCTTTAATTTATCAATGGGTGAGATTTAGTTCGATATATCAATAAGCCCGATAAATTGGGAAATGTTATCACTTATAGTGTGTGTTGTTGATTATAAAAGGAAACTGTGTCCTAGTGATCTAGGTTGATAATGTCCCCAAGATGAGCTCATAAGGATTGTCATGTTAAACCCTACAGGTGGACTTAGTCCGACATGATGATAAGGTTGAGTGGTACTACTCTTGGACTAAGATATTAATTAAATGAGTTGTCAGTAACTCACTTAATTAGTGGACATTCGATATCTTAAACACAGGAAGACTAACACACTCATAATAAGAAGGAGCCCAAAAATATAATTTGGGATTGGTGCGGTAGTTCAATAATAGTTCTCTAGTGGAATGAATTATTATTGATAAAATTAAGTTGTGTGTTCGGGGCGAACACGGGATGCTTAATTTTATCGGGTGATCAAAACCAATTCCTCCTCTCGGTCCTTATCGTAGCCTCTTATTTATAGAGTACTATACCCACCTATATCCACCTTCATACCCATGAGAAGGGGGCCGGCCAAGCTACCTTGTGGTTCAAGCTAGGGCCGGCCAAGCCTTGGTTCATGGGTGGCCGGCCCTAGCTTGAACCCAAGCTTAGGTGGTCGGCCCCCATTAAATTAAAAAGAATTTTAATTTTAATTTTTATTATGTAGAAGATATAATTTATTACAGAGAATTAAAATTAAAATATCTCTCTTTAAAATATCTACAAAAGATTAAAAGAAAGAGATTAGATCTCTTTCCTTATTTGTAGATTGGAAAGATATTTTATTTTTTCTCCCTGAAAAATTATTCACATGTTGAAAATTAAAATTATAGAAATTTCTTTTTATCAACCATGAAGGGATTTTAAAAGGAAAATTTATTTTTAAAATTTCCAAAGACAAAAAAGGAAGTTTTAATTGTTGATTAAAATTATCCTATTTGCTCTACATGAGGTGGCCGGCCACATACAATTAATTAGGAAAATTTATTTAATTTTTTATTAATTAATTGTTGTTAAGGAAAGTTAAGGAAATTTTATTATAAATAAATTTCCTTATTTACCAAAGCCAAGGAATATAAAAGAAGGGGTAGGGGTGCCTTCATGGTGTACAACCTCTATTATTTCTCTCCCTCTTTTGTTCCTTGGTGTGGCCGACCATCATCATCATCCTCTCCCTCTCTTACTCTTGTGGTGGCCGAACCTCTCTCTTCCCCTTGAAGCTCTTGTGGTGGCCGGATACTACTTGGAGAAGAAGAAGAAGAAGGAGAGAAAGCTTGCGTCTCTTGGAGCTTGGTTGGTGTTTTGTTCTTCATCCTTGGTAAAGCTTCTTTGTGGCCGAACCTAGCTAGGAGGAGAAGAAGGTGGTTGGTGGTTTCTCATCTCGGAAGATCGTTGCCCACACAACGTCCGAGGTTAGAAGAGGAATACGGTAGAAGATCAAGAGGTTTTTCTAGAAGGTATAACTAGTAGTTTTTCCTTTTCCGCATCATGCTAGTTATTTGTGGATATAATACCAAATACAAGAGGCTTACGATTCTAGTATTTCGAATATGTTTTTCGATGTTGTGTTCTTTTGTTTTATTTTTCCTTGTGATTTGATTGTTCTTTTCGGTTAACCTAAAGTTATTTTAGGAAATTAAATATTAGCTTTCTATAAAAGGTTTTGTCTAGTCGGTGGTGGTTGCTCCCATATCCAAGAAGGCCATGTGCCTCGCCACGTCAGTACTGGGAACCAATTATGGAAATTAATATTTAATGGAATTAATAACTTATGGTGATTTGGGTCGAACGTGTTAAGTTCCGCAGGAGACCAAAGTCAAAACCTAAAAGAACGAATAGATTAAGTTTTGGATCAAATGTGTTAAGTTCCGCAGACGATCCAAAATTTAATTTAAAAGAACACATGGTAGCTAGGAAAAGGTTCAGACTTTTGCATAAAATTTTTGTACAGTGGAACCTCTAGGTTTTCCGAGTAGCAACCATCAAGAAGTTCTCCGGCTTCAGCCGTAGCCCCTGTATCAAGTAGCTCTCCTGTCGGACCACCGGAATAGGGGCTATCGGTGGTACTGGTGCAACTACTGGAATAACTGGCGCTGCGTTCTGATTCACTGGCGGGGTGGCAGGATTTCCTTGCTGACCCATTAATGTCGTGATCAATTGTTGTTGCTCCACGATCTGACGCTGGCGGTCGGTAACTACCTGTGTCAGATCCGGTGGAGTCGCTGTCTCGTCGGCACGAGTAGTGCGTCTCCTAGCCATGCTTATCTTCATTTAAGCGACAATAAATTATCGTTATTTCTATCCAATTTAACATAACGTCGTTATAATTCTTACTCTGTCAGCATGCATTCCTATCCTAAACTTGTGACTTATCATAATCAAACAGGATAAGTAAACATGCATAATATTAAAGCATCATAACAAAAGAATTTAACTTAAACATATAAATTCTTACTTGGAGCGACAGGAGGAAGGCTTGACATGTGTGTAGTGAGAGGCTAACTTGGCTCTGATACCAAACTGTAATGCCCCGCCCCTCCTGCTAAGGCGACGGGGGTTACTGACCATACTTAGCAACTTAATACCTTATTACAGCGGAAGTCTTACTTGTAAATTATTTTGAAACATAGAGTCCATATGTCATACTTAACATTATTTCAAGACATAGAGAGTAAACATGATAAAATGTCATGGAGTTATAACGTAGTAATATAAACTAGGCATAATTCCTATTAAATAAAAGCAGGTCTTTTTTCTTCTTTAGCTAGTCACTGCCACACACATCCTGCTAGCCCCTCCTGCTGCTCTCCTAGTTGATCCATCCCTTGCCTTTATCTGTGGTACAAGAAAGTAAGCTGTGAGCACTCATGGCTCAGTAAGTTCCTTTCCTACTCACAAAAACCGTATAGCATGTCAACAATCACAAAGCATACATCGTAGCATAAAGTATCATGGCATAACATACATGATCATCGTACATGTCATAAGCATCATCATAGATATCATGGCATAATCATGGCATAAACATAAGGTAGCATGGCATATCATAACATGATCATCATAATTATCATGGCATATTCCTACGGTATATGCAGGGTGAACTCTTAAACATACATCATGAAAGTTATGCATCATGTCTTTTTAAAACGTATGCATAGATACTTAAACATAATCTCAATCATAAGAGGGGATCCCGGCTTGTACCACGTACATAAATGCGTGTGTCCTAGTAGGTCCAAGGTAGCAAGTCTTGAATCCTACAAGGCATATATATACTAGACCCGTTTCTTAGTCCATCGACCTAGGGGCACTTAGGAGCCCATCCCTAACGAGGCCCGTTTCTTAGTCCATAGACCTCGGGGCGCTTATGGAGCCCACCCTTGGTACAAGCCTTAAAAGTAAAATAGCATGTCATATCTACATAGTCCATATCACTCATGTCATAGTCATGTCATGAAGAGTGCTCTTGATCCCACTTATAGGGAAGCAACTCTTTTAGGCATAGCTTAAAGCATGTATATTTGAGCACACAGCATATCATGATTTTGAGCACACAGCATATCATGAACACATGCATAATTAAGCATACAACCTATCATGAGTTTAAGCACACAGCATATCATGAATTTGAGCACATAGCATATCATGAGTTCAGGCACATAGTATATCATGAATTTGAGCACACAACATATCATGAAGTTAAGCACATAGCATATTCTGAAATTTAGCACACAACATATCATGAAAATAAGCCCATAGCATATCATGGAATTTAGCACACAACATATCATGAAAGTAAGTACATAACATATCATGAAATCTAGCACACAGCATATCATGAACTTAAGTACATAGCATATCATAAAATTTGACCTAACATACATAAATAAACATCACAGCATGTCATACTCTTAACATATCATAAAGCATTGCATGTGAAGTTCATGGGAGAACCTAATTAGGTCTCTAACCCTAGTAACAAGGGGTGGTCCAAACATGTAGAGATAGCTTGGGTTATCAAGCAACAAAAAAAACATGTGAACCCTAAACATTTATCATTTCTTAGAACATAAGGAACATCTTAAGCATGTTAGGTATAGGTTCCAAGCTTTCTAGGTTCCTTTTCATAACATGGCCGAAACCCATTAAGCCTTTATTTTGGGTTATAAACATCATACAAGCATGAAAAACCCTAACAATTGTCACATCATATTTTATAAGAAACAACTTGAGCATGCTTGATTTAGGTTCTAAGTTCTCTAAGCCTTTAACCCCAACATGGTCGAAACCCTAGCAACATGTTTCTAGGTTACAAGTAACATAAAAATGTTGAACTTCATACCAATATCCCAATACATATCATGAGAAGCACCATAAGTACTTTTAGTCTAAGTTTTAATCTTCTTAAGCTTTTTAACCTATTGTGGCCGAATCTTGTTAAGCATGGGAATTAGGTTTCTAGTGGCATAATAGCATGAAGACCATAAGAATTTTCCTAGCATTTATTTCAAGGAATATCATGGACCACTTAGTTTAGAATTTGAGCATCCTAGGTCAAAGAAACAAGTGTGGCCGAAAGTTATAGAACAAGATTTCAAGTTTCAAGCAACATAAGAACATTAGTTTACTTCATATCTTTTCATCAAGAAGATCATAAGTATCTTAGGCTTGATTTAAACTTTCCTAGGGTTCAAGTCTCAACATGGCCGAATCATCATATGCATAAAAAAAAACATAGTTCAACTTAACCTAAGATCATGACATTTCATATTAGCTTCATATCTTGTCTTATGAAAATCATAGCATGCTAAATTTTTAGGTTTAAAGCCATTCTAGGCCCTCAACTCTATCATGGCCGAAAGTTCATGAAGATGGAATCAAGTTTAAATCAACATACAAGTGGGAAAAACATTAACAACACCATCTACCATAAGGTACATATCATAAGGACAAGAGAGCATGTTTTGGTTTAGGTCTAGAGTTCTTCTAGTTCTTTTGTTCTTTCTTGGCCGAAAGTCTAAGCCCATAAACTTATGTTCTAACCAAACATTCTAGCATGAAAATATTAGTTTAATCCCCTTACCATCAGAAACATATCATAGGAAACATCATGAACATACCTAGTTGGTTTTCAAGTTCTTAAAACCTTTTTTTTTTTTGTTTTGTTTTTGTTTTGGTCGAAACCCTCATGAAAAAAACATAGGTTTTTCTAACAATATATTTACATGACAATCATATAGCTATTGTACCACAGGTAAGGGAAACTTACATCCTTTCGCTTGTGGTTTTTCTTAAGGAGAAGAATATCCAAGGAGCTAAGAAATGAAGGAGCTTCTTCTTCTTGTGTCTCCTTTGGTTTCCTTTGCTTGGAAGGGCTAGAACTTGAAGATTCCTTCTCAAAAATTAGTTTTCTTGTAGAAGAACTTGACTTAGTGTTCGAATCAAGGAGAGGGAAGACCTCTTAGTCTCGGTGAAGAAGAGAAAAGGAGGAAGGAGGAGGAAGAAGGAGAAAATGAGAGATTTACTTTCTCATTTTTTTCCTATTTATTCACCCTGAGGGGAATTTATGCCTTCATTTATTCCCTTTCTTAACTCTCCCATGTCTCTTCCCTTGGTTCTCACAAGAATGAGAAGACGGAGAAGTGAGGAAGGCAACTTGCCTTCTTCTTGTTCCTTCTCTTAACCAAGAGGAAGGAGAGGTAAGCAAATTTGGTTTTCTTTTGCTTCTTGCTTTATTTTCTTTTCTCTCCTTTAACTAACATTTTTATCTCTTCCTATCCATATGTTACTCTCTATCCTAGTGGTGATCATGCCATAAATCTTTCTCCATTGTTTGTGGGAGGTTCAAGGTTCAATCCTTGACCTTCTCCTCTTATCATATTATTATATATCTTTATTTTCTTTTCTTTTATTTCTAAGTTCTAGTGGAAATAATTACTCATGTACTTATAAAGAAATTCGTGGGTGTTACAGATCGTTATATGAGTGCCATATACTTTCTCATGTGGCTATTAGTATGACTACTAGTCCTTAGACCTGAAGTCACCATAGTTCCCTACATAAGGAGTTATGTACTTTAGTTTCGTCAAACGTCACCCGTAACTGGGTGGACTATAAAGGCGATTACTGGGTATGTAACGAATTATGCAGAGGGATGTGAGTGATGTAGATGGGATTTATCCCCCCTATATGACGGGAGCAACATCGATATTCTTGATAGAGTGAGACCACGAAGTGCATGACCATGCCCAAATGAGTCAATATAGGATATTGAGCTCATTTGATTTAGTGAGTATACTTGGAGTTCAAGATTTAGATTGATTAGAGGATGACATGGTCTATGCCTCATATTGATCAATCTAGATGTCTAGGATAGAAGGACACTTGTCATATATTGTGAGGAGTCACAATTAGTAGTCACAAGGTGATGTTGGATCTCAACATTCTTGTAACATTAGGTAGTAATGATGTGTTGCTAGATACCGCTCATTACTTATGCTCCTAAATGGGTTTAGGGGCATTGCCAACGTTGCAAGAACATATAGGGTGACACACTAAGGACAATTAGATGGAGATTAGGTTCATATGATGAACCAAGAGGATTAGATTCATTTGATGAATCAAATTGGATTAAGAGTAATCCAAATTGGGCTAATTGAGTTGGACTCAAGTTGATTCATGTATTCAATGAGTCTAATTTAGATTATAACTCATTAAATCAACTTAATTTAATGAATTAGATTCATTATATTATGTTACCTTGAATCAAATGGTTAGATTAGATCAACCATGGAAGAGATTTGGTCAAGTTTGACTTGACTTGAGAGGAAGAGGAAGAGTCAAGTTTGACTTGACTAATTACCACATCATAAGTGAGATGGCAAGATGTAGACCAATGATGATGCTCCACATCATCACGGTGTGCCACCTCATGGAGGTTACAAGCCTCCTTTCCCATTAATGTGGCCGGCCACATTAAATGAGTGGGAGTTACTAAAGTGGTCGGCCACACAAGAGGATGAATGGGAATGAATTTTCATTCAAGACTCATTCACTCCATCTTCTTCCTCTAGCTCTCCTTCTCCCTCTCCTCCTCAACTTGGCCGAACCACACAAGGTGCTAGCACACCCTTTGTGTGGGTTTTCTCCACCTACGTGTTCGTGTGGATACTTCTAGAGGATTGTCTACGTTAACAATCTTGAGATCCGGCGTACCTTGGACTTGCGGGATTACGAAGGGATTCACTTCAAAGATATAACCTTTTTCCCTTGTAGATCTAAGTGTAGATCTAGGTAAACTCGTACTCGTAGTTTTTCAAAAAAAAGGTTTTTTACAAGGATCCGTTGGCTAGGGAGTTTCGAGGTTTTCGCGACACGAAAAAGCGGTTTTCTCGGCCCGAAAAACCCAACATTCCGGGGTAGTTTACTTAACTTTACCTCTTTCTCTTGATTTTATTTTATTTTTAATATTATTACTAATTTATGATGATTGAAATTCTAAGTACCTTTTATTCTCCTTTTTCCTTCTATTGTTTCTGTTTGGGGGTTTTAGCGCAAGGCCAGAAGAAAAACAAGGGTTTACGAAGTTTTTCTTCCGCTTTCCTCCATCTCTCGTCCTCTTTCTTTCTCCATATGGCGGCTTCTCCTCCTGCGTAGTTTCTCTCATGCTCTTCCGACCTCATAGATACAGAAGAAGTGGACTTACAGGCGACCTATGGTTTTCCTTCTTTTATAATTCATCCTGCTCCTCATGAGGGTCCGCATCTTCCTCCTTTTGGGTGTATATCTATCTTCCGAGACCAAGTCCTACAAGGTTTTAACTTTCCTCTTCACCCTTTTTTCTGTAATGTCAGCCGTTATTTTAATATCCCACTCAACCAGTTTGTCCCTCAATCCTTTTCCATTCTTATGAGTTTTATTGGGGTATCTAAACTGTTAGATTTCCCCTTGTCTCCACGTCTTTTTCATCACTTCTTCATTCCTCATCAAGTGGATGTTGGTGTTTTTAAATTTCAATCTCGTCTCAAGGCTATTTTGTTCAACTGCATTCCTCCTCAGGGGGAATGGTACCACAAATTTTTCTATATGCGTCTCCCTTCTACCCCTCCGTTTCCTATCCAATGGATACATGACTTACCACCACTTCCTAGCACCCATGATCTTTTTGATGATCCCTCTGTTGCTTCTGCTCTACCTAAACTGAGGGGAGCAAAATTCAGGTTGCCGCACCTAATTGTGGAGGGTTTAATGTTTCCTTTCGGAATAGGCAAGATTGACACCCCTTTGGATGGATCCTTTGGTATGTAAAAACATCTCAATCCATATTTACTGATTAATACATCTCTTTTATAACGGTGTTTAATTCCTGTGTTTCAGCTAATGTTCTTCTTCCAGCCTTTATGTACAAGATTCCTGCCATGACTAAGTCTTTTGTGAATAATCTTGGAGAAGAATGGTTACGCGACCGCCGATCGGATCATAATTTTTCCACCTTGGGTTTACTATTTGAAGAAGAACGACGGGCAGAGGCTGTTGCAGCCATGGAAGAGGAAGAACAAGAACCCTTTGTTACCTTAGTTAAAAAGCCAAATCTTACTGAGGCTTCTCCCTTTAGTGATTTCTTTGGTACTTTTGTGCAAGCTCCTCTTGTCCCGGCGCCCATTTCTCTCGAGAGAGGTATGGCACCGATAACTCCAACCCATATTATCTCTAATCCTGCTCTTAGGATGATGAGACCCGGTCTACTTATCCCTTCTTCTTCTATTATTTCAGCTCCCTCTGCTTCTGCTTCTGAGACGGCCGTTATCCCTTCTATGTCCTCTACATCTTTGGCATTGGCCTTGCCTCCCTTGGCTTCTAGGCCTTGAGCAAAATGGACACCTTGCCGGAGATCTTCTCCCTGTGCCATTCCCTCGACTATTAGTGTTCCCACAACTGCATCAGCTCCCCCTACACTATCACCTTCTATTCCATCTAGCTCTTCCTCTGCTTCTCTTGTTTCTACTATTCCTTTCCCTTCTATTGCATCTTCTTCTTCTTCGCCTCCTTCCTCCCCCCTTCCTCGTCCTTTATTTAAACAGGCTGCGGGTTTACCTTCTCAATTCGGACAACCCTCTAGTCCACCTAGCTATGGCTCTCTGCAACTACAAGGTCTATTAGCCGAATCTTGGATGAAGGGTTACGAACAATTAAGAGGCCTTAGTCTTCCACATCGAGCTGATCGCCATAGTCGTCAGGCAGTGGCTGTAAGTATTTCTAGTTATATGTTATCAACTTTGTACCTTCATCTTTAACTTACATCATCTTTTTGTTTAGTTTCTTGCTTTAAGTCTACATATCGACCAGCTACTCACAGCTAAGGACCATGAGAACAATAAATTAAAAGCATAACTGGAGACGTTGAAGGCTACTTCACCTTCTTCTAACAGCGATATGGCTCAGTTGCAAGAGAAAGTGGCCTTACAAAATCAACAGTTGGGGACCTTGAAACAAGAATTGGAGGAGTGTTAGCAATTATTGAAAGATAAAGAGCTTGCCCGAAGAAATTTATAATTACAGGTGGATCGGCTACATTCTGGTCTTCGACTAGAGATTGCTTTAAAAGAGAAAGCTCTCTCAGATGCTTCTCATAAAAGTCTTCTTTTAGAGAAAGTAGAGAAGCTTCATAATACCTGTCTTTATGACCAAGCTCAAGGCCTAGCTTCTCATGATTTCACTATCCTACAGGAACAAGAACAAAGGAAAGCTCAAGATGTCAAGTTGTCACTGCTCCAGAAGCAATTGGAACAGCTTAAATTAGAGAAGGATGCTTTGAAAGATCAAAACACCAAGCTATAAGCTGATTTCCAAAGTTATAAGGAGCAAGAGAAGAATCAGTGGGAAGAGTGGCGTCAGGCTTATTTAAAGTTCTCAGCCTTTGTCCAAGAATTTGTCCGCAGTATAGTGGGTGCTTTGAATCATTCTGTATCGGGAGTTCTTCAATATTTACGAGAGAGTGGCTATTTACCCAAGGAACCCCCTCTTTCTTTTATAAATCATCGTAGGCTTAACGAAGAGCTACCCGCAGATACAAAAGGTCCTTTTTTAGATGTTTAAAGAGATTATTCAGAAAAGGCTTGTAAATGCAGAACTAGTAAAGAAGTATAACCATAGTTTGACAATTAATTGATCATGCTGTATAGGAAATTTTTAATACTTACCTGTTTCTCTATTGTGCTAATTTGGGAATGCCTCTCTTGAAATGCTCCTGAACATTAAATATAAGCTTTATTCTAGAACTCCTTGCTCATCTTCTGAATTTAAGCCTTGTCTTGATGAATCCTTCCGCAGATAACATCCAGTGTGTTCCGTATCTCCAAAAGAATAAATAATCCCAAGTGATCTTAGATAAGGAATTTGTATAAAACTCCTGAGTTCCGAGCTGAGTCTACTACTCCAGGCGATTTTTAAGTAAAGACTTCCAGATGGATGGGCTTCCAAGAATAATGTATCATATGCATAGAATCCCCTTTTGAATCCTTGTTTCATGTCCGCATAAACCCGGTCGATTAGGCTTTGAAATTATGAGATTTCTCGATCTATTGTGTCCTGCGATGGTTTAGAGTCTCCGGTTACCCCCATGAAGACCCGCCCGAGTTACTTCATGAGATTTCCCGATCGACTATGTTCAGTGATGGTTTAAAGTCTCCGGTTCTTCCCATGAAGACCAATCCAAGTTACTTCATGAGATTTCCCGATCGACTATTTTCTGTGATGGTTTAAAGTATCCGGTTCCTCCCATGAAGACCCGTCCTAGTTACTTCATGAGATTTCTCGATCGACTATGTTCTGTGATGGTTTAAGGTCTCCGGTTCCTCCCATGAAGACCTGTCCGAGTTATTTTATGAGATTTCTCAATCGACTATGTTTTGTGATGGTTTAAAGTCTTCGGTTCCTCCCATGAAGACCAGTCCGAGTTACTTCATGAGATTTCCCGATCGACTATGTTCTGTGATGGTTTAAAGTCTCCGGTTCCTCCCATGAAGACCCTTCCGAGTTACTTCATGAGATTTCCCGATCGACTATATTCTATGATGGTTTAAAGTCTCCGATTCCTCCCATGAAGACCTGTCCGAGTTACTTCATGAGATTTCTCGATCGACTATATTCTATGATGGTTTAAAGTCTCCGGTTCCTCCCATGAAGACCCGTCCGAGTTACTTCATGAGATTTCCCGATCGACTATATTCTATGATGGTTTAAAGTCTCCGGTTCCTCCCATGAAGACCCGTCTGAGTTACTTCATGAGATTTCCCGATCGACTTTATTCTATGATAGTTTAAAGTCCCCGGTTCCTCCCATGAAGACCCGTCCGAGTTAGTTCATGAGATTTCCCGATCGGCTATGTTCTATGTAAAAAATATGATGTTTGTACTAACCTTGTGGCAGTTTTTAAAGTTTCTAGGTTCATGAGGGGAGCTGAATAGGCCTTTAGGGTTCCTCCCCTGTAAATTGCTCGAAATATATAATGAAAGTCCTCTTGACATTTATCAATCTATATGAACCATACTTGTTTTTGTGGCAGTATTTGTCCTGCTTTGATTTTATTAAATGAAGTAAAGTACATAAACTGTAGGTATACTTGTCCTCAGTCCCCGAGGACTTCAAATAATTGTGATTTATTTTTCCAGACACATTCTTGAGTAGTATGATGTAATTAGGTTCGATAAGGCTGTAGGTAATTTGCACTCCAGGGACACTCTAAAATTCTTCCTTCAGTATCTTGGAGATAATATGAATCTGATGTGAGTTTTTCTATTACTTTGTAAGGTCCTCCCCATTGTGGTGCTAACTTACTGACATCTATGACAGGTTTAATTCACTTCCATACCAAATCTGCTACTTGGAAAAATCTGGGGATGACTCTTTTGTTATAGTTTTGTCTCATCCGTTGTCGATATGATGCCAAACGAGCAGCAGCTTTATCTCTAATCTCCTCTATCAAGTCTAGCTCAATGAGTCGTCGACCTTCATTGTCCCCATCACATAATTGTCTTCTGTCCGATTCTACCCCCACCTCGATAGGAATTATGGCTTCTCCTCCATAAACTAATTGAAAGGGAGTGATTCATGTAGCCTATCGAGGCGTAGTACGATGTGCCCAAAGGACGCTGGGTAATTCATCTACCCAGCTACCTCCGACATGATCCAGTTTAGTCTTTAAACCTCTTATGATTTCCCTATTGGTTACTTCTGCTTGACCATTACTTTGTGGATAAGCTACAGAGGTGAAGGCCTGAGTAATGCCATAACTGTCACACCAGTCTAAGATCCTATCCCCTTGGAATTGCCTTCCATTATCAGAGACTAGTTTATGAGGAATGCCAAATCTTCAGATTATATTTTTCTATAAAAATTTAATAACTGCATCTTCAGTAATTCGGGCAAGTGGTTCTGTCTCCACCCATTTAGAAAAATAATCGACCACTACCAATAAGAACCTTCTCTGTGCAGCTGCCATAGGGAATGGACCTACTATGTACATGCCCCATTGATCAAAGGGACATGCAACTATAGAGGTTCTCAATAACTGTGTAGGATGATGTGAGATATTTTGATGTTTTTGACAAGAAATACAAGTTCTTACCAACTTGTTAGCATCTTCATGTAGAGTAGGCCAGAAATATCCTGCTAGCAGAATTTTACGAGCCAAAGATCTTCCCCCTATATGACTACCACATGAACCTTGATGGACTTCTCGTAAAATAAACTGTATGTCTTCTGTGCCAATACACTTGAGCAAAGGTCTAGAAAAAGCTCTTTTATATAACTGTTCTCCTACCATAGTGTATTGAGCAGGTCTCTTCTTAAATACCCTTGCCTGTTCCGTATCACTCGGAAGAATACCTTGTTGTAGATACAATATAATTTGAGCTCTCCAGTCACCTTGAATTTCTACGTCAGCTTGTCTTTCGATACAAGATACTAGCAGAGTTTGTTCTACTGGCCGATCTAAGCTCCACGGTACTATAGCAGAGGCCAGCTTAGCTAATTCATCTGCTACTTGATTCTCAGATCGAGGAATTTTTTGTATATTCACTTCTTGAAATTGGGACTTCAACTTATCAAATGCTTCAGCATATAACTTAAGCCTGTCGTTATTAATTTTAAAATTATCTGATAGTTGTTGAGATGCTAACTGAGAATCAGAATAGATAAGGACTCGAGCCGCCCCTATATGCTGAGCAGCTTGCAATCCTGCTATCAGGGCTTCATATTTTGCTTCATTGTTGGTAGTTCTGTAATTCAATCTGATGGAGAGTTGAAGTCTGTCTTCCTTTGGATATATAAGAAGAACACCAATTCCGCTGCCTTGTCTAGTAGAAGAGCCATCTACATAAACTTTCCAAATGTTTTCTTCCATCAAGGCCTTGAACTTCTATGATGAAGTCTGCTAGAGCTTGTGCTTTGATGGCCGAGTGAGGTTGATAGTGAATGTCATATTCCCCAAGTTCAGTTGTCCATTTGATCAACCGACCTGATGCCTCTGGGTTGAGTAACACCCGTCCAAGAGTACTGTTGGTTAATACAATAATCTCATGTGCTAAGAAATATGGGCGCAACCTTCGAGCAGTCAACACTAGGGCATAAGCCAATTTTTCTAGTGTAGTGTATCTACACTCAGCTCCTTTTAATACATGGATAGACAAATATACAGGTTGTTGTTCCTTTCCTTCTTGTCTAACTAATACAAAGCCTACAGCATTTTCATTAGCCGACAAATATACCCAAAGAGTCTCTCCTACTATAGGTTTAGCCAATACGGGGAGAGTAGACAAATAATCTTTCAATTCTTGGAAAGCTTTATCACATTCTTCATTCCACTGAAATTTATTGGCCTTTCTAAGTATTTTAAAGAAATGGAAGCTACGATCGGCCGACCTAGAAATGAATCTAGACAAGGCTATAATTCGGCCTGTCAGTCTCTGAGCTTCTCTCATGTTGCGTGGTGGCTCCATGTTCTGCAGCGCCTTGACCTTGCTCGGGTTGGCCTCTATCCCTCGTTCGGACACCATATATCCCAGGAACTTCCCCCCTTTCATGCCGAATAAACATTTGCTCGGATTTAATTTGAGCCCATATTGCCTCAATGTCCTGCAAGTTTCTTCTACATCCTTGCATAGATCAGCAGCTTGAAAAGACTTAATTAAGATGTCATCAACATATACTTCCATATTTCTACCAATCTGCTTCTGAAAGACCTTATTCATAAGCCTTTGATAGGTTGCTCCTGCATTTTTTAGTCCAAAATGCATAACATTATAATAATAAGTACCTTCAGATGTTATAAAACTGACCTTTTCTTGATCTTGTTTAGCTAAGGGAACTTGATGATAGCCCTGATAAGCGTCTAGCATAGAGATGTATTCGCATCCCGCAGTGGAGTCTACCAATTGATCGATCCTGGGTAATGGATAATAGTCTTTTGGGCAAGCTCTGTTGAGATCCCGGAAATCAATGCATACTCGCCATTTGTTTCCAGGTTTAGAGACTAACACCACATTAGCTAGCCAGCTTGGAAATTGTACTTCCCTGATGTAACCGGCTTCCATAAGTTTAGTTATTTCTTCTGTGATGATCTAGTTTTGTTCCATGCTAACACTCCTTTTTCTTTGCATGACCGGGCGGGTATCTGGGAAGACATGCAAGGAATGCTCCATGACTGTAGGAGAAACGCCCGAGACTTCTTTGGCCGTCCAGGCAAATACATCATTATTCTTCTTCAGGCATTGCACCAATTCGGCTTTCAAGGTAGGATCAAGATCAGCCGCAATATATGTAGTAGCTTCAGGCCGACCGGCCTGGATCTGAACTTCTTCCTTTTCTTCATAAACCAGGCCGAGCTGTTTCTCCCGAATGGCATTAACCTCCATTCTTTGAATCTTTCTAGCGATGTTAGCTTCAGTTCGAATATTTTCCACATAACATTTTCGGGTTGTCTTCTGATTACCTCGTACCTCCTCGACTTGATCATCCACAGGAAATTTAATCTTCTGACAAAAAGTAGAAACGACCGCCCTAAACTCGTTTAAGGCGGGTCGACCCAATATCACGTTATAAGAAGATGGAGCATCTACTACCATGAAATAAGATCTTCTTGTTCTCATCAGAGGCTCTTCTTCCAGAGATATGGCCAACTTTATTTAGCCTAACGGTTGTACTTCGTTTCCTGTGAATCCATATAGGGGAGTAACAATCTGTTGAAGTTCACTCGAATCAATCTGCAGTTGATCAAAAGCCTTCTTAAATATAATATTGACAGAACTGCCCGTGTCTATGAAGGTACGGGCAATGGCATAGTTGGCTATCACAGCTTTGATGATCAGGGCATCATCATGGGGTATTTCTACCCCCTCGAGATCTCTGGGCCCAAAACTTATTTCAGGACCGGCCGCCCGTTCCATGCTACATCCCACGGCATGAATTTCCAGTCTTCGGGCATGTGCTTTTCTGGCTCTATTAGAATCCCCATCAGTGGGTCCGCCCACAATCATATTGATATTGCCTCGAGCATCATTGCTCCTGTTTTCTTCCTACCGTGTCGTCACAGCTTCAGAAGGTGCTTTCTATGACACTTGGCTGGTACTGGCCGGGACTGGTATTGCCTCCTGCCGAAGCTCGACCGGGCGATATTCCAGTTTTAGTGGACTTTGCTGCTTGGGATATTGCTGTCGATAATAGTTCTGCCTCTGATAACGCTCCCTATTAGCTCATTTATTTCTTAAAACAAAACTGTCCTCAATATGATGACTGCTAGTTTTATGATAAGTGCACCATCTCCTTGGTGCCTCTGGCTGTATCTCCACATGTTGTACAGCTTGTGGACGATACTCTGGTTGTTGATGGGGTGGATGAGTTATTCTAGGCCCTCTTGGTGGAGGTACAGGGGCCGAAGCTTTCTCCTTAACCTGGGTAGGAGAAGAGGTAACACCCTCCTTTCTACGAGCAACTTGAGCTTCTTCCACGTTAATGAACTCGGTGGCACGCTCAATCAGGGAATCAAAATTAACAGGAGGATTCCTTACTAAACTTTAAAGAAATCATTATCATTTAAACCTTGAGAGAAGGCACTAACTAATATTTCAGTGGTAGCATTAGGTACATCAATAGCTACCTGATTGAACCTTTTGATGTATGCTCAGATAGACTCTTTAGATGCTTGTTTAATTGAAAACAGGCTCCAAGGAGTCTTATGATATCTTTTGTTGCTGGAGAAATGGTGTAGAAAGACTTTCTTGAAATCTTTAAATTTCCGAATAGACTTCTCTGGCAATCTCTTGAACCAGTGCTGTGTAGCTCCTCCGAGGGTAGTGAGAAACATCCGACACTTTACCCCGTCAGAGAATTGTTGTAATAATGCTACGTTCTCGAATTTCAACAGATGATCTTCTGGATCTGTTGTTCCGGTGTATTCTCCGATCTGAAGATTTTGATACCACTTAGGAAGCGGATCATCTAGTACACTTTGGGAGAATGGGGAGATGACTTTTTCTGGTGAGCTATCACTAGTCATCATTTTAATCTTACGCTTTCCTCTATCTGGTGCTTCACCAGAGGACTCTTGAAACACGAGCCTCTTGCCCCCTTGATCCATGGGAGTGCGAAGAAAGGCTCGTGGACTCCTTGTCGGAGAAGCAGCAGCTGGAGGGAAATACGCATGTTCTTCTTCTTCCAGCTCCTTTCCTTTCCGATGCTCAGTAGTCGATATTGCTGGATGATGAGCTGTTGGTAGAGTAGCTCCGGTGTGGGCTTGAAGTTGTTGTTGCTGCTGTTGTAAGGCATCTGAACGTGAGAATTGATGAGGAAATCCAAATCCTCACAACTGATAGTGAGTAGGTTTGATTTTTCGGCTTCTTCCATCCTATAGTCTCAGATTCAGGTGAAGTTCCCACAGACGGCGCCAAATTTGATCCTGTCTGAGAAGCTGCACACGACGGATATCTGGAAGAAAGAAACCCACCGTGCTGATGAAGAATAATGTCCGCAGAATATCGATCCGAGAAATCCAAAGCGGATCAGGAAAAAATAGAGTCACCGGAGGTTTTCCTCACACGAAGACCCGATGACGAAGAAGGAATCCAAATCTGAAGAGAAGAAACCCAGATCCAAAGCTTCCAAGGCTTCCTGCGCACAAGAGACCAACCAACACTATCGTCAGTGACCTAAGACCGGGGTGGGAATCCCTGACTAGGCCCTCCGACGCTCAAGTCAGTGATCTCTCTCGGTGTGGAAGAAGGAAGAAGTAGAAGAAGATGAACAATAGTTGGAAATTAGGGTAATGAGTGTGTGCGATGGTGTGAACTTATCTGGCTAATGGAGAGGATTCCCCTTTTTATACCACTTCATATAACCTCCGTAGTCATGAAGTGGACCCCGGTTTGTTAGAGTTTGTTATGAGATGACGTCAGCTGTGTACTTGTGGTAAATGATTTTTAAGGAATCTTTTTTGTACCCCAGATGTACCTTCTATGTCATTTAGCACCTGTAAAATAATATAAAACACATTTCCCGCCAAAATATATAACACCTGTCATAGAGTTACGTTTTACAGATATCTTTATTAATTATCTTATTTGAAATATTTATCTCTATTCTTCCTCATGAGGCTTCTGTCCGTGCCCTTCCATGTTATTTATCCTAACTAGCCATAGGCCATATTTTATCAGGTATTTTTCCAAGGTGTTGGTTATCCTGGCTGATATAAACCTTCATTCTTCAGGGCATGTCGCGATCGATATTATTCTACATGCTTCAGAAGTATCTCCTGGCCGATATTAGCCTACTTCCTTTGAGGTATATAGATCTTCCTCCTGGGAAGCATATTTCGATCGATATAGACTTACTTCTTATTGAGGTATGTCCCGGCCGATATTATCCTATCTCCTTTGAAACTTATGCCAAGTGATATGGATCTTTCCCCTTGAAGGCATATCTCGACCGATATTAGCCTACCTTCTTTGAGGTATATATATAAATCTTCCTCCTAGGAAGCATATTTCGGTCGATATATACACTTACCTCTTATTGAGGTATGTCCCGGCCGATATTAGTCTACCTCCTTTGAGGTATATATATCTTCCTCCTGGAAAGCATATTTTGGGCGATATATAGACTTACCTCTTATTGAGGTATGTCCCGGCCGATATTAGCCTACCTCCATTGAGGTAAATAGATCTTCCTCCTGGAAAGCATATTTCGGTCGATATATAGACTTACCTCTTATTGAGGTATGTCCCGGCCGATATTAGCCTACTTCCTTTGAGGTATATATATATAAATCTTCCTCCTATGAAGCATATTTCGGTCGATATATAGACTTACCTCTTATTGAGGTATGTCCCGACCGATATTTTTCTACCTCCTTTGAGATATATAGATCTTCCTCCTGGAAAGCATATTTCGGGCGATATATAGACTTACCTCTTATTGAGGTATGCCCCGGCCGATATTATTCTACCTCCTTTGCGGTATATAGATCTTCCTCCTGGGAAGCATATTTCGGGCGATATATAGACTTACCTCTTATTGAGGTATGTCCCAGCCGATATTAGCCTACCTCCTTCGAGGTAAATAGATCTTCCTCCTGGAAAGCATATTTCGGTCGATATATAGACTTACCTCTTATTGAGATAAGTCCCGACCGATATTAGCCTACTTCCTTTGAGGTATATATATAAATCTTCCTCCTAGGAAGCATATTTCGGTCGTTATAAACCTACCTCCTTTGGAGGTATATCCCGGCCGATATTAGCCTACTTCCTTTGAGGTATATATATAAATTTTCCTTCTAGGAAGCATATTTCGGTCGATATAAACCTACCTCCTTTGGAGGTATATCCCGGCCGACATTGGCGTACCTCCTTTGAGGATATCTCGGCCAATATTAACCTATCTCCTTCGTTTGATCACCTCCTTTCCCGTCCTTATCGGGGACCCATGAAACCTAACCCATATCAGATTAGATCTACATCGTGTACAAGATGTACTCTATCGATTAGATTAGATCTATATCGAGTATATGATACAACATCGACATTTAGATTAGATCTAAATCACGACTACTCAAAATGCCTACCGTGCTGTGATACCTACTACTATCTCGATCACATGTCGTTGTTGAATCTGCCAAAGCAGAGTAACACATATTATCTTGGTAGGGTACGGAGGGACAATCATGGTCCCGCTTATCAATGCATGGGCGAGTACAAACTCAATTAGATTGAGTATTCCTAGTTTACTCGGTTGGATCGAGTACAACTATAGATATTCTTCCAACGGTTGGAAAGGTAGGACAAAATCACATTTATATTAATTCTCGGGCGTATTAGCCAAAGCTAACTCGAGTTTTAATATCAATGCGGATCTTGATCCTATAAACAAGAGTTGCATAGAGATGTAATTGGTAATCGTTACCTACCGATCATACTAAGTCTTGGGCGTATTAGCCAAAGTTAACTCAAGGGTTAGTATGATGTGGATCTTGTCCCACATGAATTATAGAATTCAGTGGGAGCATCATTTAGTTAAAGGCCTAATTAAATGATTAAGAATATGATATTTATTTCTACATTTATTTCTGTTGTAGATTACCATGACGTCGAATGCGAACAACTTCTCTCTACGATCTGTCCTTAAGAAGGACAAGCTCAACGGAGCAAATTTCCTGGACTGGTACAGGAAGCTGAGAATAGTTCTCACCCAAGAACGTAAACTGTACGTTCTGGAGCAGCCCATTCCGGAGGCTCCTCCTGCCACTGCCACGCGAGCAGACCGAGATGCTTACAAGAAGCATCAAGATGACGCATTAGATATGTCCTATCTTATGCTAGCGACCATGAACTCTGAGCTTCAGAAGCAACATGAGTTGATGGGCGCTTACGATATGGTTGAACATCTTTGTCACCTATATCAAGGACAAGCTAGACACTGGAAGAGGAACTCCAAAGAATACCTGGAAGATCTTAAGAAGAAGAGAAATAAGATTTCTACTTTAGGTATACATGTTATAGAAGTCAACCTCTCTATTTCTTCATCGTGGGTATTAGATACCGGATGTGCTTCGCACATTTGTACTAATGTACAAGCACTGAGAAATAGTAGGGCATTGACGAAGGGTGAGATAGACCTATGAGTAGGTAATGGAGCACGGGTTGCTGCTGTTGCTGTAGGAACTTATCATCTATCTCTGCCCTCTGGGCTTGTACTAGAGTTAGTCGATTGTTGTTATGTGCCTGCATTAACTAAGAACATTATATCAGTTTCTTGTTTGGACAAGAAAGGTTTCTCGTTTACAATAAAGAACAAATGTTGTTCCATCTATTTAAACGATATGTTCTATTGTAGTGCACCTCTGATAAAAGGACTCTATATTCTAGATCTTGAGAGCCCTATTTATAACATAAATACCAAGAGGTTCAAGTCAAATGACCTGAACCAAACGTATCTCTGGCACTGTCGCTTAGGTCATATAAATGACAAGCGCATATCCCAGCTCCATAAGGATGGTTTGCTGGACTCATTTGATTTTGAATCTTAACAGACGTGCGAGTCATGCCTACTAGGCAAGATGACCAAGACTCCCTTTAGTGGGCACAGCGAGAGAGCGACTGACTTGTTAAGACTTATACATAGTGATGTATGTGGACCTTTCAATGTCGCTGCTAGAGGAGGTTATAGGTACTTCATCACATTTACTGATGACTTCAGTAGATATGGTTATGTGTACTTAATGACACATAAGTCTGAATCCTTTGAAAAGTTCAAAGAATTCAAGAATGAAGTACAGAACCAGCTTGGCAAGAGTATTAAGATACTTCGATCAGATCAAGGTGGAGAATACCTTAGCCATGAGTTTCGTGACTACCTAGCTGAGTGTGAGATTCTATCCCAACTCACTCCTCCTGGAATACCCAGTGGAATGGTGTATCCGAAAGGAGGAATCGTACCTTATTAGATATGGTACGATCTATGATGAGTCACACAGATCTTCCGACATACCTTTGGGGATATGCTCTAGACACGGCAGCTTTTATACTCAACCGAGTTCCATCCATGGCCGTGATAAAGACACCATATAGGATATGGACTGGGAGAGATGCCCAAGTGTCTTTCATGAGAATTTGGGGTTGTGAGGCTTACGTTAGACGTCAAGTCTCAGATAAATTAGGACCCAAATCCGACAAGTGCTACTTTATAGGATATCCCAAGGAAACTAAGGGATATTACTTCTACATTCCCAGCCAGCACAAGATAGTAGTGCCAAAGACTGGAGTCTTTATAGAAAGGGACTTTGGTTCTAGAAAGACTAGTGGGAGTACATTCGATCTTGAAGAAGTTCAAGATGCGGATCCTAGCACTGATGCCTCGATGGAAGTTAAACTGGAACCACAAAGTGTTGTGGATGATGTTGTTCCACAAGGAGTTGAGGAACAATAACCAGTTCAAGTAGACATACTTCTTCGCAGGTCTGATAGAATACGTCGTCAGCCTGAGAGATACTCATTTCTCTTGTCTTGCCATGATGACATTGTGCTCATAGATGATGAGCCTACCACCTATCAGGAAGCTGTGATGAGACCAGATTCTGAGAAATGGTTAGAGGCCATGAGATCCGAAATGGAATCCATGTACACCAACCAAGTATGGACTTTGGTTGATCCACCTGAAGGGGTAAAACCCATAAGGTGTAAGTGGGTCTTTAAGAGAGAGACTGACATGGATGGACTTATCTATAAGGGTCGCTTGGTAGCTAAAGGTTTCAAGCAGATTCATGGTATTGACTATGATGAAACCTTTTCTCCAGTAGCGATGTTTAAGTCCATTCGGATCATACTTGCTATTGCAGCTTACCATGACTAAGAGATATGGCAGATAGATGTCAAAACTACGTTTCTGAATGGAAACCTACTCGAGGATGTGTACATGACACAACCTGAGGGTTTTATAGATCCACAGCATACTAGCAGAGTATGCAAGTTGCATAGGTCCATTTATGGACTAAAGCAAGCTTCTCGGAGCTGGAATCTTCGATTCGATGATGCAATCAAATAGTTTGGTTTCATCAAGAATGAAGATGAGCCTTGTGTCTACAAGAAGGTTGTAGTGGATATAGTTGTCTACCTAATATTGTATATGGATGACATACTACTCATTGGGAAGGACATCCCTATGCTTCAGTCTGTCAAGACCTGGCTAGGGAGTTGCTTCTCAATGAAGGACTTAGGTGAGGCATCCTGCATTCTAGGGATACAGATCTATAGAGATAGATCTAAGAGATTGCTTGGCCTAAGTCAGAGTACATATATTGACAAGATACTCCTTCGGTTTTCCATGCAGAACTCCAAGAAGGGATTTCTGTCGATGTCATATGGCGTGAGTCTTTCGAAGACTCAAGGTCCCTCTTCTAGAGAGGAGAGAGACCGCATGGATCAGATTCCTTATGCCTCAGCCATAGGATCTATCATGTACGCCATGTTATGTACTCGACCTGATGTCTCGTATGCTTTGAGCATGACGAGCAGATACCAGTCAGATCCAGGTGAAAGTCACTGGATAGCGATAAAAAATATTCTTAAGTACTTAAGAAGGACTAAAGAACATTTCTTGATATATGGAGGCAATGATGAGCTAGCTGTAAAGGGTTACAATGATGCTAGCTTCCAGACCGTCCAGGATGACTATAGAACGCAGTCGGGGTTCGTGTTTTGCATTAATGGTGGTGCCGGGAGCTGGAAGAGTTCGAAGCAGAACACAGTAGCTGATTCTACGACAGAGGCCGAGTATATTGCTGCATCAGAGGCTGCAAAGGAGGCAGTTTGGATTCACAAGTTCATCACTGAACTTGAGGTGGTTTCTAGCATTGCTGACCCTATTGAGCTCTATTGTGACAACAATAGAGCTATAGCACAGGCGAAGGAACCTCGCTCACACCAGCGGACCAAACACATACTACGGCGCTTCCATCTCATTCGAGAGATCATCGAGAGAGGAGATGTGAAGATTTGCAGAGTACCTACAGAGGCAAACATCGCAGATCCCTTGACCAAGGCTTTGGCACAGAGGAAGCATGATGGTCACACTAGGTCATTGGGGCTTAGAGCCTACACTAATTAGCACTAGTGCTAGTGGGAGATTGTTAACTAGAGCCCTAGAGCCAATCATTTGATGATTGTATTTTGGACTTGTTGTATCATATTCTATATAAATAAAGGCATTTGGTTTTTGGTTATTATACTTACTTGTATTGATGCCAAATAAACTAAGTATAATAACGTCCTTGAGTAGAAGGTTCTTACCTATATCAATCGATTGGTTGAATCGATAGTCAGATGATATAGGGAACACTACTCTTAATCATTCCTAGTTGAGTATTAACATTCAGGGACAATGTTAATGCAATAAGACTAGCATGTAGGTCAACTCGATGACTTAATCTCACAAGTCATGGATATAGAAATATCAAGTTGACACATGAGTATGCATTAGAGAATGTGTAACGCCCGCCCTCCCTGCTACTCAAAGGGACGGGGCTACTTACTTACTTAACTATTCCAGGATACATGCATATTTAAAATTTCTTTCTTATAACATAAAGCAGCGGAAATATCATAAAGTTATACTGGAATGTAACATAAATACAAATGGTTCATGTCAACCATAACAAAATATTATAGTAGGTCTTATTTGTCTCAGCCGAGCCACTGCCACACACACCTCCTTGCCTCTCCTGCAGCTCCCTTAGGTCATCCATCCCTTGCCTTTATCTGTGGTACAAGGAAGTAAGCTATGAGCACACGAGCTCAGTAAGATTCTTTCCTACTCACAAAAACCGTATCTCAAGCATAATCATATGAGCATATCATCAATGAAGATATAATCATCTAACAATATGTAATGTGAGCATAGTTCCTTATCAAAACATATCCTTATGAGTCATGTTTCTAACATATCATAAATAAGGGATCATGTGAGGTGAATCATGAGAAACATATCATATCACCAGGTTATATAAAACTTAAAAGAAACATATCATATATGAATGGGTGCATTATGCAAAATGTCCTTTTTTTAAAACATATGTCATGTCAAGTGCAAGATGTCTTTAAACATATCTTTTAGTACTTAAACATAATATCATCATCATGAGGGCCCGGCTTGTACCACATACATACATAAATGCACGCAATCCCTAGGACAGGGTAGCTAGCCCCGAACCTACAAGGGATCTAGACCCGTTCATAGTCCGTCGGCCTAGGGGCGTACTAAGGAGCCCATCCCTTTTTACTAGACCCGTTCATAGTCCGTCGGTCTAGGGGCGCTTATGGAGTCCACCCTTCGTACAAGCCATACAAAGTAAAGTACATGTCATGCATATCATATCATCATAGATGTCATGCTCTTGTTTAACATGAAGAGTGCTCTTAATCCCAACTTAAGGGAAGCAACTCTTTGCCATTTTCTTATCATATCATAAGGCATATATTCTTGACACATAGCCATCATATAAAACCATTATCATGCTTGGTTCATAAGCTTACATAAATGAGCATGCAACATATTGAAATCATACATGCTTGAGTAAATAGTCATCTTAAGAATCATATCATGCATAATTCATAACATACATAAATAAACATGTTACTGGTCTTGTGATAAAGCATGCATACTTAAACATAAAACATATCATAAGGGTCATCATCATGCATAATTCATGAGCATCCTTAACTAAGTACATAAATTATTGTAGGCAACCAAAATCATACATGGAGAACATTTACTAGTATCTCCTAGTTCATATTCTAGTATGTGAGACACCTAGCAAAGTCATGATTGGGTCTCTAACCCTAGTTTCATAAGGTGGCCGAGAGTCACCATGCTAAGTTTTAGGTTACAACTACATATAAGCATGTGAACCTTAAATCAAATTCATGTCATAAGCTAATAAGAATATCATGAGCATAGGAAGTAGGTTCTAAGCTTCCTAGCCCTTTTAACTTAGTTGTGGCCAAACCCCTAAAAGCATGGAATTAAGTTCTTCATGAGCATAAAAATAACAAACTACCTTCATATCATATCATAAGGAAAATTCATGTGCTTGCTATGTTTAAGCTTAAACTTTCTTGAATCCTAGATTATAGTTATGGCCGAGAGTTCATAAAAAGTAACTTCTAAGCAACATACAACATGAATACTTAGCTAATTTCATAACATATCATAAGAAGTCTATGGACATACTAATTTAGGTTTGGAGCTTCATGAACCCTAAGAATTCATCATGGCCGAAACTTCATCAAATAGGAAATGAACTTCTAAGCAACATATAAGCATGAATTTCTAGCAAATTTTATAACATATCATAAGAAAGTCTATGAGCATACTAACTTAGGTTTTGAGCTTCATGAACCCTAAGAAATTATCATGGCCGAAACTTCATCAAATAGGAAATGAACTTTTAAGCAACATATAAGCATGAATTTCTAGCAAATTTTATAACATATCATAAGAAAGTCTATGAGCATACTAACTTAGGTTTTGAGCTTCATGAAGCCTAAGAACTTATCATGGCCGAAACTTCATAAAATAGGAAATGAACTTTTAAGCAACATATAAGCATGAATTTCTAGCAAATTTTATAACATATCATAAGAAAGTCTATGAGCATACTAACTTAGGTTTTGAGCTTCATGAACCCTAAGAACTTATCATGGCCGAAACTTCATCAAATAGGAAATGAACTTTTAAGCAACATATAAGCATGAATTTCTAGCAAATTTTATAACATATCATAAGAAAGTCTATGAGCATACTAACTTAGGTTTTGAGCTTCATGAACACTAAAAAGTTATCATGGCCGAAACATCATACAACTATAAGTAGACTTCTAAGCAACCTATGAACATGAATACCTAGCCAATTTGATAACATATCACAAAGAAGCCTATGAACATGCTAAATTAGGGTTGGAGCTCTATGAAACCCAAAAACTCTATCATGGCCGAAACTTCATAAGCTAAGAAGTAAACTTCTAAGTAACATGTAAACATGAATCTCTAGCTACTTTCATAACACATCAGAAAGAAATCCATGAGCATGTTAAATTAAATTTTAAGCTTTATGAACCCTAAATTTTCATCATGGCCGAACCTTCCTCAAGCAGGAAATAACTTCTAAACAACATATAAACATGAATCTCTAGCAAATTTCATAACACATCATAGATAAATCCATGAGCATGTTAAATTAAATTTTAAGCTTTATGAACCCTAAATTTTCATCATGGCCGAACCATATAAAAAGAGAAGGTCAATAACATATTAATAAGAAGATCAAACTTAAACATCATACAACATAATTTTTTTTTTTTAACTAAATTCATATCATAACCTACTAAGATTCATGAGCATGGTTTCTTCTCTTTTTATTTTTATTTTCAAGAGTTCAAATCTTTCGAAAATACCGTAAGCGACTTGTACCATAGGTGAGGGAATACTTACATCCTTATTTGATTTACTTAAGGGAAAATATCTTGCTTGTGGAGCCTTCCTAGAGAGGGGTCCTCCTTTGTTTTTGGATCTCGGCAAGGAGAGGTGAGGAGAGATCTTGGTCACGGTGAGGAGGAGGAGGAAGGAGGAAGAGGAGAAAATGAGTTTTCCTCTTTAATTTCCCTTTTATTCTTCATGAGAGAAGGAGGGGAAAATGTACTTTTCCTTCTCCTTTCTTTTATTTCTCCTTAATGAAAAGAGGAAGCAAGAATCCTCTTTTCTTTTGAGAGGGAGAAGGCAACTCTAACTTCTCTTTCTTAATGAAAAAAAAAACTCTTTTCTTACTCTTAACTATATTGTTACTTCTCTCTTTAATAATAACTTCTCTTGGTCTATTGGTTAACACCTACATATATCTAGTAAGAGGTCCAAGGTTCAAGCCTTGGTCATCTCTTTTTGGTTCTATTTTATTTTATTATTTTCGCACATTTACACAATAAGCCTATTTTTATTCATGATAAAAAAATATATCTAAAATCTTGCTAAGTACTCCATGGGTGTTACAGTCCCCCATACCTCATAAAAGTTCATCCTCGAACTTAAAATAGCTCTGGGTACTTCTGCCTCATATCATCTTCTCGCTCCCATGTGGCTTCTTCGAACCGTTGATTTTGCCACAAGACCTTTACTAATGGTACCTCTTTGTTCCTTAGTCTTTTGATACTTCGATCCAATATCTGTACCGGTTGACTTACATAACTTAGATCCTCTTGCACTTGTAAAGTTTGTGGTTCGATCACCTGGTCCGTGTTCGGGATACATTTCTTTAACATCGAAACATGTGTTAAGATGTATACTAAAAGCCTAGCTTTTGGTATAAACATTTATCTAGAAATATGAATCACATTGGTCAAATGTCTACATTTATGATAAATATAATTGTTCAATTAATTTATATTGTAGATAACATGGTGTGTGGTGTCACACACAGAAGATCATGTTATCGGTTCCTTATAAATTATAAATAGTAGCTCACGACCAAGATGGAAAGGAACAAACCATTGGAAGGTCGTAGTGTAATTAGGTATTAATTTATCTTAAATATATAATTACACTAGTACACTTAGAGTATATTGAGTAGGACCATTTGAGGTCGTTTCTTTTATACTAACTTTATAAAGGAACAAAGACCTCAGTTATTATGGAAATGTGTGCTCTTAATCCTAATATAATAACAAGCACATATATTTGATATTTATTTCTTTAATTTATCAATGGGTGAGATTTAGTTCGATAAATCAATAAGCCCGATAAGTTGGGAAATGATATCACTTATAGTGTGTGTTGTTGATTATAGAAGGAAATTATGTCCTAGTGATCTAGGTTGAGAATGTCCCCAAGAGGAGCTCATAAGGATTGTCATGTTAAACCCTGCAGGTGGACTTAGTCCGACATGACGATGAAGTTGAGTGGTACTACTCTTGGAGCTAGATATTAATTAAGTGAGTTGTCAGTAACTTACTTAATTAGTGGACATTCGACATCTTAAACACAGGGAGATTAACACACTCATAATAAGAAGGAGCCCAAAATGTAATTTGGGATTGGTGCGGTAGTTCAATAATAGTTCTCTTGTGGAATGAATTATTATTGATAAAATTAAGTTGTGTGTTCGGGGCGAACACGGGATGCTTAATTTTATCGGGAGACCAAAACCAATTCCTCCTCTCGGTCCCTATCGTAGCCTCTTAATTATAGAGTACTATACCCACCTATACCCACCTTCTTACCTATCCCATAGGGGCCGGCCAAGCTAGCTTGGAGACCAAGCTAGGGCCGGCCAAAGTTTGGTTCATGGGTGCTTCAAGGTGGCCGGCCCTAGCTTGGGTTCAAGCTTGGTGTGGCCGGCCCAAATATAAATAAAAGGATTTTTATTTTTTAAAATTTTCTTATATGGATAACATGATTTAAAAGAGAGTTTAAAAATTTAAATCTTTCCTTTTATAAGATTCTACAAAAGATTAAGAGAAGAGCTAAATCTCTTTCCTTATTTGTAGATTAAAAGGTTGATTTTAATTTTGGTAAAAACTTTCCTATTAATCATGTTTATTATTTAAAAGAATGTTTAAAAATTAAAAAATTTTCTTTTATTAGTTTCTACAAAAGATTAAGAAAAGATTTAATATTTTTCCTTATTTGTAGATTAAAAGATATTTTAATTTTTAGAGATAACTTTCTTTTTATCCACATGTTAAAAGAAATATTTTAATTTATAAAATTTTCTTTTTATTATCCAATCATGAAGGGAAAAATTATTGGAGAATATTTTATAAATTTCCGGAAGCAAACAAGGAAGTTTTAATTTGTGTTTAAAATTTTATTTGCTTGGAAATTTTATGGTGTGGCCGGCCATTGTAAATTGAAAAGAAAAATTGTTTTTAATTAAATAAATTTTCCTTTTCAATGGCAAAAGAATTAAGGATGTTTTTATTAAATTTTCCTTATTTGCCAAGACTAAGGATTATAAAAGAGGGGGTAGAGAAGGCTTCATGGTAAATAACTCTATTCTATTTTCTCCCTCTTTTTTTTCCTTGGTGTGGCCGGCCATCCTCTCCTCCTCTCTTCTCTTTGATGGCCGAACCTCATCCTTCTTGTGGAGATTCATATGGTGGCCGGATCAAGTTTAGAGAAGAAGAAGAAGAAGGAGAGAAAGAAAGCTTTGTTTCTAGCATCCCTTGGAGCATGGTGGTGGTGGCCGAACCTCTTCATCCTAGGAGAAGTTTTGATGGCCGAAACTTGCAAGGAAGAAGAAGGTGCTTGGTGATTCTCATATCGGAAGGTCGTTGCCCACACAACGTCCGAGGTTAGAAGAGGAATACGGTAGAAGATCAAGAGATCTTTCTAAAAGATATAACTAGTATTTTTCCTTTCCGCATCATACTAGTTATTTTTGGAAATAATACCAAATACAAGAGGCATGCGATTCTAGTATTTTGAATTTGTTTTCGATGTTGTGTTTTTTTTTTTTTTCTTGTGATTTGATTGTTCTTTTCGGTTGACCTAAAGTTATTTAAGGAAATTAAATATTAACTTTCCTTAAAAGGCTTTGTCTAGTCGGTGGTGGTTGTTCCCATATCCAAGAAGGTCATGTGCCTCGCCACGTCAGTACTGGAAGCCAATTTTGGAAATTAATATTTAATGAAATTAATAACCTAGGTGATTTGGATCGAACGTGTTAAGTTCCGCAGGAGATCCGAGTCTAAACCTAAAAGAACAAATAGATTAAACTTTGGATCAAACGTGTTAAGTTCCGCAGGCGATCCAAGTTTAATTTAAAAGAACACATTGTAGCTAGGAATAGGTTCAGACCTTTGTATAAAATTTTTGTACAGTGGAACCATTAGGTTTTCCGAGTAGCAACCAACAATTGGTATCAGAGCTAGGGTTTTGCCTCTATGTATTTGGTATTAGTTTAATTATGCACATGTCATACATAATTAAGGCAGGTTAATAGTAGGATGTCCTAACTTTGTGGATGCAGGATCCAACTATTACGGTTTATAGTTATTATGTGTATGATTGGACCCTTGGACATGTCAAGGGCATTTTATTGTGTGTGCATGATTGTATTATAAAATACAGCAGGAGCTGTATTTAGTTTTATTAGGATTTTATTTTTTGATCTAGTTACATGTACATTCCTTTTATGGAATATAGGATTGATGGATGTAAATTTTATTTTATATTTGATCTAGTTTACATGTACATTCCTTAGAGGAATATAGGATCGAAAAATGTAAAATTCTATTTATGTCACGGATCGAATCTTACAAGGCGTGAAACCTTTTGAGGATCAGAGGCGCAGTGGAACAAGGAGCAAGATGGATGCGACAACTAGACCCGGTGGCGGTGGCCAAAGATGGCAGCAGCTAGGGTTGGCGACACACGGAGGACAACAATAGATAAAAGCCATAATAGTTGAAAATTAGTTTTTCTATTTATTGATTTTTATGCTGTGTTGTGTGTGTTTGTTAGTATGCATGCTAAGTAGGCTAGCATAGTCAAAATTCCTCACTTTAAATAACTAAGTGGGAGAGGGATTTATTTTTAAATAAATTCCACGGTCTCCATTACTGGTTTATAAGTGATGCAACAAGCTTGCGCGTTGGCTCTGAGTGCCTTCCTCCATATCGGATGAGCTTGTTTGTGGATCACTAGCTTAAACTTCCATTTTGGATGACTATAGGAAGTTAATTAAGAGCGTGTGATCTTCCCCATCGGAAGGGACACAATCTTATTAACGGACTTAGTGTCAAGTAATGGTATACACTTAGGCACGTCTAATAGTATCCTCCCCATCGGAGTCACTGCTATTATTTGTGTGACCGAAGAAAACCAACTATTGATTTGTCAAATAAATAAGTTGACAAGATAATAAAATTAAAAACCCCTCTTACAAATGTTTGATTTTGTATACGTCCACACTATCGTGGCATACAAAATTCATGGTGTTTGAGGTAATTTTATAAAGATTTATTGACAAGATAATTAATGGGTAAACCCCTCCTCTTACAAATGTTTAATTTTGTATACGTCCACACTATCGTGGCATGCAAAATTCACGGTGTTTGAGGTGTTGGAGAATTTAAATAATATTGTTTGAGCAATCAATGTTATTTTAAATTCAAAAGTTTTGACCAAATATTTGATCAAAGAAAGATCAACTATTAATTTTATTCGTGATAAAGTAAAGTTGACGAGATAATAAAATTAATGGATAAAATCTCTTCATTGATTTTGTATACGTCCACACTATCGTGGCATACAAAATTCATGGGGATTTTAAGGAATTGATCTTGACCAAATATTTTTGTGATTCTTAAGATTTAAAATGTTTGTCAATTCCCTAGCTGTTATACTATAGAAAAGACTTAGTAGTCCCGATTGTAAAAAAAAATTGGAAATAGGACTTGGACATTAAGGTAGTCTGTCTTTTTAGAACTAAAGAACAATATAGGTGTATTTAATTCATTAGTTGAAACATGTTTAGTGGTGTTATCTACCAGAACCTGGAGTGTAGATACAGATGCCATTAATCATGTTTGCAATTCATTGCAGGGTTCCAGGAAACCCAACAACTAAATGAAAATAAAAACACCGTCCACATGGGCACTGCTGTAAAAGTGGCAGCTGTTGCAGTGGGAGATGTTTATCCTTTAAATAGGAATAAAATATGGATTATTAAAAATTGTCTTTACGTACTAAGTTTAGAAAGAACCTGATTTCAGTTTCTAAACTATTATAGAATAGATATTGTGTCTATTTTGATAACAAAGCTGTTATCAAGAAAAATAGAGAAGTTATCTATTCTGGTATGTTGGTTGACAATTTATAATCCAATAACTCCCATGATGCAATAAATGGAAATTATAACACATCTTCTAACATTAAGAGAAAGCAACCTTCGGAAATGAACCAGTTATATCTTTGGCATCTAAGGCTAGGTTATATTAACTTGAGTAGGATTCATTGGTAGCTGATGAACTTTTGGGTTCATTGGTAGTGGAAATCTTTCCAACCTGCGAGTCTTACTTGGAAGGAAAAATAACCAAGAAGCTTTTAAGTCTAAGGGGTATGGAGCCAAAGATATGTTGGAATTGTTTCATTCTAATTTGTGTGATCCTATGACTATCCAGACAAGAGGTAGTATCGAGTATTTCATCTATTTTATAGACAACTATTCAAGATACAAATACATTTACTTAATGTACCACAAGACTAAGTGCTTTGATTAGTTCAAAGAGTACAAGGCTGATGCAGAGAAACGTCAAAGTAAAAGTATCAAGATACTACGGTGAGATCGTAGTGGCAAGTACCTCTTGGGAGAATTTAGGAGTCACTTATCAGAAGTAGGGATTCAATCCCAACTAACTGCACCTGGTACACCCCAACAGAATGGTGTAGAAAAAGGAAGGTATAGGACTCTTATGGAAATAAGTAGATTGATGATGAGTTATTACCAAATTCATTTTAAGGATATACTCTGGAAACGGAAGTGAATATAGTACCTTCCAAAGTCAGAACTCTCTACTCATATAGAATTTCTGAATAAGCGTAAGCCTATTTTGAAGCATATTCGGATTCCGGTAGTCCAGCACATATGCTGAAGAGAGATAATGATAAGTTGGACAAGAATTCACTTGTTTGTGGGTTATCCTAGAGAAATGAAAGTAGGATTATAGTCTTAAAAATCAGAAGGTCATTGTTAGCATCAATGAACGATTTTTAGAAAAGGACTATGTAATAAATCACGTGCCCATAAGTAAATTTGTTCTTAAGGAAATAATAAAGGACATGTCTAACCTAGTACCAACTGTACAAGATGAAATATCACAAGAAACTGCAACACGTATCACAAATGATACACAATTGTAGAAAGTGCCTCGTCGTAGTGGGAGTGTTGTTAGGCAACCTAAAAAGATTCATGTTTTGGGAGAGTTTTTGGACTCGATCCCTGGAGGACATGAACCTGATCTCCGGACATATGACGAAGCACTCCAAGATAAAGATGCAGCATCTTGGCAAAGAGTAATGAATAACAGAATATATGTATTCTAATAAAATCTGGAAGCTTGTAGAACCACCAAATGGTGTAAAAGCCTTTGGGTATAAAAAGGTCTATAATAGGAAAAGAGGGATAGACAGGAAGGTAGAAACTTTCAAAGCAACGCTTGATGAAAAAGGAAACTTTTTCATTGGTAGCCATGCTTAAGTCTATCTGGATTCTTTTATCTATTTGGCAAGTGGATATCAAGATAGCATTCCTTAATGGAAGTCTTGAAGAAAGCATCCATATAAAGCAACCAGAAGGGTTCATTGCAAAGGGCTAAGAGCATCTTGTGTGCAAGCTCAATCAGTCTATGGACTGAGACAAAGCTTCAAAGGTCTTGGAAAATCCGATTTATCAAAGTTATCCAGACCTATGGATTTATTTAGTAACCGGATAAGTCTTGTGTATACAAAAGGTGTGATGGAAACGTGGTGGTATTTCTTGTACTATACGTAGATTACATTTTTGATAGTTGGAAACAATATCAAGGTGTTATCGGAAGTAAGGGTATGGTTGTCCAAGCAATTCGTTATAATGGACTTAGGAAAATAAGCACATATTCTTGGGAACAAGGTTCGCAAGAAAAGAATGTTGTGCTTATCTCAAGCTTTATATAACCAGCTTGTTTTAGCATGCAAAACTCCAAGAAAGGTTTTTTACCTTTTAAGCATGGAGTGTCTTTATCTAAAGAGATGTCTTCGATGACATCAAAGGAGATTGCGGACATGTAGGCAGTTCTTTATGCTTCGAAATATAGACAGCCTAATGTATGCTATGCACGAGATCAGAAATCTATTTTACCAAGGGCATAGTTAACAAATATCAAAGTAACCCTAGAAAAGGACATTGGACTGCAGTAAAACATATATTAAAGTACCTTAGAGGCACTAGAGATTATATGCTAGCTTACAAGGCAGTTAATTTGGTCCCTGTGGGTTCCACGAATTTTGACTTCCAATCAGATAGGGACAATAATAAGTCAAACTCGGGGTTTTGTGTTTACTTTAGGAGGAAAAGTCATAACTATGGAAGAGTGATAAGCATAGGTGTTTTTCTGGACTCCACCATAGAAGCTGAGTATATGGCAAGCCTCTGAGGTAGCCATAAAAGCTAAATGACTCAATAACCTCAAGATGGACTTAGATATGATTTCTGGTTTGTCCAAAGATTATTACAACTCATTGTAATAATAGTGGTGCAGTAGCAAACTCGAAGAAACCATAAGTCTATTGTAATGACCTAAATTTCCTCAATTGGAGTCCTAAAAGTAATTTAAAAATATTTAAAAATGCTATAGAAATATTCTAGGGATTTTTAGAAATTTTTAGAGTATTTTTATGTAATTTTTGGAGGTCGATTGGTATTTTTACTAAACGAAGGAAGTTTCGACAAAAAAAATGTCCAAGCCGAGAATTGAATCCATGACCTTTGACTCGGTCAAAACCCGGCTGACCAGGTGTGCAAACAGATTTTTCTGTTTAGAAAAGGTAGCGAATTTATTTAAGATAGTTAACAGAATATTATAAAAGGGATAAGTTGATGTTGGATTTGTTTGTTTAGAAAAAGTAGCAAATTTATTTAAGATAATTAACCGAATATTGGATTATAAAAGGGATAAGTTGATGTTGAATTTGTTTGTTTAGAAAAAGTATCAAATTTATTTAAGATAATTAAGAGAATATTGGGTTATAAAAGGGATAAGTTGATGTTGGATTTGTTTGTTTAGAAAAAGTAGCAAATTTATTTAAGATAATTAACAGAATATTGGATTATAAAAGGGGATAAGTTGATGCTCTGTTTTCCCGTGACTTAAACCATTCTCTCCTTCTCTTCTGCGTACGATGGCGGAGCTCGGGCAGAAAATGAAAGGGAGTTAGGGTATCATCTCCGGCGGCCGACCAAGGTCCTAGATGCCCTTTTTGTTCGGTTGTGAGTCCAAGAATCAAGGTAAGTGCTTCTCACCTGTAGTAGGAGTAGTTTCGGACCTTTGTTCTTCTTGAATTAGAAGCATAAGAAGCGCTTATAGTGCAGATTTTTAATTAAGCCTATAGTGCAGATTTTAATTAAGCTTATTATGCAGATTTTTTATGTAGAGCTTATATTACAGATTTTAATTAATCGCTTATAGTGCAGATTTTTAATTAAGCCTAAAGTGCAGATTTTAATTAAGCTTATAGTGTAGATTTTTTTTTTGTTTGCATAGTATGCAGAAATAGTGTAGCATAGAATGTAGAATCTTGATTAGAATAGTATGCAGAATTTTGATTTGCATAGTATGTAGATTTTTGTTTATGCATTTCAAAGTTAGAATTTGTTTAAACATTTCAGTTTTTAAAGAAGCATTCTTTTATTTGAGGTATTAACAAATATACGAAAGATAAAGAAAAGAAAGAAAAAGGCCAAGGCCTTAAGTAGATCCCAAAGTCAAGACTTTAGGGATTTTGGCACACAAGGTGCTCGTTAAAATGCCGAGGCATTATATATTAGAAGTATTAAAATATAACAAGTATTTTACTTTTATAAGTGGCACTGTATTGGACTCTCAGTAGTCCTTGGGCTGGGCTCCCATAGTCGATCCCTAGGTTTAGATAACCTAGTATCGAGGACTCTCAGTAGTCCTTGGGCTGGGCTCCCATAGTCGGTCCCTAGGTTTAGATAACCTAGTATGCAGGACTCTCTGTAGTCCTTGGGTTGGGCTCCCATAGTCGGTCCCTAGGTTTAGATAACCTAGTAACCCTACTAGATTCGGGACCAGCTATCTCGGGTCTAGTTAGGGATGCGCGCATAGCAAGTACAGTTGCCGGGCCCAAGAAGAAGTTGATTATTATTTTGAAGTATTATAAGTATAAGTTTTTGAACAAAAGAAATAAGTTTCACATAAGTATAAAAGTATAAAAGAATAAGCTTAGAACAAATGAATTAAGTTTCACTTTGTTTCAGAATCAGCAAGTTTAGTTCCCTTTTATGCTAGCATGTTAATTAGATTAGCTTACTGTTCCTTGCTATTAGAAGAGCATGAGTAGCTTTACATGTTTTGCACTTCAGTATGTTTGTTTATTCACTAGTAGATGAGCATGAGTAGATTTCCTTTTGAGCATTCAGTTTTAGATTTCTGTATACATGCATATTCGTGTTTTTGTGAGTTAGATAGCACTTACTAAGCAAATTTTGCTTATAGTTGCATTTCCTCTTACTGCAAATAAAGGAAAGGAAAAGTTATAGCAAAGGAAGGCAACAAGGAGGTGCGGATGGATGTGTGATGCCTGGACTAAAGAAGCCTTGGGACCTAGCATAAGGAATTATTAAGATTTCCATTTATTAAGAATGTATTAGATGAGTCATTTAGTTTTCCGCTGCTAGTTAATTGCATTTTTAGAGAGTTTATGTATTGATCTCATGTGAACAACTCTAATTAAGTAAAGTTAGTAGTCCAGTAGCGCTCTGCCCTCATAGACTAGTAGCGAGGAGGGTGGGGTGTTACAGTTGGTATGAGAGCAGTTCCTATTCTCCAACATCACACATCAGCACCAACCTTGCCGTCTTCAAGTAAGAAAGTATTTAATTTTTAGTATGCTTTTCTTTATTCTTTACAATAAAGAGAAATCCTTGGAAGTATTAGATTATATGTATAGAATAGGGAGATGTTTAGAAGTGCTTATAAAGTTAAGAATTCTGCTTAGTTTCTTTTACATAACAAGATGTGTTCTGGGATGGTGGTATGATCCAGGGACCTAAGCCCGGTGAGCGCGCCAGAATCAAACAAGATGTGTTCTGGGATGGTGGTATGATCCGGGGATCTAAGCCCAGTGAGCGCGCCAGAATCAAACAAGATATGTTCTGGGATGGTGGTATGATCTGGGGACCTAAGCCCAGTGAGCGCGCCAGAATCAAACAAGATATGTTCTGGGATGGTGGTATGATCTGGGGACCTAAGCCCGGTGAGCGCGCCAGAATAAAGGGGAACTCCGGTCCTAAGTTCAGACCCCTACCAACCTAGCGCTAGGGTAGTTGTCTGATCAACAACTTATGTTATGGCACTACTAAGTGCAACTAGGCCGCCACAATAGTATGTTTATGAGTATGCATGCAAGTATGTTCAAATTATGTTATGTTTATATTTACGTTTATGTTTAGGTCTACGTTATGTTCATGTTATGTTTTTGCCTATGCATATGGACATGCTTGTGATCAAGTCTATCATTATGTTTAGTTCATCTACCATGCTTACATTTATGCTGTCATGCTTATGTCATTGCTTATGCTTATGTTCATTGTATGTAGGTTAGGAGGTCCTAAGATACCTTTGATGTGGTTTTCCTTAGTACATTAGATTATGGACGCTAACTAATGCATGTACAAGGTAGAGAACATGCTATAGAATTATTCTAAGTTCGAGGATGAACTTTTTATAAGATATGGGGAATTGTAATGACCCAAATTTCCTCAATTAGGGTCCTAAAAGTAATTTAAAAATATTTAAAAATTCTATAGAAATATTCTAGGGATTTTTAGAAATTTTTAGAGTATTTTTATATAATTTTTGGAGGTCGTTTGGGATTTTTACTAAACGAAGGAAGTTTCGACAAAAAAATGTCCAAGCCGAGAATTGAACCCATGACCTTTGACTCGGTCAAAACCCGGCTGACCAGGTGTGCAAACAGATTTTTCTATTCAGAGAAGGTAGCGAATTTATTTAAGATAGTTAACAGAATATTATAAAAGGGATAAGTTGATGTTGGATTTGTTTGTTTAGAAAAAGTAGCAAATTTATTTAAGATAATTAACAGAATATTGGATTATAAAAGGGATAAGTTGATGTTGGATTTGTTTGTTTAGAAAAAGTAAGATAATTAACAGAATATTGGATTATAAAAGGGATAAGTTGATGTTGGATTTGTTTGTTTAGAAAAAGTAGCAAATTTATTTAAGATAATTAACAGAATATTGGATTATAAAAGGGGATAAGTTGATGCTCTGTTTTCCCGTGACTTAAACCATTCTCTCCTTCTCTTCTGTGTACGATGGCGGAGCTCGGGCAGAAAATGAAAGGGAGTTAGGGTATCATCTCCGGCGGCCGACCAAGGTCCTAGATGCCCTTTTTGCTCGGTTGTGAGTCCAAGAATCAAGGTAAGTGCTTCTCACCTGCAGTAGGAGTAGTTTCGGACCTTTGTTCTTCTTGAATTAGAAGCATAAGAAGCGCTTATAGTGCAGATTTTTAATTAAGCCTATAGTGCAGATTTTAATTAAGCTTATAATGCAGATTTTTTATGTAGAGCTTATATTACAGATTTTAATTAAGCGCTTATAGTGCATATTTTTAATTAAGCCTATAGTGCATATTTTAATTAAGCTTATAGTGCAATTTTTTTTTTGTTTGCATAGTATGCAGAAATAGTGTAGCATAGAATGTAGAATCTTGATTAGAATAGTATGCAGAATTTTGATTTGCATAGTATGCAGATTTTTGTTTATGCATTTCAAAGTTAGAATTTGTTTAAACATTTCAGTTTTTAAAGAAGCATTCTTTTATTAGAGGTATTAACAAATATAAGAAAGATAAAGAAAAGAAAGAAAAAGGCCAAGGCCTTAACTAGATCCCAAAGTCAAGACTTTAGGGATTTTGGCACACAAGGTGCTCGTTAAAATGCCGAGGCATTATATATTAGAAGTATTAAAAGATAACAAGTATTTTACTTTTATCAGTGGCACTGTACTGGACTCTCAGTAGTCCTTGGGCTGGGCTCCCATAGTCGGTCCCTAGGTTTAGATAACCTAGTATGCAGGACTCTCAGTAGTGCTTGGGCAGGGCTCCCATAGTCGGTCCCTAGGTTTAGATAACCTAGTAACCCTACTAGATTCGGGACCAGCTATCTCGGGTCTAGTTAGGGATGCGCGCATAGCAAGTACAGTTGTCGGGCCCAAGAAGAAGTTGAATATTATTTTGAAGTATTATAAGTATAAGTTTTTGAACAAAAGAAATAAGTTTCACATAAGTATAAAAGTATAAAAGAATAAGCTTAGAACAAATGAATTAAGTTTCACTTTGTTTCAGAATCAGCAAGTTTAGTTCCCTTTTATGCTACCATGTTATTTAGTTTAGCTTACTGTTCCTTTCTATTAGAAGAGCATGAGTAGCTTTACATGTTTCGCACTTCAGTATGTTTGTTTATTCACTAGTAGATGAGCATGAGTAGATTTCCTTTTGAGCATTCAGTTTTAGATTTCTGTATACATGCATATTCATGTTTTTGTGAGTTAGATAGCGCTTACTAAGCAAATTTTGCTTATAGTTGCATTTCCTCTTACTGCAGATAAAGGAAAGGAAAAGTTATAGCAAAGGAAGGCGACAAGGAGGTGCGGATGGATGTGTGATGCCTGGACTATAGAAGCCTTGGGACCTAGCATAAGGATTTATTAAGATTGTCATTTATTAAGAATGTATTAGATGAGTCATTTAGTTTTCCGCTGCTAGTTAATTGCATTTTTAGAGAGTTTATGTATTGATCTCATGTGAACAACTCTAATTAAGTAAAGTTAGTAGTCCAGTAGTGCTCCGCCCTCATAGACTAGTAGCGAGGAGGGTGGGGTGTTACATCTATAAGGCAAGTAAAAGCAATAGAGCGCAAGTACCACCCAATACGAGAAATCGTATAAACGAGAAGAAGTTGTTGCTGCCTAGATTGCATCAAGTGATAATCTAGAAGATCCATTCACTAAAGCCCTTAAGGCAAGAGCTTTTGATGGGCATGTTGAAAGTTTGGGAATCAGATGTATGGTAGCAGATATAGCAGCTTAGTCTTTTAGTATAAGTGGGATATTGTTAGGATGTATACTAAAAGCCTAGCTTTTGGTATAAACATTTATCTAGAAATAAGAATCACATTGGTCAAATGTCTACATTTATGATAAATATAATTGTTCAATTAATTTATATTGTAGATAACATGGTGTGTGGTGTCACACACAGAAGATCATGTTATCGGTTCCTTATAAATTATAAACAGTAGCTCACGACTAAGATGGAAAGGAACAAACCATTGGAAGGTCGTAGTATAATTAGGTATTAATTTATCTTAACTATATAATTACACTAGTACACTTAGAGTGTATTGAGTAAGACCATTTGAGGTCGTTTCTTTTATACTGACTTTATAAAGGAACAAAGACTTCAGTTATTATGGAAGTGTGTGCTCTTAATCCTAATATAATAACAAGCACATATATTTGATATTTATTTCTTTAATTTATCAATGGGTGAGATTTAGTTCGATAAATCAATAAGCCCGATAAGTTGGGAAATGATATCACTTATAGTGTGTGTTGTTGATTATAAAAGGAAACTATGTCCGAATGATCTAGGTTGAGAATGTCCCCAAGAGGAGCTCATAAGGATTGTCATGTTAAACCCTGCAGGTGGACTTAGTCCGACATGACGATGAAGTTGAGTGGTACTACTCTTGGAGCTAGATATTAATTAAGTGAGTTGTCAGTAACTTACTTAATTAGTGGACATTCGACATCTTAAACACAGGGAGACTAACACACTCATAATAAGAAGGAGCCCAAAATGTAATTTGGGATTGGTGCGGTAGTTCAATAATAGTTCTCTAGTGGAATGAATTATTATTGATAAAATTAAGCTGTGTGTTCGGGGCGAACACTATCGGGAGACCAAAACCAATTCCTCCTCTCGGTCCCTATCGTAGCCTCTTAATTATAGAGTACTATACCCACCTATACCCACCTTCTTACCCATCCCATAGGGGCCGGCCAAGCTTGCTTGGAGACCAAGCTAGGGCCGGCTAAAGTTTGGTTCATGGGTGCTTCAAGGTGGCCGGCCCTAGCTTGGGTTCAAGCTTGGTGTGGCCGGTCCTAATTTAAATAAAAGGATTTTTATTTTAAAAATTTTTCTTATGTGGATAACATGATTTAAAAGAGAGTTTAAAATTTTAAATCTTTCCTTTTATAAGATTCTACAAAAGATTAAGAGAAGAGCTAAATCTCTTTCCTTATTTGTAGATTAAAAGGTTGATTTTAATTTTGGTAAAAACTTTCCTATTAATCATGTTAATTATTTAAAAGAAAGTTTAAAAATTAAAAAATTCTTTTTTATTAGTTTCTACAAAAGATTAAGAAAAGATTTAATATCTTTCCTTATTTGTAGATTAAAAGAGATTTTAATTTTTAAAGATAACTTTCTTTTTATCCACATGTTAAAAGAAAGATTTTAATTTATAAAATTTCCTTTTTATTAACCAATCATGAAGGAAAAAATTATTGGAGAATTTTTTTATAAATTTCCGGAAGCAAATAAGAAAGTTTTAATTTGTGTTTAAAATTTTATTTGCTTGGAAATTTTATGGTGTGGACGGCCATTGTAAATTGAAAAGAAAAATTGTTTTTAATTAAATAAATTTTCCTTTTCAATGGCAAAAGAATTAAGGAAGTTTTTATTAAATTTTCCTTATTTGCCAAGACCAAGGATTATAAAAGAGGGGGTAGAGAAGGCTTCATGGTGAATAACTCTATTCTATTTTCTCCCTCTTTTTTTTCCTTGGTGTGGCCGGCCATCCTCTCCTCCTCTCTTCTCTTTGATGGCCGAACCTCATCCTTCTTGTGGAGATTCATATGGTGGTTGGATCAAGTTTAGAGAAGAAGAAGAAGAAGGAGAGAAAGAAAGCTTTGTTTCTAGCATCCCTTGGAGCATGGTGGTGGTGGCCGAACCTCTTCATCCTAGGAGAAGTTTTGATGGCCGAAACTTGCAAGGAAGAAGAAGGTGCTTGGTGATTCTCATCTAGGAAGGTCGTTGCCCACACAACGTCCGAGGTTAGAAGAGGAATACGGTAGAAGATCAAGAGGTCTTTCTAAAATATATAACTAGTATTTTTCCTTTCCGCATCATACTAGTTATTTTTGGAAATAATACCAAATATAAGAGGCATGCGATTCTAGTATTTTGAATTTGTTTTCGATGTTGTGTTTTTTTGTTTTTTTTTTCCTTATGATTTGATTGTTCTTTTCGGTTGACCTAAAGTTATTTAAGGAAATTAAATATTAACTTTCCTTAAAAGGCTTTGTCTAGTCGGTGGTGGTTGTTCCCATATCCAAGAAGGCCATGTACCTCGCCACGTCAGTACTGGAAGCCAATTTTGGAAATTAATATTTAATGAAATTAATAACCTAGGTGATTTGGATCGAACGTGTTAAGTTTCGCAGGAGATCCGAGTCTAAACCTAAAAGAACAAATAGATTAAACTTTGGATCAAACGTGTTAAGTTCCGCAGGCGATCCAAGTTTAATTTAAAAGAACACATGGTAGCTAGGAAAAGGTTCAGACCTTTGTACAAAATTTTTGTACAGTGGAACCATTTGGTTTTCCAAGTAGCAACCAACAACATGGAACACATTGTGGATAGCTGACATCTCCTGAGGTAGTGCTAGTTCGTAGGCCGCCTTGCCCACTCTTGTCAGAACTTGATATGGGCCTACATAACGCGGGCTTAGTTTTCCTTTCTTTCCGAACCTCATCACTCCTTTCATAGGGGCTACCTTAAGGAACACTGCATCTCCGACACTGAATTCTAAGGGCCTTCATCTTTTATCTGCATAATTCTTTTGTCGGCTCTGAGCTGTTTCTATTCTTTGGCGGATGTTCTGTATAGCTGTAACGCCCAAAAATTCTCAAACTTGCATTAGAATTATTCTATGATTTTTCTGGAGTTTTTAGATATTTTTCCGGAATTTTCCGAGTAGCGGAAGTAGCAAAAGTAATTAGATAAACAAAATTGTTTAAGCGAGAATCGAACTCGGGACCTCTCGGGTCCGCTAAACCTTTAGTTAGCCTTAGTAACCGGTGAACCCAGCAGGGCCGTGCTGAGAGAAAGGAGAATCAAATATATTTATAATTGAGTTGGGCCAAAATACCCACTTAATATAAATAGGAAAACATAAGTTGGTTTGGTTTATTTTTAGAGTTTGGTTCGGCAACTTCCTTCTCCTCACCCTAACTCACGCCGATCCCCTCTTCTCCTCCCTCTCTCGGCGCCAACCACAAAGAGACCTAGGGTTCTCTCCCTAGGGCCCCAAGGTCACTTTCCGGCGATGATTTCAGCACAAGGACGTTTCCCTCCGCGAGTAGAGCACGTGGACGCGAGCGTATCGTCGAGAAGTCGTCTCCACCGGAATTTCTAGCTATTAGATTTGTAAGAAATCTAGCACACAAGGTAAGAAACCCCTCACCTGCAGTATAAGTAGCTCTCGTTTGATTGCATGCTTATAATTTAATTATATGTAGATTTTTTATCAATATCTAGAGTGTATTTAATTCTCTTCGCAGATATAGGGGTTAGTTGAGTATCTCTGGATGGGTCGGGCGCGTTTTCCCTCTTCAGATAGAGGTTCTAGACGTCGTCGGGTGCCTAGAGGTAGTTCCCCTATTAGGGAGGAGAGTTGGAGCACACTAGGTGTTCGATAAAATGTTTAGCGCAACATTAGATAGTTTTAACAGCATAGTTATATGCATAGAAGCATTTAAACCAGCATATCAGTTTTATTTCAGCTTTATGGGACTAGATGTCCAATGGGTGGGCTCCCACAGTCGCCTCTAGGTTCAGACAACTTAGTTCTAGGTTCAGATAACCTAGATTCAGCTAAGTAGTATTTCAGTATTTTACTTTCAGCAGCGGCACTGTACTGGATTAGATATCCACTGGGCTGGACTCCCATTGTCGTCCCTAGGTTCAGCTAACCTAGTAAACTCTACTAGATTCGGAACTTGCAATCCCGGGTCTAGTTAGGGATGCGCGCACAGCAAGTACAGTTGCCAGGGGCATACAGCAGCATGTTTAGTATTTTTATCTATTATACAAAATAGTTTTCCAAATCAGTTTTAAAACATAATGGAATTCAGTATTAGCTCAGCTTCAGCTTAGCTCACTTTTGTACCAGCTCAGCTTATTTCAGTTGTTAAATATGATAGCTTCATATATAGTTCTAGACATGTTATGATCAGTTTTATTTTATGTTCAGCTTATGTTATGCCATGCTCTGTATGATACCATGCCATGCCATGCTTGCATATTCAGTATGTTTTTCAAATAGCATTCTTTAAAAGCATATTTGCATCGTTGCATGTTTTAGTGAGGTAGTTGGTTTCTTACTAAGCTTTAAGCTTACAGATTCTATTTTCCTTATACTGCAGATAAAGGTAAGGGAAAGATGGACTAGCAGAGGGAGCTGGAGGCCAATGCAGAGATGGTGTGTTTGGCAGGAACTGGAATAAAAGATTCTTAGGGGACTTAGCAAGTTTAAACCGTAGAACTCTTTAGTGTTTTCACTTCTTGCACGTTTAGTCATGTAATGCTATGAATCAGTGAACTATGTGTCATGTTAAGTTTAGAATACTAGTTTTATGTCATTAGAATGTTTCTCAGGTAGTGTATAACTCATATGTGAGATTTTGGCACGCCCAAGTGCTGAAATCAGAGTACTGCTGTGAAATCAGAAACCCCAATCGATCGGTGGATCGATTGAGGGCCATCATTCAATCAATGGATCGATTGGCAGCGTGTTCCGCGAACAGTAAGCTCCTGGATCGATCAGCCGATCGATCCAGATGCCTTCTGTCGCGAACAGAATGCTCTGGGATCGATCATGTAATACCCACTAAGCTTGTAAGATAAATATATGAATGTGGGATTTTTCCATAGAAAAATAATAGGAAGTGAGTTGAAGCAAAAAGAAATAAAATGAAATAAAAAGAAGAGGGGGACAAGGATTGAACCATGAACCTCTTATATTATTCATAGAATTAATTAGTAGAAACCAATTGGGATAGAGAGAAGATGTTGATAGCAAAGGAAGGAAATTCATGATAAGGGTGAGAGTAAAAGCTAGCCAAAAGAAGACAAGAAAAGAGCAAGAGAAAGGCAACTTGCCTTCCTCCCTTTCTCTCCTTCTTCCTCTTTGTTTTTTTTGCCGAAAATTTAAAGAGGGAATTAAGAGGATTCAATCCCCCTTATTTCATCATGAATAGTGAGAATAAATTAGAAAATAAAATAAATAAAAGAAAAATAGAAAATGGGTTAAGGGAGAAGGAAAGCAAAAATCAATTTTGCTACCTCTTCCCCCTTAACATAAAAGGGAGCAAGAAAAGAGAAGGTTATTTTTCTCTCATTTCCTCATCCTCCCTCTCCCTCACCGAACACCACTTCCCTCTCCTCCATCTTCGGCCCCAAGCCAAGGTTTTCTCCTAAGAAAGCCTAAGATACAAGGAGGACTTAGCAAGGGAATCAAGGGAAGGGAACAAGAAGAAGAGGCTACTTCTTCCATCATCACACCTTAGATCCACAAGCGAAAAGGATGTAAGCTTCCCCTCACCTGTGGTACAAGGCTTTCTATGTGATTTTTGGATTTTATGAGGATTAGAAAACCTAGGAAAGAATTTTAGAAAATTCGGCTAAAGAAAGGGTTTTCAAATCTAGGAAGGTTTAAACAAGTCTTTATTTTATGATATGTTTTCTATGCTATGTAGGAAGGATTTTCTTCATGTTTTTATACCTAATTGATGCTTGATCAGAGGAGTGCCTAATCCTAGAATTTCGGCCAAAAATATTTTAAGGAGGTTAGGGAAAACATGGTGTAACCAAACTAGTACAAGATTCCCTCCATGAACTACTAAGGGTCTTTTATTGGTTTTCTTGCTTGAAAGTTAATTGGAACCAAAAGAAATCCATTTATATGTTTCGGCCAAGAAAAGGGCTTAGGGTTAGGAAGACCTTTAAATTTAAGTAACCATGTTTGTATGATAGAATATAGAGTTCTCTTAAAGAATTGCATGTTGAACATTGCTAGAAATTCATGAACTCTTATTTTAGATTTTCGGCCAAGATAAGATGGATAGTTTAGAAAATCTTGAACAAATTCTAATATGCTCAAGACCTCTGTGATATTATGATATGAAAGTTGTTTAATGCTTTCATGTTTAATTGGAGTATAGAAAGTTTGTTACATGATATATGACATGTAAGATCACAAGGGTCCTAGCTTGTTTATGAACCAACTTTGTATATGATGTTCTTAGTAATTTTTGCCATGAAACTTACTTAGGTTTTCCATGCTTTAGGCCACTTAAAACCTAGTTTAGAGATTGGTAGGTTTCGGCCATGTGGAAAAATAAAAGGAAAAGGGAAAGAAACCTAGGAAGCCTAAGACACAATTCGCATGTATGTTTATTATGCTTGTCTTTATACATGCTATGAAACTAGTATGATTTCTTATGCTTTTAGGCTCTTTGAAGCAAGTTTATATACTGTTGAGTTTCGGCCAAGTAGGGTTTAAAAGACCTAGAGGCCTTAGAAATGAAACCAAAGGTGTTAAAAATGCTTCTTATGGAAATATGATAATGTGTTGATTGTGTCACATGCTTGTACAATTTTTCCATGACCTAAATGGACCATTGTATGTTTCGGCCATGAAGGGTTAGATGCCCTAGAAACCATAGAACAAAAATTAAATATGCTTATATCACTCTACATGAAATATGATAAGTAGAAAGACAAAGTTCCTATGCTATATGTTGTTTAATGACCTAATTGAGGCTAGGGTAAGTTTCGGCCATACATATGGTATAATGTCTTGTTATGAATTTATACATGATGTTAGTTCAAGTTCACATGATTGTATATTTGTTTTTAGCCCTAATGAACACTTGTTAAAAGTTTGACCATGACATATGTTAAGGGCTTGAAGGAGTTAGGAACTAACTCAATATGCTTACTATGTTACTTGGAAAAAAAATGCTATAAATGTGGTTTAAGGTTTTCATGCTTTCATGACATTTGAGACCTTGTTTCACACCTGATAGGGTTCGGCCACATGAAGTTTAGGGACTTGGAGAACTTAGAAACCAAGTAAATCATGCTTATAATGCTTCCTATGAAATTGATGTAATGATAATTTAGGTCCCACATGCTTGGAGATTATTTCTACCTAAATTGAGATCTAAGGGGGTTTGGCCATGATAAGAACCCAAGGGATTAGGAAGCTTAGAACCCAAGTAAACTATGTTACCATGATTCTTATGATAGTATAATCACATGATACACCCTTATGCTTAAATATGTATGCTTGTGATTTATACTTTTTATGATATGATATGTGTTTAGAAATATGCATGCTTTGATGATATGTTATGTGCTTAGAAATGTGCATGCTTTGATGATATGCTATATGCTTATAATATGCATGTTTTTATGATATGATATGTGTTTAGAAATATGCATGCTTTGATGATATGTTATGTGCTTAGAAATGTGCATGCTTTGATGATATGCTATATGCTTAGAATATGCATGTTTTTATGATATGATATGTTTTTAGAAATATGCATGCTTTGATTATATGTTATGTGCTTAGAATATGCATGCTTGATGATATGCTATATGCTTAGAATATGCATGCTTGTTATGATATGCTATGTGGATAGAAATGTGCATGCTTTGATGATATGCTATGTGCCTAAAATATGCATGCTTTTATGACATGAGGTAGGCCTAAGTGATGCATACTTTTTATGACATGATGTATGCCTAAGTGATGCATACATTTATATGATGTATGCCTAAGTGATGCATACTTTTATGACATGATGTATGCCTAAGTGATGCATACTTTTATATAATGTATGCCTAAGTGATGCATGCTAGTATGATGTATGATATGTATAAGTATGACATGTATTTTACTTTGAATGGCTTGTACCAAAAGGGTGGGCTCCTTATGCGCCCCTAGGTCGAATTACGGGCCTAGTAAAGGGTCGGCTCCTTACGTGCCCCTAGGTCGTGCTACGGGCCTAGTTTCCTAGTAGGTTCAAGACTAGCTACCTTGGATCTACTTAGGATGCGCGCATTATGTATGTATGTGGTACTAAGCCGGGGCCCTGAATATGTTGATATTATGTTCAAGTATATATGTAAGAAGAAATGGTTTTAAAGATCATGAGACATACACATGTTTTTCGGATACATGTTTTCAAAATCATATTGCATATACTTTATGATCATGTTGTGATAATGCTATGATTTATGATATGCCATGATTAGATATGATTTTGTTATGTTGCATGATATGCTTAAAGAGTATGATATGTTATGCCATGACTAGTTGAGATATTCTTTGATCATGTGATGATTTTCAGTTTTAGTGAGTAGGAAAGGAACTTACTGAGCCATGAGTGCTCACAGCTTACTTTCTTGTACCACAGATAAAGGAAAAAGCTGGATGTGCTAAAGGAGCAGCAGGAGAGGCAAGGAGATGTGTGTGGCTGTGGCTAGGCAACCAAATAAGAACCTGCTTTAAGAACTTTTAAGAATTACGCTTTGGTTTCATAAATTGTAGTACTAAATGGGTGACTTGATGTTATGTTTCTATTTATCTTGTTATCATGTTATGGAAACCATATTAGTGTAGTTCGGGTATGCAAACAAAAGAAAAGTTTTATTAATCTAAGAAAAATTATTTAAGTCTTCCGCTGTAATATGTACGTAGAGTATCGTAGCCCCGTCCCTTAGGGTTAGCAGGGAGGGCGGGCGTTACAGATCACTGGATCGTTTGACCGGTCTGGATCGATCAGCCGATCGATCCAGAATATTGCCCAAGCACAGTAGCGTGCTGGATCGATCTCTGGATCGATCCAACCCCTGTCCCGGATACAGTAGCCCTCTGAATTGATCTCCGGATCGATTCAACCATTCCAATCGATCCGTGGATCGATTGGAAGACCTGATATTAGCTAGAAACCCTTAGTTAAGTTCCTTGACCATAAGGGGAGGTAATAATGACATGAATAGCTTAGATTACTCCCCTTAACACATGTAGAACTAAGAAATGATAATTGTAACGCCCGTCCTCCCTGCTAACCCTAAGGGACGGGGCTACGATACTCTACGTACATATTACAGCGGAAGACTTAAATAATTTTTCTTAGATTAATAAAACTTTTCTTTTGTTTGCATATCCGAACTACGCTAATATGGTTTCCATAACATGATAACAAGATAAATAGAAACATAACATCAAGTCACCCATTTAGTACTACAATTTATGAAACCAAAGCGTAATTCTTAAAAGTTCATAAAGCAGGTTCTTATTTGGTTCCCTAGCCACAGCCACACACATCTCCTTGCCTCTCCTGCTGCTCCTTTAGCACATCCAGCTTTTTCCTTTATCTGTGGTACAAGGAAAGTAAGCTGTGAGCACTCATGGCTCAGTAAGTTCCTTTCCTACTCACTAAAACCGAAAATCATCACATGATCAAAGAATATCTCAACTAGTCATGGCATAACATATCATACTCTTTAAGCATATCATGCAACATAACAAAATCATATCTAATCATGGCACATCATCTCTTAAAGCATAGCATGATACATAACATAATTATATCTAATCATGGCATATCATAGCATCATCATAAGGTAGCATGGCATATCAAGCATAGCATGAAATATAACATAATCATATCTAATCATGGCATATCATAACATCATCATAAGGTAGCATGGCATATCAAGCATAGCATGAAATAAAACATAATCATATCTAATCATAGCATATCATAAATCATAGCATTATCACAACATGATCATAAAGTATATGCAATATGATTTTGAAAACATGTATCCGAAAAACATTTGTATGTCTCATGATCTTTAAAACCATTTCTTCTTACATATATACTTGAACATAATATCAACATATTCAGGGCCCCGGCTTAGTACCACATACATACATAATGCGCGCATCCTAAGTAGATCCAAGGTATCTAGTCTTGAACCTACTAGGAAACTAGGCCCGTAGCTCGACCTAGGGGCACGTAAGGAGCCCACCCTTTACTAGGCCCGTAATTCGACCTAGGGGCGCATAAGGAGCCCACCCTTTTGGTACAAGCCATTCAAAGTAAAATACATGTCATACTTATACATATCATACATCATACTAGCATGCATCACTTAGGCATACATCATATAAAAGTATGCATCACTTAGGCATACATCATGTCATAAAAGTATGCATCACTTAGGCATACATCATATAAAAGTATGCATCACTTAGGCATACATCATGTCATAAAAAGTATGCATCACTTAGGCATACCTCATGTCATAAAAGCTTGCATATTTTAGGCACATAGCATATCATCAAAGCATGCACATTTCTATCCACATAGCATATCATAACAAGCATGCATATTCTAAGCATATAGCATATCATCAAGCATGCATATTCTAAGCACATAACATATCATCAAAGCATGCATATTTCTAAACACATATCATATCATAAAAACATGCATATTCTAAGCATATAGAATATCATCAAAGCATGCACATTTCTAAGCACATAACATATCATCAAAGCATGCATATTTCTAAACACATATCATATCATAAAAACATGCATATTCTAAGCATATAGCATATCATCAAAGCATGCACATTTCTAAGCACATAACATATCATCAAAGCATGCATATTTCTAAACACATATCATATCATAAAAAGTATAAATCACAAGCATACATATTTAAGCATAAGGGTGTATCATGTGATTATACTATCATAAGAAACATGGTAACATAGTTAACTTGGGTTCTAAGCTTCCTAATCCCTTGGGTTCTTATCATGGCCGAACCCCCTTAGATCTCAATTTAGGTAGAAATAACCTCCAAGCATGTGGGACCTAAATTATCATTACATCAATTTCATAGGAAGCATTATAAGCATGATTTACTTGGTTTCTAAGTTCTCCAAGTCCCTAAACTTCATGTGGCCGAACCCTATCAGGTGTGAAACAAGGTCTCAAATGTCATGAAAGCATGAAAACCTTAAACCACATTTATAGAATTTTTTTTTTCCAAGTAACATAGTAAGCATATTGAGTTAGTTCCTAAGTCCTTCAAGCCCTTAACATATGTCGTGGTCAAACTTTTAACAAGTGTTCATTAGGGCTAAAAACAAATATACAATCATGTGAACTTGAACTAACATCATGTATAAATTCATAACAAGACATTATACCATATGTATGGCCGAAACTTACCCTAGCCTCAATTAGGTCATTAAACAACATATAGCATAGGAACTTTGTCTTTCTACTTATCATATTTCATGTAGAGTGACATAAACATATTTAATTTTTGTTCTAGGGTTTCTAGGGCATCTATCCCTTCATGGAAGAAACATACAATGGTCCATTTAGGTCATGGAAAAATTGTACAAGCATGTGACACAATCAACACATTATCATATTTCCATAAGAAGCATTTTTAACACCTTTGGTTTCATTTCTAAGGCCTCTAGGTCTTTTAAACCTACTTGGCCGAAACTCAACAGTATATAAACTTGCTTCAAATAGCCTAAAAGCATAAGAAATCATACAAGTTTCATAGCATGTATAAAGACAAGCATAATAAACATACATGCGAATTGTGTCTTTGGCTTCCTAGGTTTCTTTCCCTTTTCCTTTTATTTTTCCTCATGGCCGAAACCTACCAATCTCTAAACTAGGTTTTAAGTGGCCTAAAGCATGGAAAACCTAAGTAAGTTTCATGGCAAAAATTACTAAGAACATCATATACAAAGTTGGTTCATAAACAAGCTAGGACCCTTGTGATCTTACATGTCATATATCATGTAACTAATTTTCTATACTCCAATTAAACATGAGAGCATTAAACAACTTTCATATCATAATATCACAGAGATCTTGAGCATATTAGAATTTGTTCAAGCTTTTCTAAACTATCCATCTTATCATGGCCGAAAATCTAAAATAAGAGTTCATGAATTTCTAGCAATGTTCAACATGCAATTCTTTAAGAGAACTCTATATTCTATCATACAAACATGGTTACTTAAATTTAAAGGTCTTCCTAACCCTAAGCCCTTTTCTTGGCCGAAACATATAAATGGATTTCTTTTGGTTCCAAGTAACTTTCAAGCAAGAAAACCAATAAAAGACCCTTAGTAGTTCATGGAGGGAATCTTGTACTAGTTTGGTTACACCATGTTTTCCCTAACCTCCTTAAAATATTTTTGGCCGAAAATCTAGGGTTAGGCACTACTCTGATCAAGAATCAATTAGGTATAAAAACATGAAGAAAATCCTTCCTACATAGCATAGAAAACATATCATAAAATAAAGACTTGTTTAAACCTTCCTAGATTTGAAAACCCTTTCTTTAGCCGAATTTTCTAAAATTCTTTCCTAGGTTTTCTAATCCTCATAAAATCCGAAAATCACATAGAAAGCCTTGTACCACAGGTGAGGGGAAGCTTACATCCTTTTCGCTTGTGGATCTAAGGTATGGTGATGGAAGAAGTAGTCTCTTCTTCTAGTTCCTTTCCCTTGATTCCCTTGCTAAGTCCTCCTTGTATCTTAGGCTTCTTAGGGGAAAAACCTTGGCTTTGGGGCCGAAGATGGAGGAGATGGGACTGATGGTTTCAGTGAGGGAGAGGAAGAATGAGAGAAAATGAGAGAAAAATAAACTTCTCTTTTCTTGCTCCCTTTTATGTTAAGGGGGAAGAGGTAGCAAAGTTGATTTTTGCTTTCCTTCTCCCTTAGCCTTTTTTTTTTCTATTTTCTATTTATTTTATTTATTCATTTATTCTTACCATTCATGATGAAATAAGGGGAATTGAATCCTCTTAATTCCCTCTTTAAATTTTCGGCAAAAAAAAACAAAGAGGAAGAAGGAGAGAAAGGGAGGAAGGCAAGTTGCCTTTCTCTTGCTCTTTTCTTGTCTTCTTTTGGCTAGATTTTACTCTCACCCTTATCATGAATTTCCCTCCTTTGCTATCAACATCTTCTCTCTATCCCAATTGGTTTCTACTAATTAATTCTATGAATAATATAAGAGGTTCATGGTTCAATCCTTGACCTCCTCTTATTTTTATTTCATTTTATTTCTTTTTGCTTCAACTCACTTCCTATTATTTTTCTAAGGAAAAATCCCACATTCATATATTTATCTTACAAGCTTAGTGAGTATTACAATAATAGTTAGCAAAAATTTTTAATTAGCACAGCTTCCGCATTTAGATTTAGTAATGGTCAGGGAATAGTTTAGCACAGCCTAATGTGACGATCGGCCTTACAGCTTAGTAGTAGAAGGCGGGTCGTTACAATAGCACGGGTGGTGTTGTCAATAAATTCTGTTTGAACTCCCATCTCCTTCTTTTCACCACCTTCGTACCAGCATATAGGGGACCTACATTTCCTTCCATACAGAGCCTCGTAGGGTGTTATTCCAATAGTAGCCTGATAACTATTATTGTAGGTGAATTCCGCTAAACTTAAATATCGGCACCAACTCCCTTTGAAATCTAAGGCGCAAGCCCGTAGCATGTCTTCTAGTATTTGATTTTCCCTTTCTGTTTGTTCGTCGGTCTGAGGGTAGAAGGCAGTGCTGAATAATAGCTTGGTGCCAAGGGCTTTTTGAACACATTCCCAGAAATGTGAAATAAAACGACCATCTCGGTCAAAAATAATGGTCTTAGGAATCCCATGTAATCTGACAATTTCTTTGACGTATAATTGAGCTAATTGCTCAACAGAATAGGTCATCTTAATTGCCAGAAAATGGCTAGATTTTGTCAATCTGTCCATGATTACCCATATATCGTCGTAACCATTTGTTGTCTTGGGTAAACCTGAGATGAAATCCATAGAGATATCTTCCCACTTCAATTCTGGAATTCGGATTGGCTGTAGTAATCCTCCATGTCTCTGGTGTTCTGCTTTAACCTGCTGGCAGGTCAAACAGGTACTGACATATTGAGCCACATCTCTTTTCATACCGGACCACCAGAATTTCTTTTTCAGATCTTGGTACATCTTAGTGGAACCCGGATGCATCACATAGGGTGTTGCATGGGCTTCTTCCAGTATCTTCTTTCGCAGCTCTGGATCCTCAGGAATACATAATCGGTCCCTGAGATATAATATTCCACTATCCGCGATATAGAACCCGTCATTCTTTCCCTCTAAGGTTTCTTGCTTAATTCTTTAGAGGCTTTGGTCACTAGTTTGCTTCTCTAATATATTGTCGAATAATATCGGTGCTAAGGTCAAGGTGGAAAGTTGCCCGGACATGTTTTCGACCCAGTGACGCGTAATGTTTCTCGGCTTCCCATTAATTTTGACCATCGATTCACCTTCAGTATTAGATAACGATTTACTTTCAATATCAGATAAGACTTAGTATACTGTCTAAGGTTAGGCAGCTGACCTGTGACGACCGTAGAAGCATTGGCCGTATCCTCCTTGGTGATGGAGAAAATTCGGGCACTCGTCGCTACTGGCGGAGCTTCCAGTCTCCCTTGGCTTATCTGCGGGCCTTCTATTGCATCTTGCATCAGGTGTAGCTGTGGAAGCGCACCTTTGTTCTGGACCTGCGGAGGGATAGGTGTCTGGATCTGAGTAGGGCAGTTCCAAGCCATATGTCCTTCCATTCCACAGTTGTAGCACCTGTTAGTACCTATACGGCATATCCCCGGGTGCTTCTTTCCGTAAGTAGTACATTGAGGGAACATGAGTTGCTTGCTTGCTGGACCACTCTTGGAATCACTCCATTGCTTCCTCTTGCCATTGTGATTTCCTTTCCAGCTGGTTCGGTTACTTTGTGATTTCTGTCCCCTTGACTGAGTCTGATTCTTGCCCTCATTCATTGTCTTCTGATAGTGTTCTGTGATCAGAGCGCTGTTGATTAATTCTTCGGCGGTCTGCGGTCTATTAACTCCACCGGCCACGTTCAGGGCTATCTCAGGTCTGAGCATCTTCAGCATAAGTCTGACCCTTTCTCTCTCTGTACTGACCAACTCTGGGCACAGGCGTGCTAGGCGGTTGAATTTCTTAACGACTTCATTAACTGATAGATCACCTTGCCGGAACTCGGTGAATTCATCATAGTGTTTATTTGTGACTCGCATATGGAAAAATTCTTCGAAAAATTCTGTCTCGAAGTCTGTCCACGTCATATGATTTACTTGTCTTTTTGCCTTCACTCTGTCCCACCACATCCTGGCATCTCCGGTAAGGCAGAATGATGCACATTTGACTTTCTCGTGTTCAGGCCAATCCAGTAACTCCACTATGCTCTCCACAGTCTTGAACCATGCATGTGCGTCCCATGGTTCACAGTTTCCGGAGAAAGCTTATGGCTTTAGTCTCTGCCACTGAATCAGATATGCCTCCTGACGAACCACTGGGGCTGGACCTACCGGTGGTGCAGGTGTCGGTGGTACTGGAACATCTATAGGTATTACTGGTACTACATTCTGGTGTCCTGGCGGGGTAACAGGATTCCCCTATTGATTCAGCAGAGGAGTGATCATTTGCTGCTGTTCCGTCACTTGACGCTGGAGCTCGGTAACTACATGCATCAGATCAGGTGGAGGTGCTGTTTCCTCTGCTCTGGTATTACGTCTTTTAGCCATCCTTATCTTCATTAATGACAACAGAGCTAGCGTAAGTTATTATCATTCCTAACCAGACTAATGAAAGGTTAACGTCATTTCTAACTATTTGTAAGTTTGTTGCGTTATCATCCCTAACCTACCATCATGCAACCTAAACTAAAACTGTGACCTAAAAGAATAAAGTAAGCATGTATATTACTAAAGCATCATATATAAAATAATTAAATAAACTGAGCATAAGCATCATAAATAAAATAAGTAAATTGAGCATAAACATCATAAATAAAATAAATAAACAAACCGAGCATAAGCATCATAAAAGAAACTAAGGGATATTACTTCTACATTCTCCGTCAGCACAAGATAGTTGTGCCAAAGAATAGAGTCTTTATAGAAAGGGACTTTGGTTCTAGAAAGACTAGTGGGAGTACATTCGATCTTGAAGAAGTTCAAGATGCGGATTCTAGCACTGATGCCTCGATGGAAGTTGAACAGGAACCACAAAGTGTTGTGGATGATGTTGTTCCACAAGGAGTTGAGGAACAATAACCAGTTCAAGTAGACATACCTCTTCGCAGGTCTGATAGAATACGTCGTCAGCCTGAGAGATACTCATTTCTCTTATCTGGCCATGATAACATTGTGCCCATAGATGATGAGCCTACCACCTATCAGGAAGCTGTGATGAGACCAGATTCCGAGAAATGGTTAGAGGCCATGAGATCCGAAATGGAATCCATGTACACCGACCAAGTATGGACTTTGGTTGATCCACCTGAAGGGGTAAAACCCATAGGGTGTAAGAGGGTCTTTAAGAGAGAGACTGACATGGATGGACTTATCTATAAGGGTCGCTTGGTAGCTAAAGGTTTCAAGCAGATTCATGGTATTGACTATAATGAAACATTTTCTCCAGTAGCGATGTTTAAGTCCATTCGGATCATACTTGCTATTGCAGCTTACCATGACTATGAGATATGGCAGATAGATGTCAAAACTGTGTTTCTGAATGGAAACCTACTCGAGGATGTGTACATGACACAACCTGAGGGTTTTATAGATCCACAGCATACTAGCAGAGTATGCAAGCTGCATAGGTCCATTTATGGACTAAAGCAAGCTTCTCGGAGCTGGAATCTTCGATTCGATGATGCAATCAAACAGTTTGGTTTCATCAAGAACGAAGATGAGCCTTGTGTCTACAAGAAGGTTGTAGGGGATATAGTTGTTTTCCTCATATTGTATATGGATGACATACTACTCATTGGGAAGGACATCCCTATGCTTCAATCTGTCAAGACCTGGCTAGGGAGTTGCTTCTCAATTAAGGACTTAGGTGAGGCATCCCGCATTCTAGGGATACAGATCTATAGAGATAGATCTAAGAGATTGCTTGGCCTAAGTCAGAGTACATATATTGACAAGGTACTCCTTCGATTTTCCATGCAAAACTCCAAGAAGGGATTTCTACCGATGTCACATGGCGTGAGTCTTTCGAAGACTCAAGGTCCCTCTTCTAGAGAGGAGAGAGACCGCATGGATCAGATTCCTTATGCCTCAGCCATAGGATCTATCATGTACGCCATGTTATGTACTCGACCTGATGTCTCATATGCTTTGAGCATGACGAGCAGATACCAGTCAGATCCAGGTGAAAGTCACTGGATAGCGATCAAAAATATTCTTAAGTAGTTAAGAAGGACTAAAGAACATTTCTTGATATATGGAGGCAATGATGAGCTAGCTGTAAAGGGTTACAATGATGCTAGCTTCCAAATCGACCAGGATTACTATAGATCGTAGTCGGGGTTCGTGTTTTGCATTAATGGTGGTGCCGTGAGCAGGAAGAGTTCGAAGCAGGACACAGTAGCTGATTCTACGACAGAGGCCGAGTATATTGCTGCATCAGAGGCAGCAAAGGAGGTAGTTTGGATTCGCAAGTTCATCACTGAACTTGAGGTGGTTCCTAGCATTGCTGACCCTATTGAGCTCTATTGTGACAACAATGGAGCTATTGCACAGGCGAAGGAACCTCGCTCACACCAGCGGACCAAACACATACTACGGCGCTTCCATCTCATTAGAGAGATCATCGAGAGAGGAGATGTGAAGATTTGCAGAGTACCTACAGAGGCTAACATCGTAGATCCCTTGACCAAGGCTTTGGCACAGAGGAAGCATGATGGTCACACTAGGTAATTGGGGCTTAGAGCCTACTCTGATTGGCACTAGTGCTAGTGGGAGATTGTTAACTAGAGCCCAAGAGCCAATCATTTGATGATTGTATTTTGGACTTGTTGTATCATATTCTATATAAATACAGGCATTTGGTTATTGGTTATTATACTTACTTGTATTGGCGCCAAATAAACTAAGTATAATAACGTCCTTGAGTAGAAGGTTCTTACCTATATCAATCGATTGGTTGAATCGATAGTCAGATGATATAGGGAACACTACTCTTAATCATTCCTAGTCAAGTATTAACATTCAGGGACAATGTTAATGCAATAAGACTAGCATATAGGTCAACTCGATGACTTGATCTCAAGAGTCATGGATATAGAGATATCAAGTTGACACATGAGTATGCATTAGAGAATGTGTAACGCCCACCCTCCCTGCTACTTAAAGGGACGGGGCTACTTACTTACTTAACTATTCCAGGATACATGCATATTTAAAATTTCTTTCTTATAACATAAAGCAGCGGAAATATCATAAAGTTATACTGAAATGCAACATAAATACAAATGGTTCATGTCAACCATAACAAAATATTATAGCAGGTCTTATTTGTCTTAGCCGAGCCACTACCACACACACCTCCTTGCCTCTCCTGCAGCTCCCTTAGGTCATCCATCCCTTGCCTTTATCTGTGGTACAAGGAAGTAAGCTATGAGCACACGAGCTCAGTAAGATTATTTCCTACTCACAAAAATCGTATCTCAAGCATAATCATATGAGCATATCATCAATGAAGACATAATTATCTAACAATATGTAATGTGAGAATAGTTCCTTATCATAACATATCCTTATGAGTCATGTTTCTAACATATCATAAATAAGGGATCATGTGAGGTGAATCATGAGAAACATATCATATCACCAGGTTATATAAAACTTAAAAGAAACATATTATATATGAATGGGTGCATTATGCAAAATGTCCTTTTTTAAAAACATATGCCATGTCGAGTGCAAGATGTCTTTAAACATATCTTTTAGTACTTAAACATAATATCATCATCATGAGGGCCCGGCTTGTACCACATACATACATAAATGCTGCAATCCCTAGGACATGGTAGCTAGCCCCGAACCTACTAGGGATCTAGACCCGTTCATAGTCCGTCGGCCTAGGGGCGTACTAAGGAGCCCATCCCTTTTTACTAGACCCGTTCATAGTCCGTCGGTCTAGGTGCGCTTATGGAGCCCACCCTTGGTACAAGCCATACAAAGTAAAGTACATGTCATGCATATCATATCATCATAACTATCATATCATATCATCATAGATGTCATGCTCTTGTCTTAACATGAAGAGTGCTCTTAATCCCAACTTAAGGGAAGCAACTCTTTGCCATTTTCTTATCATATCATAAGGCCTACATTCTTGACACATAGCCATCATATAAAACCATTATCATGCTTGGTTCATAAGCTTACATAAATGAGCATGCAACATATTAAAATCAAACATGCTTGAGTAAATAGTCATCTTATGAATCATATCATGCATAATTCATAACATACATAAATAAACATGTTACTGGTCTTGTCATAAAGCATGCATACTTAAACATAAAACATATCATAAGGGTCATCATGATGCATAATTCATGAGCATCCTTAACTAAGTACATAAATTATCGTAGGCAACCAAAATCATACATGGAGAACATTTACTAGTATCTCCTAGTTCATATTCTAGTATGTGAGACACCTAGCAAAGTCATGATTGGGTCTCTAACCCTAGTTTCATAAGGTGGCCGAGAGTCATCATGCTAAGTCTTAGGTTACAACTACATATAAGCATGTGAACCTTAAATCAAATTCATGTCATAAGCTAATAAGAATATCATGAGCATAGGAAGTAGGTTCTAAGCTTCCTAGCCCTTTTAACTTAGTTGTGGCCGAACCCCTAAAAGCATGGAATTAAGTTCTTCATGAGCATAAAAATAACAAACTACCTTCATATCATATCATAAGGAAAATTCATGGGCTTGCTAAGTTTAAGCTTAAACTTTCTTGAATCCTAGATTATAGTTATGGCCGAGAGTTCATAAAAAGTAACTTCTAAGCAACATACAACATGAATACTTAGCTAATTTCATAACATATCATAAGAAGTCTATGGACATACTAATTTAGGTTTGGAGCTTCATGAACCCTAAGAATTCATCATGGCCGAAACTTCATCAAATAGGAAATGAACTCCTAAGCAACATATAAGCATGAATTTCTAGCAAATTTTATAACATATCATAAGAAAGTCTATGAGCATACTAACTTAGGTTTTGATCTTCATGAACCCTAAGAAATTATCATGTCCGAAACTTCATCAAATAGGAAATGAACTTTTAAGCAACATATAAGCATGAATTTCTAGCAAATTTTATAACATATCATAAGAAAGTCTATGAGCATACTAACTTAGGTTTTGAGCTTCATGAAGCCTAAGAACTTTTCATGGCCGAAACTTCATCAAATAGGAAATGAACTTTTAAGCAACATATAAGCATGAATTTCTAGCAAATTTTATAACATATCATAAGAAAGTCTATGAGCATACTAACTTAGGTTTTGAGCTTCATGAACCCTAAGAACTTATCATGGCCGAAACTTCATCAAATAGGAAATGAACTTTTAAGCAACATATAAGCATGAATTTCTAGCAAATTTTATAACATATCATAAGAAAGTCTATGAGCATACTAACTTAGGTTTTGAGCTTCATGAACCCTAAAAAGTTATCATGGCCGAAACATCATACAACTAGAAGTAGACTTCTAAGCAACCTATGAACATGAATACCTAGCCAATTTGATAACATACCACAAAGAAGCCTATGAACATGCTAAATTAGGGTTGGAGCTCTATGAAACCCAAAAACTCTATCATGGCCGAAACTTCATAAGCTAAGAAGTAAACTTCTAAGCAACATGTAAACAGGAATCTCTAGCTACTTTCATAACACATCATAAAGAAATCCATGAGCATGTTAAATTAAATTTTAAGCTTTATTAACCCTAAATTTTCATCATGGCCGAACCTTCCTCAAGCAGGAAATAACTTCTAAACAACATATAAACATGAATCTCTAGCAAATTTTATAACACATCATAGATAAATCCATGAGCATGTTAAATTAAATTTTAAGCTTTATGAACCCTAAATTTTCATCATGGCCGAACCATATAAAAAGAGAAGGTCAATAACATATTAATAAGAAGATCAAACTTAAACATCATACAACATAATTTTTTTTTTAACTAAATTCATATCATAACCTACTAAGATTCATGAGCATGGTTTCTTCTCTTTTTATTTTTATTTTCAAGAGCTCAAATCTTTCGAAAATACCGTAAGCAACTTGTACCACAGGTGAGGGAATACCTACATCCTTATTTGATTTACTTAAGGGAAAATATCTTGCTTGTGGAGCCTTCCTAGAGAGGGGTCCTCCTTTGTTTTTGGATCTCGGCAAGGAGAGGTGAGGAGAGATCTTGGTCACGGTGAGGAGGAGGAGGAAGGAGGAAGAGGAGAAAATGAGTTTTCCTCTTTAATTTCCCTTTTATTCATCATGAGAGAAGGAAGGGAAAATGTACTTTTCCTTCTCCTTTCTTTTATTTCTCCTTAATGAAAAGAGGAAGCAAGAATCCTCTTTTCTTTTGAGAGGGAGAAGGCAACTCTAACTTCTCCTTCTTAATGAAAAAAAAAACTATTTTCTTACTCTTAACTATATTGTTACTTCTCTCTTTAATAATAACTTCTCTTGGTCTATTGGTTAACACCTACATATATCTAGTAAGAGGTCCAAGGTTCAAGCTTGGTCATCTCTTTTTGGTTCTATTTTATTTTATTATTTTCGCACATTTACACAATAAGCCTATTTTTATTCATGATAAAAAATATATCTAAAATCTTGCTAAGTACTCCATGGGTGTTACAGAATGTATATTGAATGAACCGCCATGAGAAAGTATCATGGATCGTTATATGAGTGTCATATACTTTCTCATGTGGCTATTAGTATGACTACTAGTCCTTAGACCTGAAGTCACCATGGTTCCCTACATAAGGAGTTATATACTTTGGTTTCGTCAAACGTCACCCGTAACTGGGTGGACTATAAAGGCGATTACTTGGTATGTAACAAATTATGCGGAGGGATATGAGTGATGTAGATGGGATCTATCCCTCCTATATGACGGGAGAGACATCAATATTCTTGATAGAGTGAGACCACGAAGTGCATGGCCATGCCCAAATGAGTCAATATGAGATATTGAGCTCATTTGATCGTGTGAGTCTACTTAGAGATCAAGATTTAGATTGGTCAGAGTATAACACGGTTTATGCCTCACATTGAACAATCTAGATGTCTAGGATAAAAGGACACTTGTCATATATTGTGAGGAGTCACAATTAGTAGTCACAAGGTGATGTTGGATCTCAACATTCTTGTAATATTGGGTAGTAATAATGTGTTGCTAGATACCGCTCATTACTTATGCTCCTAAATGGGTTTAGGGGCTTTGCCAACGTTACAAGAACCTATAGGGTCACACACTAAGGATAATTAGATGGAGATTAGATTCATATGATGAACCAAGAGGATTAGATTCTTGTGATGAATCAAATTGGATTAAGAGTAATCCTAATTGAGCTAATTGAGTTGGACTCAAGTTGATTCATGTGTTCAATGAGTCTAATTTAGATTATGACTCATTGAATCAATTTAATTAAATGAATTAGATTCATTATATTAAATTGGCTTGAATTAAATAGTTGGATTAGATCAACCATGAAAGAGATTAAGTCAAGTTTGACTTGACTTGAGAGGAAGAGGAAGAGTCAAGTTTGACTTGACTTTACGCCACATCATTTGTGACTTGGCATTAGGAGAACTAATGATGATGTGCCACATCATCACATGTGCCACCTCATGGAGGTTACAACTATTCTCTTTAATGACCTCCACATTAATTGTGATTAATGTGAAGGGGGTTACACCACTTGTAGTGGCCGGCCACTTGATGGAAAAAGTGAAGTTTTCTTTTGGTGAATAACTCTCATTCAAGTCATCTTCCTCTTCCTAAGCTCTCTTCTTGCTCCTTCTCTTCTCTTGGTCGTGGGTTTCAAGCAAAGGAGAAGAAAGGAGAGTGAATCTAATCCAAGAAGAAAGGTTAGTGAAAGTCACATAGAGATTTTAGAGGAGTGTGCTCTCTTCTTTTCCTTTCTTCTTCTTCCAATCCCATCCGAGAGCATCAAGAAGTGCTAGCACACTTGTGGTGTTCTCTTCTCCATCCTTGTGTGTTAGAGAACACATCTTGTTCGTGTAGATACTTCTAGAGAGTTGTCTACTTTGACAACTAGAGATCCGGCATCTCCTTGGACAAGCGGGACTCGCGAAGGGCACGCATCGAAGGTATAAGATTTTCTCCATGTAGATCTAAGTGTAGATTTAGGTAAACATGTACTCGTAGTTTTTCAAAAAATTTCTTTGCACGGATCCGTTGGATAGGGAGTTTCGGGGTTTCCGTGACGCGAAAAAGTGGTTTTCACGGGCCGAAAAACCCAACAAGAAGGTCAAGTATGCCTCCTTCTGCCTATCTGGAGATGCTCGTATGTTGTGGGAGAGAGTTAAGAGCAAGAGAGCAGCCAACCAGATGAGCCGGGCCGACTTCGAGACAGAGTTTTACGAAGAATTCTTCCGCCAACGGATCACCAATAAACATAATGAGGAGTTTATAGAATTCAGGCAAGGTGACCTGCCAGTAAAGATGCAGTCAAGAGATTCAACAAGCTAGCTCGTCTCTGCCCAGAGCTAGTAAGTATAGAGAAAGAATGAGTCAGACTGATGCTCCGAATGCTGAGGCCAGAAATAGCACTTAACATGAGTAGTGGAACTCACCGACCGCAGACTAGTGAAGAGCTGGTCAGCAGGGCATTAGTCTCTGAGCACTATCTGAATAGTATCAAGGCACAACAAATGCAACTCAAGTCAGTCAAGATAGAGGACATGACAGCAAGGAGTCAAAAACCCCAGGCAAGCAAGCAGAACTGGAAGGGAAAAGATAACAAAAGGAAACGATGGAATATAGGAGGCAACCAAAAGGGAGGTTCAACAAACAAGCTGGCCAAGTTCCCTCCCTGTCCTAAATGTGGGAGAGTACATCCAGGAGCCTATCTTTTGGGTATGAATGGATGTTATTCGTGTGGTCAAGAAGGGCATCTGGCTAAGGCATGTCCTAACAAGCTCAAAGCACCTCAGCAACAAGACAGTGCAATACGGGAACAAGCCTCAGTTATACTACATGTCTGCAACTCTGGACGGACCTCAGCTCAGTCAAGGAAGGTTGGAGGCCCCACCAGTTTCAATCAGTGCCAGAGTATTCTCCCTCACTAAAGAGGAAGCTACTAGTGCCTCTACGATTGTAACAGGTCAAGTAGTTATTTTTCAGCATGTAGCTACTGAACTATTTGATACTAGGGCGACCCATTCTTTTGTATCAGTAACCTTTGCCAAGGAATTTCAGGTGCCTACAAAGAGCATGAACTCTATGTTCTTGACAACCCTACCTTCTGGGGAATTCATGAAGTCCAACCAGTGGCTTCGAGCTGTACTAGTCAAAATTTCAGATCGAGAGCTATATGTTAATTTAGTAGTCCTTACGATGCAGGATTTCGACGTTATTCTGGGTATGTATTTCCTCAGTAAGTACAGCGCTTCAGTGGACTACCACAGAATGAAAGTGATTTTCAGCCTTTGAGTGAATCATCCTTTGAGTTTACGGGAGTGCCGAAGAGGAAGACTCAGAAATTCCTCTCTTCCCTAACAGCTCACCAGATGTTAGCCAAAGGGTGTGCTGATTTTCTTGTGTACATTGTGAATACAGAAGAACAAAAAGGACCCAAGCAGGAAGATGTTCGGGTAGTTTGTGAGTATCCGGAGGTATTTTCAGAAGAGCTACCTGGACTACCTTCCAACCAGAAGTGGAGTTTGAAATTGAGTTGGCTCCCGCCACCAGTTCAATTTCAAAAGCTCCTTATCAGATGTCTCCAGCAGAGCTGAAAGAGCTACAAGAACAACTCCAGGAGCTGCTTGACAAAGGTTTCATTTGCCCTAGTCATTCACCATGGGGAGCTCCGGTATTATTCGTTAAGAAGAAAGACGGATCTATGCGGATGTGCATCGATTATAGAGCGCTGAACAAAGTGAAAATTAAGAACAAATACCCTCTTCCCAAAATAGATGATCTATTTGATCAGTTAAGGGGGGCAACAGTGTTCTCTAAGATAGACCTGCGCTCTGGATACCATCAGTTGAAAGTGAAAGAAAGTGATATACCCAGAACATCTTTCAGGACCATATATGGACACTACGAGTTTATAGTCATGCCTTTTGGAGTGGCTAATGCACCTGCGGTCTTCATGGACTTAATGAACAGAGTGTTCAGAGAATACATTGACAAGTTTCTCATCGTGTTCATCGATGACATTCTGATCTATTCAAGAACCCCAGAGGAGCATGACACGCACTTGAGAATAGTACTGCAGACCTTTCAGCAAAAGCAGCTTTATGCCAAATTCTCAAAGTGCGAGTTCTGGTTAGAGCAGGTGGCATTTCTAGGTCACATCATTTCTAAAGAAGGTATCCAGGTGGATCCTACCAAAATAGAAGCGGTTAACAACTAGTGTAGACCCAAGAACACCAGGGAAATCAGAAGTTTCCTTGGTTTAGCTGGATATTACAGAAAGTTCATGGAGGACTTTTCCAAGATAGCCTCTCCACTAACAGCCCTAACTAGGAAGAACAAGAAGTTTAAATGGTCAGACAAATGTGAGCAAAGTTTCCATGAATTGAAGAAAAGACTGACTAGTGCTCCTATTCTGACTGTTCCAGAGGGCGACAAGAGTTTTGACATATACAGTGATGCTTCCAAGAAGGGCCTTCGAGCTGTTCTCATGCAAGAAGGGAAAGTTATAGCTTATGCTTCTAGACAACTCAAAGACTATGAGAAGAACTACCCCACTCATGCTCTTGAGCTGGCAGCTATGGTATTTACACTAAAACTCTGGCGACATTATTTGTATGGAGTTCAGTGCAGAATCTTCACAGACCATCAGAGCTTGAAGTATTTCTTTACCCAAAAAGACTTAAACATGAGACAGCGCAGGTGGCTAGAGTTGGTTAAAGATTATGACTGTGAAATCCTCTACCACCCAAGTAAAGCTAACAAAGTGGCAGATTTATTAAGTTGAAAGTCCAGTGCAACTCTGATGCACTTGTCATCATTAGCACTGCCACTGCAGAAGGAACTGTTAGATTTTGGAGTTGAAATTATTAATGGGCAACTCTTTGCATTGACCTTAGAGTCAACCCTGCTTGAGGATATACAGAGAAAGTAAAGTGAAGATCCAGATATCCAGAAGATCAAGCAAGGGATACAAAAAGAAGAAAATTCAGAGTTTCGAGTATCAGACAGTGGAATCCTCTATCAGGGGAGCCGCCTTTGTGTCCCCAATGATGAGGAATTGAGAAAGAAGATTCTAGAAGAAGCTCATAGTACACATTACTCCATGCATCCTGGTTCCACCAAGATGTATCAATATTTGAAGCAAAGATTCTGGTGGTCTAGACTCAAGAGAGATGTAGCAAAATATGTTAGTACCTGTCTGACATGTCAGAGGGTCAAAGCAGAGTACCAGAGACCAGGAGGAGTTCTACAGTCCCTCCTAATACCAGAGTGGAAGTGGGAAGAAATATCCATGGACTTCATAACAGGTCTTCCAAGAACCACTAATGGGTACGATGCGATATGTGTGATAGTGGACAGATTGACCAAGTCTGCCCATTTTCTAGCCATCAAGGTGTCCCACTCTATAGAGCAGTTGGTACAGCTATATGTTAAGGAAGTGATCAGACTTCATGGAGTCCCGAAGTCGATTGTTTCTGATAGGGATGGGCGCTTCACCTCTCATTTTTGGGAGTGTGTTCAGAATGCAATAGGCACCAAACTCAAGTTCAACATAGCCTTCCAACCCCAGACTGATGGACAGACAGAACGAGTAAATAAGATTTTAGAAGACATGCTCAGGGCTTGTGCATTAGATTTTAAGGGTAGTTGGTGCAGGTATCTATACATAGCTGAATTTGCCTACAACAATAGCTACCAGGCCACTATCAAAATGGCACCTTACGAGGCACTGTATGGCCGAAAGTGCAGATCACCCATTTGCTTGCAAGAAACAGGTGAAAGGAAAGAAATGGAAGTGGAGCTGGGCATTCAGACAGAGATGATAGTTGAGACCACTCAGGCTATCCAGAAGATCAGACAGAGAATTGAGACTGCCCAGAGCAGACAGAAAAGTTATGCTGACACACGCCGTATGCCACTTGAATTCCAAGTGGGGGATTCAGTTTTTCTCAAAGTTGCACCTATGAAGGGACTGATGAGATTTGGCAAAAAGGACAAGTTAAGTCCCCGCTACGTAGGACCCTATCCGATCATAGAGAGGATTGGGAAAGTAGCTTACAAGCTGGACTTATCACAAGACATGTCAGCAATACATAATGTATTTCATGTTTCCATGCTAAAGAAGTGCCTCCACGACCCTAGCCAAGTGATTCAAGCTCAGTTAGTGCAGATCCAGGAGGATCATAGCTATGAGAGCAGACCTACATAGATAGTGGATAGAGAAGTCAAGAGACTAAGAAACAAAGAAGTACCACTAGTGAAGGTCATCTGGCAGAACCAGAAGCACGAGGAAATTACTTGGGTGCGTGAGGACAGCATGAGACAGAAATATCCAGAATTATTTTAAGTTCGAGGATGGACTTTTTATAAGGTATGGGGAATTGTAACGACCTAAATCTCCTCATTTCGAGTCCTAATAGTAATTAAAAATATTAAGAAATGCTTTAGAAATATTCTGGAGATTTTAGGAATTTTTAGAGTATTTTTATGTAATTTTTGGAGATCGTTTAGTATTTTTACCAAAAGAAACAAGTTTCAAAAAAATAAAGAGGTTGAGCCGAGGTTCGAACTGGAGACCTCTAGTTAAGCAAAGCCTTAAGTTGTTTCGGAGGACCAGGAACCCAACAAGGCCGTGCTAATCAAAGAGAGGGCGAAAATAATTTAAGTAGTAATAGATAACAGAAATATCTAGGTATTAAAAGGGATAAGTTAAGAGAGGAAGGTTTTATTTTTGTCGTGACCTAAACCTCTTCCTCATCTCTCTCTCCCACGTGCGACGGCGGTGCTTGGGCGGAAAACAAAGCCAAAGTTAGGGCTTCGTCTCCAGCAGCCGGCCAAGGGTGTTTTCGTGAGATCTTTACACGTTCGTGACCGTCTCGTCGAGGGGAGCAAGCAGACGTGAAGAGATCACTGAACAACGAGCCTCTCTGCAAACCCTAGAAGCCTTCTTCTTCGGTGGTGAGACCAAGAACACAAAGGTAAGCGTTACTCACCTGCAGTAAGGGTAGTTTCGAGCTTCGTTTTCTTTTCTCTACTGCCGAAACATGTTGTACCGAATCGAGGTTGCTAGGGATTTAGCTTTCCTTCTTAGCTTTCGGAATATGCTGTATAGAGTTAGTTTGTTAGAAGTTTGGGAGTTGTTTCAAGATTTGCTTTCTTCTTTGCATTTTTGCCGTAGCATGTCTAAAAATTTCTGTTGCTTTATAAAAGTTTAAGCTGTGAACAAGTTTACATAGTTTATTTAATGCCAGCAAGCTCAATTTGGTTTGTGCCACAAAAGGGACAAGAACAGCCTTGGAGGTTACTGTGAAGTTTAATTTGTTTTGGAGCTTGCTGTACAGTTTAGTGGCCTTGGAGATTTCTGTGAAGTTTAATTTGTTTTGGAGCTTGTTGTACGGTTTAGTTGCCTTGGAGATTTTTGTGAAGTTTAATTTGTTTTGGAGCTTGCTGTACGGTTTAGTGCCTTGGAGATTTCTATGAAGCTTAATTTGTTTGGAGCTTGCTGTACAGTTTTGGTTGGTGCTATGAAAGGGGCACGAGCAGTTTCCTTTAGAGATCACTGTGCAGTTTTGGTTGGTGCTATGCAATAGGCACGAATAGCTTTACTTTTGGGGAGTGCTTTGTTGGATTTCCGTGGCTTATTTAGACCCTTTCATTATCAATTGTTTAATATGTTGTAGACCCTTTTTGTTATTAGTTCCTTAACATGCAGTTTTAGATCTCTTAGTTGTGTAGTTTAGTATTTCAGTGCAGATTTTTCCATTAAGCATTCCAGTTTTTAGTACTGCTATTTATTTTATAAGCATGCAGTGGGTTTTGCCTTGGTTTTGTGTGCATGTATCATGAACAGTTTGTTTAAGCTTGCTGTTTAATTGCCGAGGCATTCTTCTTATTAGAGGTATTAATAAGTAACAAGTACTTTACTTGAAGAGGCTAATACTCGATTTCCGAGGTTGTCGTTAAACAAATCCAGGTGACCGATTCCGATGTCTCGCCCCTGGTAAGACCAAGGTCTTTACCCTTGTAGGACTGGTGGCTCACTACCTCAGTTTCTATTAGGGAGCGCGTAAATGGTACTAAGCCTGGGCCCAAGAGATTATTATTTTGAAATATAAAAGTATAAGTTTTGAACAAATGGAATAAGCTTCCCATAAGTTCAAAAATCAACAAGCTTAGCTCTTTTATTCTTACATGTTTAGACTTTCTTATTGTTGTTAGATGAGCATGAGAAGCTTTACATGTTTAGCATTTCAGTCTGTTTTGATTTCCTTGCTATTAGATGAGCATGAGTAGTATTTCTTTTAAAGCATTTAGTTCTTAGATTTCCTCCTGTTCATATGCATATCCGAGTTTTATGAGTTAGATAGCGCTTACTAAGCATTCGCTTATAGTTGCATTTTCCTCTTACTGCAGATAAAGGGAAAGGAAAGCTATAGAGAAGGAAGGTGACAAGGAGATGTGAGATGGATGTGTGATGTCTAGACTATGGAAGCCTTGGGATTTTACTTAAGAATTCATTAAGATTTTGTATTTAGACTGTTGGGATTGTTCTTTCATGTTGCTGAATTTGTTCATTGAATATTTTAAGTTTTAGAATTCTTCCTTTTATTTGCTATGCACATTAGTTCCGCCATCTGAGTTGTATTATTGTTGCATGCATGTTCAGATTAATATATAGTTTTAGCATGTTCAGATTAATATATATAGTTTTAGTTGAGAACAAATAATTGAGTAGAATGTATTAGTTGAGTTATTTATGTTTCCAACTGTTACTTATAGTATCCTTTGAGTTTTTGAGAGTTTTAAGTATTGATATTTACATGTGAGCAACACTAGTTAAGAAAAGTTAATAGTACAGTAATGTCCCACCCTCACAGACTAGTAGAGTGGAGGGTGGAGTCGTTACATGTCATACATAGAAGATCATGTTATCGGTTCTTTATAAATTATAAACAGTAGCTCACGACTAAGATGGATAGGAACAAACCATTGGAATAGTTGTACTGTAATTTGGTATTAGTTTATCTTAACTATAAAATTACACTAGTACACTCTGAGTGTATTGAGCAGGACCATTTAAGGTAAGTTCTTTTTGTGCTGACTTAATAAAAGAACAAGACCTTAGTTAATATGGAAGTGTGTGCTCTTAATCCTAATATAATAACAAACACATATATTTAGTATTCATCTCTTTAACTTATCAAAGGGTGAGATTTAGCTTGATGAATCAAAAGGCCCGATAAGTTGGGGAATGATATTATTTATAGTGTGTGTTGTTGATTATAGAAGGAAATTATGTCCTAATAATCTAGGTTGATAATGTCCCCAAGAGGAGCTCATAAGGATTATTATGTTAAACCCTGCAGGTGGACTTAGTCCGACATTACGATAAGGTTGAGTGGTACTACTCTTGGGCTAAGATATTGATTAAAGAGAGTTGTCAATAACTCATTTAATTAGTGGGCATTCTGTTGGAGTGGTGTATACTAAAAGCCTAGCTTTTGTAAACATTTATTTGTTAAAATAAAAGAATCACATTGGTCAATATCTGCATTTATTAAATGTAATTGTTCAATTAATTTATATAGTAAACAACATGGAGTGTGGTGTCACACTCAGAAGATCATGTTGTCGGTTCTCTATAAATTATAAACAGTTGCTCGCGACTAAGATAGAAAGGAACAAACTATCAGTATAGTCGTAGTGTAATTAAGTATTAGTTTATCTTGACTAATAAATTACACTAATACACTTTAAGTGTATTGAGTAGGATCATTTAGGTATGTTCTTTTGTACTGGCTTAGTAAAAGAACTAAACTTTAGTTATTATGGAAGTGTGTGCTCTTAATCCTAATATAATAATAAGCACGTATATTTAATATTTATTTCTTTGATTTATCAAAGGGTGAGGTTTAGCTCGATAAATCAATATGCCCGATAAGTTGAGAAATGATATTACTTATAGTGTGTGTTGTTGATTATAGAAGGAATCTATGTCCTAGTTATCTAGGTTGAGAATGTCCCCAAGAGGAGCTCATAAGGATTGCCATGTTAAACTCTGCAGGTGGACCTAGTCCAACATGACAATAAAGTTGAGTGGTACTACTCTTGGAGCTAGATATTAATTAAGTGAGTTGTCAATAACTTACTTAATTAGTGGACATTCGTAATCTTAAATACAGGGAGACTAACACACTCATGATAAGAAGGAGCCCATAATGTAATTTGGGATTGGTGCGGTAGTGCGGTAATAACTCTCTAGTGGAATGAGTTATTATCGATGAACTTGAGTTGTGTGTTCGGGGCGAACACGGGATACTCAAGCTCATCGGAAGCCCAAAACCAATTTCTCCTCTAGGTCCTTGTCCTAGCCTCATTATAGCCTCAAGTCCATCCAAATGTAAGGCTCTTCTTGGTGTCCAAGAAGGGGGTCGGACCATTGCTTGGTGACCAAGCAATGGCCGGCCACATCCTCTTGAAAGGGGCCGACCCTATAGCTTGGTGACTAATCTTGTAGGGGCCGGCCATAATAATTCAAATTGGGAGGGTTGTTTTGAATTTTTAAAATCTTCTCTTTGTAGAAAACTATAAGTTTTAAAAGAGAGATTTTAATTTTTAAAACTTTCCTTATTTGAATTAGGCCACATGTTTAAATAGAGAGTTTAAAAGATTTTAAAACTTTCCTTTTTTTAACCATCCTAATGGTTTAAGAAAAAAAAGGAAAAGAAGTTTTAAAATTTAAATTTTCTATCACCATGTTAAAAAAGGAAATTTTATAAGAGAGTTTTTTAAATTTTAAAACATGGTTTTAATTTTTAGAAACTTTCGTTTTTTAACTCATACTTTAGGAAAGAGAGCTTGTATATTTTATAAGAGGATTTCTTCTTGTAAAATTTTTAAAAATTATTTTTCCTTTCCATTTAATTGTGGCCGGCCACCTTGCTTGGTGCCCAAGCAAAGGCCGGCCAATAGGATTAAACCAAATTCAATCCTAAACCAAATAGGATTGATCATAACCATTGATTGGTGATTGATTCAATCAAGAGGAAAGAAAAGGAAAAATAAAAAGGGAAAAGGAAAAACTCTTGGATGATTTTATTTTTTGTAAAAGGTTTTTCCTTATTTGCCTTGGGCAAGTAATATAAAAGAAGGGGTGAGGGGCTTCATGAGACACAACTCTTATTCTTTTGCTTGGGTGATCTCTTGGTGGTCGGCCCTCTCCCTTCTTCCTCTCCCTTTGCTTTCTTCTCCTTGGTGGTGGTGGTGGCCAGATTTTAGAAGAAGAAGGAGGAAGCCTTTGGGTGATGTTCATCTTGGAGGATCGTCGCCCACATGACGTCCAAGGCGAGGCGAGGGATACGGCAGAAGATCTCGAGGTCATTAGCTTACAAAGAGAAGGTATAACTAGTATTTTTCTTCCGCATCATACTAGTTATTTTTCTTTGTATGAATTCTAAATACAAGAGACAATTAGATCTAGTTTATCGATTTTTTTTTCGATTTTGTGTTTTCTTCTTTTTCGAATTTGTGATTCGATTGTTCCTTTTGGTTAACCTAGAGTTATTTAAGGAAATAAATATTAGCTTTCCTTAAAAGGCTTTGCCTAGGTGGTGGTGGTTGCTCCCATATCCAAGAAGGCCATGTGCCTCGCCATGCAGTCCTGGAAGCCAATTTTGGAAATTAATATTTATGGAATTAATAACCTAGGTAGATTTGAATAAATAGTGTTAAGTTCCGCTTGCGATTCAAATCTAAACCATTAAGAACAGATAAGTTAAATTTGGAATCAATGATGTTAAGTTCCATCTGTGATTCCTTATTTAACTTCTAAAGAACACAATAAGTTATTTAAGGAAAGGTTCGACACTTGTACAAAAATTTTTGTACAGTGGAACTGGTACGTTTTCCTAGGATTAACCAACACATTCGACATCTTAAACACAAAGAGACTAACACACTCATGATAAGAAGGAGCCCAAAATATAATTTGGGATTGGTGCGGTAGTTCAATAATAATTCTTTAGTGGTATGAGTTATTATTGATGAAATTAAGTTGGGTGTTCGGGGCAAACACGGGAAGATTAATTTCATCGGAAGACCAAAACAAATTCCTCCTCTCGGTCCCTATCGTAGCCTCTTATTTATAAAGTATTATACCCACCTATACCGACATTTATACCCATCCTACGGTGGTCGGCCAAGCCTTGCTTGGAGCCCAAGCAAGGGGCCGACCAAGTTAATCCTTGGATGAACCAAGTGGTGGTCGGCCCTAGCTTGAGTCCAAGCTTAGGTGGCCGGCCACAATAAAATTAAAAGGATTTTATTTTAAAGTTTTTCTTATGTGGATTCCATGGTTTTAAAACAAAGTTTAAAATTTAAATCTTTCCTTTTATAGCTTTCTACAAAAGATTAAGAAAAGATTTGATATCTTTCTTTATTTGTAGATTGAAAAGAAGATTTTAATTTTGATAAAACTTTTCTTTTTTGTAATCATGTTCATGATTTAAAAATGGAGTTTAAAATTAAATATTCCCTTTTATAAGTTTCTACAAAAGATTAAGAAAAGATTTGATATCTTTCCATATTTGTAGATTGTAAGGAGATTTTTGTTAGTTAGAGCCCTAGAGCCAATCATTTGATAATTGTTGTATGGACTCATTGTATCATATTTCTTATGTATATAAAGGCATTTGTTTATGGTTATTATACTTACTTGTATTGGTGCCAAATAACTAAGTATAATAGCTTCCTTGAGTAGAAAGTTCTTACCTATATCAATCGATTGATTGAATCGATAGTGAGATGATATAGGGAACACTACTCTTAATCATTCCTAGTCAAGTATTAACATTCAGGGACAATGTTAATGCGAAAAGACTAGCATGTAGGTCAACTCGATGACTTGATCTCACAAGTTATGGATATAGAGATATCAAGTTGACATATGGGTATGCATTGGAGAATGTATACTGAATGACCCACCATGAGAAAGTATCATAGATTGTTATATGAGTGTTATATATTTTCTCATGTGGCTATTAGTATGACTATTAGTCCTTGGACCTGAAGTCACCATGGTTCCCTACATAAGAAGTTGCATACTTTGGCTTCGTCAAACGCCACCCGTAACTGGGTGGATTATAAAGGCGATTACTGGGTATGTAACAAATTATGTGGAGGGATGTGAGTGATGTAGATGGGATATATACCTCCTATATAACGGGAGTGACATCATTATTTTTGATAGAGTGAGACTACTAAGTGCATGGTCATGCCCAAGTGAGTCAATATGAGATATTGAGCTCATTTGATTTGAGTGAGTCTACTTGGAGTTCGAGATTTAGATTGATTAGAGGATGACACGGTCTATGCCTCACATTGATCAATCTAGATGTTTAGGATAGAAGGAAATTTTCACATATTGTGAAGAGTTACAATTGGTAGTCACAAGGTGATGTTGGATCTCAACATTCTTGTAACTTGGGTAGTAATGATGTGTTGCAAGATACCGCTCATTACTTATGCTTCTAAATGAGTTAAGGAGCATTGCCAACGTTACAAGAACCTATAGGGTCACACACAAAGGGCAATTAGATGGAGATTAGGTTCATTTAATGAACCAAGAGGATTAGGTTCATGTGATGAACCAAATTGGATTAAAAGTAATCCAAAGTAAACTAAATGAGTTGGACTCAATTTGGTTGATGTGTTAAATGAGTCTAATTTGGACTTAGACTCATTGAGCCAATTTATTTCAATGAATAGAGATTCATTAAATTAAAATTGACTTGAACAAATGGTTAGATTTGATCAACCATGGAAGAGAAGTTGTCAAGTTTGACTTGACTTGAGAGGAAGATGAAAGGTCAAGTTTGACTTGACCATTGTCACCTCATTTGTGAGTTGGCATTAAGTGGACTAATGATGATGTGTCACATCATCAAGGCTAGCACATGTGTGTGCCACCTCATGAGGGAGATCAAGAGTTGTGACTCTTGATATCCCATAGAGGTTTAAAAGCCTTCTTGAAGTGGCCGACCACTTTAACTCAAGGGTCACTACAACAAAAACTGCAAACGACAACGGATATTATCCGTTGTCGTAGGGTCAAAAAACCGTTGTAACTGAGGGTGTTGTAGAATGTATTGCCCTACGACAATGGTTTTGAATCCGTTGTCTTTGTAGACATTTAACAACGATTTTTATTTGTTGTTGTTTATATGCTCAAAATTTGTTTACGAAGGATACAACAACATTTTAAAACCGTTGTGGTAGATAATTTCAACAACAGAAATAAACCGTTGTGCTAGACTCTTTTTACAACAGATTAATTTTTAAACCGTTGTGGTAGATAATTTTAATATGTTTTACAACAGATAAAACTGCTGTCTTTTATCACTTTTTATAAAAAAAAAATCCGTTGTGGTTACGTACTTTTTACAATATTTCTAACCGTTGTCTTTAATGTTCATGTTATAACATGATAATAACAAACAACCAATCTTTATTTAATATAAACAAACCACCAATACAAAACTAAATATTTACTACATTCAATCCATGAAAATATTATCTTCAAATTTCAAAAATTAACTACACAAGAAAATTAACAAACAACCAAGCTTTAAGCTTCTGCTTCCATTTCAAGGAGACCTCTTTATGATCCCGAATTCTCTTCTTCTCTTTAATGAATTGCAGGAACTTCTTGCAGTCCATTTGATACTATACAAGAACAACTTGAAACCTGCATATCCATGAAATGATGTAAGGAAGTGCATCTCACAAAGAGAAAAAATTAATGTTAACTCTTCTCGGATATCATGAGTCAAAACACCAGGGATTCAGTGCATCATAAAATATAATCTTAGTATTTCTAAAATGTAACTACCATATAGTGCTCAATTTTCCTACCATCTATATTATACGTCATGTATAAGTGAGAAAACATTTCTAGACAATCATATTGATAATATTGAAATTTCAGGCAGATATTACATCAATTTTTATCTATAACCACGATAATGACTTTTTGACAACTGCCCTAAGATTATAGTTGGCAAAATAATAGATCCCTGAAGTAAATGCCCATCATTGGAAACAATAAATTCTGTAAATTTTTCATCTATAAACTAACTTTTGGAAAAATAGCAAAGAATCAGATAGATATGTATGTGTTTGAGAGGTATTGAATACTAAAAGATTCATTAGAAAGAAAATTACACACTAAGGAAGAAATAAGGGTCAAATTTTTACCTTATGCTGATGTTAGAAGGCATACTTGAACAAACAGCCAATTCACTTCTTGGAACAGATCAATAGGAATCTTTGTCACACAGATGCAAAACATGCTTAGAACCTGTAGACTTTTAACACTATTTAGTGCAAACTAAATGGCTGAAGAAAAGGCATGTAAATGTAACAAAATTCAGCAAATTTGCAAGTGTATTTAAAGGAAAGGACTGTCATGTATCTACAAATGAAAATTTGGAAGAACTTCCAGAGTCTAATATAGAGCAGAATAAGACTAAGGCACCTAGCTATTATAATAGTGGATCTCCCCAACATGAGAATATCCAGAGCCTCTTGAACAACCTTTTCGGCCTCAAAATCAAGTCCACTTGTGACCTCATGCATGCAGTAGAAGAATAGAAGGATTTGAAAGCACAACACGAGCTATTGAAATTTTTATTTTCTGTTCTTCAGTCAATGTTAAACCAGTCCTACCAACCTATATTGCATCATGTTCAATAAGTGTAATGCAAAATAGAATATCAAATGAGACTCAACATAAAATTAAACATGATCAAAAGACAAGCTCATAATTAAACATGTGCAAGATCAACCTGAGTTTCGTATCCCATTTCAAGAGAAGTTAAGAAATCATGTGCATGAATTGTTTTAGCAGCTTCTTCAATCTGATCAGATGTAGCAGATCTTCCATAAGCTATATTATCCTTGATGCTCAAACTTAACAAAGTTGGTTTCTGGGTAACAAGTCCAATTTGGCTTCTCAACCATTCCAACTTCAGATGTTTGGTATCTCCCCATCCAATAGAACTTCACCTGCATCAAGAAATCAAAACAAAACTGTCAAGCATCAATGAAACGTACATTATTGTATGATAGGAAAACATAGTCAAAGAAGACAAACCTAAGGTAAGATCATAGAAACTCTCCATAAGAGGAATTATACTACTTTTTCTAGAATCATTCCTATCAACAAGGGCCATAATTTTTCTAGCAGGTACATTTTGGTAAAAGCCACTCAGTATGAGAATTTATGGACGTGAAAGATAGCTAAAGTAAACTTTTCTAAACTCAATATTTCCTTGCATTGTAGCTAAGGTACTTCCATCCTGATTAAGAGAAGAATTTGAACAGCTTATCATCTCAAAAAGTTTGTAAGTAGCAATTCTCCCTTGCTCAAATGAATAGAAATTGATAGTCGCTTGATTAAGTCCACTGAAAATGACAGACTTAATGAGAACAAAAGATATCCTAGAGAGAAAATGAAAAGATATACGAGAGATGAATGTATATTTCATAACAAAGCTTACTTACATGCTACTCAAAATTACAGCAAACAAAGCTGTAATAATTTCTCCACCATTAGCCTTTCCATTCGAAATCAGGAACCTCCCAACCCAAAGTTGTAAAGCACAAGAACATATAGAAATACCATATGTGAAGTCAAGACCAAGGCCTTGCACTAGACTAATCGGTATTCCATACCTTAGTGTAGCTTGAAGTGAGGTTGCATAAGAATACTTAGCAAGAGTATCATTTGTAAAGGCATACAATGTTCTAATGTATGAAAGTGCCTGCAAAATCAAAAAGTGTGTAAAAAGAACCAAATTGTACGGTTGAACTACAAAATAGAGATCATTGTTCACCATTGAAATTATATTATTATAAATAGGATAAAGCACTGTCAGATTGATAATTTTGAAGATAAATCAACAAGCTTTTTCAAATCAGTTTAGGTTTTAGTTTAAATAGCATAAAAAAGAATGAGTATGAATGTGCCCTTCATCTATAAACTAGGAACACTTCACAAGAGAGTTGGAAAGAGGTATCCACTGAGCAAAAAATAGATGAACAACATCAAAGTGTAGCTCATCTATAATGCACATATTTATGGATAATCAAATGCAACATTAGAAAGGCCTAAGATTCCATGAAACATGGAATGATCTCAAAGAAAAACTCTCTAAAATAAAAAAAAAAATCATATTGCATGACTATGACTCGAAAAGCTTCCACAAGGTACAAAATGATGCTAGGAAATAATACTTCTCTTTTGTGATGTTCAAAAAATTAAACGAACAAATAATATGAACGAGGGCAACTTCTAGAAATGAAACTGCTAACGAAGCATAAAGAAAGGATATACATGTTCAAGATATAACCTATAATTCATATCAACATGACCTTGCAAGTTTGGTGACTTGTGCCGTTAAGAACTCTCACCCCTTGCAAAGTAGGAATGATAGTCATGGCCCAAGTAGCTTGGCCACACTGGATTAGATTAGTTGACACCTCAAATTACAGTATATAGTAACAGATAAAAATATTCCATCTAATTCAGCAAACAAATTCATTTCATTATCTAACATTATTACTATTATCCTAATCAGATGCTTAATATAATAACCCCAATGAATAATTGATCTTACTTAAACACCTCTTCAAACACGGTCTTTATGCAGGAGAAGCAAAGGGAACTTCAATTTGTGGTGAAAAGAAAAACTTAAAAATACTAAAAAAAAAAAAGAAGAGTCCATCGAAACCTTATTGCTGTTGAAGGTTTCACAATGAGAGTATATGCAAGAAAAGGGACTCACAGCGGAATTCTCCATTCTGACTGGTCTGTGCCTGTTCTCACTTCGGCTAAGATGATAGGGGTGCTTATTCTTGACTCTGGTGGAGCCACGAACTAGCTAGGGCTTCAGAAATCTCAGTCCCCCTTAACTTGCTCACCTCAGACTCCACGAAGCACTTAAACTTACCTGCCACTTGACAGTTTGGGCACATTCCCCACCACCATGCTTGTACATCTCCGTAGTTTTCACAGACCCAAGTAGACTTCGTCTTCCTCGACGGCCTCTTTACACCAGCATAGGTTAGGGAATTCTGCTTATTTTCGTCAATCTGCCGACTCCTGAGCTCCTGGATACTACTACTACTACTTACCTTTGCGGCAACCATTGTATTGATGCTCACCTCCGCCTCTCCTCCATTATCATCTCTCTCATCTACAACTGGCATTGTCTCGATCTTTCCCTCTAGGGGATCAAAGTATGTCGAACACTTATGCACCTCCTCACCCTCACTGGATGCAAGTGAATCCCTAGATTCTTCCTCCCATCGCCGATCGCTGGAATGAAAGCTACTATTTCGGAAGTGAACCGACGGGGTCAAGAGGGACTAACTACGAGCAACAATGGAGGAGATGAGGGATCGAGCTTCGGTTGCGATAGGTCAAAGGGAGGATCCCATGGCTTGGAGTGTGCTTAGGAAGGTTGTCGCAATGGCAGAGGAGGAAGTCGACTAGGGTTTTGAGGCACTTGCAAATCTCGCACAAGTGCTCCATTTGGTGTCATGGCGTGAAGAGAATGTCGAGGAGAGGAAAGAAAAATGGCTTAGGGTTCGGGAATGCTAAGGGGAAAACACAGCGCGAAAAGATTTTTGCAGAGAGGGAAAGCAAAACTGCGAGGGGAAATGACGAAACGAATAAAGCCAAAGGCAACAGTTTTATTAAAACTGTTATCGTAGCCCCTAAAAAAAGCGCTTAAAGACAACGGTTTTAGAAAACCGTTGTAAAAAGTGTTGTTGATTCAAAAATAAATCACTCAATGACAACAGTTTTCCCAAAACCGTTGTCTTTTATATTTAATGGGGAGTTCAAAGACAACGGTTTTGGCAAAAACCTTTGTCTTTGAGCAAATATGCAACACTTTCTCTTAAAACCGTTGTCGTAGGGGTGTTGTCTTTTAACATTTTTGTTGTAGTGGGTGAGTTTCATTTTGTTTTGGTAACCTCCTTCTTCTTCCTCTCTACCTTTCTTCTCTCCCTCTCCTCCACCATTGCTGATCTTCTAAGGTTGCTAGAACATCTTTAGAGGTTCTCTCCATCGATTTGTTCATGTGGATACATAGAGAGGGTTGTACACTTGACAACCTTGAGATCCGGCGAACCTTAGACGAGCGGGATTTGCGAAGGGCTTCGCATCAAGGGTAATCTCTTTTTCTTTGTAGATCTAGTGTAGATCTAGGTTAGAGAAACTCGTACAAGTAGAAATTTTTTTTATAACTTCGCACATATCAGGTGGCATGGGATTCGGGGTTTCCACAACGCAAAAAGTGATTTTTGCGGCCCGAAAAACCCAATAGTGGTTTTAGAGCCATGTGCGAAGCATGTACGAGTTTCTTTTCTATTTTTATGAAAAATATCAGTTCTGTAACTTTCTATAAATTTATGATTTTTATGTATTTTATGGGTATTTTTCTCGTAGATGCGTAGCAACAAGTGTTTGACCACTCGTAGGCTTCGACTACCAAGAAATACCTTCCGAATCGGCAAGGTCTCACCCAAAATGATTTGGGACAGAGGGTTAAGGCACTGTAGGATCACTTAGGAACACTCGCGATGGTTATATCGCAAGTAGGGGTGCTTCCCCTAACCCCGCAAGGGGCTTTGTTCTGCGATCGCGCCAGAAAATCACTAATCGGGACCGCCGGGAAGTTGCGACTCATAAAATCATAAAAATATTACAAAAAATACAGAAATTTATGGAAATCACATAATTTAGAATTATGTATCATTTTGTGATTGTCATGGCCCAAGAACCCATTTTGATTGGAAATATGTGTTGTAATTCATAATATGGCATGCACGCCATTTTGTGTGTTTGTACGTGTTGTACTTGATTCGCGACCTGCGCGTCGTGCCCTTCTATTTATATTCCTATTGTAAAATAGTTTTAGACTCGAATGTAACTCGAGTTTCACCTTTTTGTAATGTACAAAATGAGGCGGTGGAAAGTCCACTCGAGGAGGAGTTACGTGGAGGGTGCGAGCAACACATGGCGGTCAAAGGGAGGAGCTTGGAGAAGCTATTGACCCTATGTTGACCAACCGATCTTCTCATTAGCTTGAGAAGATCCTAGTAGGGCCATGACTAATAACAAAATTTAATTAATTGCTTGTGTGTGTGTGTGTGATGCATGCTAGATTAGTAATTAATTAGTGCCTTAATGATTAGATTCGATCTAAATCGCGTACTTGATACACATCGTCGATTAGATTAGATCTTAATCACGTCAACTCGAAATGCCTATCATTCCATGATACCCATCACTACCTCGATCACATGCTGTTGTTGGATCTGCCAAAGTAGAGCAACGCATATTATCTTGGTAGGGTGCGGAGGGACAATCTTGGTCCCGCCTATCAATGCATGGGTGAGTACAACTCAATTAGATTGAGTAACTAGTTAACTCAATTGGATCGAGTTTAACTATAGGCATTTTCCAATGGTTGGTAGATTGGTCAAAATCACATTTATATTAACTGTTGGGCGATTTAGCCAAATCCAACTCAAGTTTTAATATACATGCAGATCTTGATCCTATAAACAAGAGTTGTATAGAGATGTAATTGGTAATTAGTTATCTACCGATCATACTAAGTCTTCGGTGATTTAGCCAAAGCTAACTCAAGGCATAGTATGATGTGGATCTTGTCCCGCACGAATTATAGCTAGTTAGAATCTAGTAAGTGTGGTTTGACCACGTCCATGACTTGATTCTACAAAGATCTATAATTCAATGGGACCATCATTTAATTAAAGGCCTAATTAAATGATTAATAGAATATAATATTTATTTTATGTATTTTTCTGTTGTAGATTGTCATGTCGTCAAACAGGAACTCCTTCTCCTTGTGTTCTGTCCTTGATAAGGACAAGCTTAATGAAGCTAACTTCCTGGGCTGGTACAAGAACCTGAGAATCGTTCTCACACAGGAACGAAAATTGTACGTCCTGGAGTAGCCCATTCCCGAGGCACCTCCTGCCACTGCCACACGAGTTGACCGAGATGCTTACAAGAAGCATCAAGATGACGCATTAGATGTGTCATGTCTAATGCTCACGACCATGAACTCTGAGCTTCAGAAGCAACATGAGTTGATGGGTACTTATGATATGGTTGAACGTCTTCGTCAACTATATCAAGGACAAGCGAGGCACGAGAGATTCGAGATCTCTAAGGCACTGTTTCAGTGCAAGATGCAAGATGGGACTCCCGTAGGCCCATATGTACTCAAGATGATTGGATATATAGAAAACCTACAGAGGTTGAGATTCCCACTTAGCCAAGAGCTGGCCACTGACCTGATCTTACAATCCTTGCCAGATAGCTATAGTCAATTTGTTCTAAATTACAACATAAACAAAATTTACAGGCCACTGCCCGAGCTTCTTAGCATGCTAAGAACTGCTGAGCTCAACCTTAAGAAGGTTAAGCCCAACTCTATTCTGATGGTTCAGAAACACAAGGGCAAGGGTAAGCCCAAAGGTAAGGGAAATTTCCAAGCCAAGGGTAAAGGCAAGGTACTAAAACCCAAAGGAGGGGTTGCCAAGGATGCTACCTACTTCCACTGCGGTCAGACCAGGCACTGGAAGAGGAACTGCAAAGTGTACCTGGAAGATCTTAAGAAGAAGAGAAGTGAGACTTCCACTTCAGGTATATATGTTATAGAAGTCAATCTATCTATTTCTTCATCATGGGTATTAAATACTGGATGTGCTTCTCACATTTGTACAAATGTGCAGGCGCTGAGAAATAGCAGAGTATTGACGAAAGGCGAGGTGGACCTACGCGTAGGTAATGGAGCACGGGTTGCTGTTATTGTTGTAGAAACTTATTCTCTATCTCTGCCCTCTGGGCTTGTACTAGAATTGGATGATTGTTGTTATGTGTCTGCTCTGACTAAGAACATTATATCTGCTTCTTGTTTAGACAACAAAGGTTTTTCATTTATAATAAAGAACAAATGTTGTTCAGTTTATTTAAATGATATTTTCTATTGTAGTGCACCTCTGATGAACGGACTCTACATTCTAGACTTAGAGAACCCCATCTATAACATAAATACCAAAGAGGTTCAAATCAAATGAAATGAACCAAACCTATCTCTGACACTATCGCTTAGGTCATATAAATGACAAATGCTTATCCCAGCTCCATAAAGATGGTTTGCTGGACTCATTTGATTTTGAATCATATGAGACATGCGAGTCATGCCTACTTGGCAAGATGACCAAGACTCCCTTTAGTGGACACAGTGATAGAGCAACTGACTTGTTAGGACTTATACATAGTGATGTATGTGGCCCTTTCAATGTTGCTGCTAGAGGTGGTTATAGGTACTTCATTACATTTACTAATGACTTCAGTAGATATGGTTATATGTATTTGATGACACATAAGTTAGAATCCTTTGAAAAGTTCAAAGAATTGAAGAATGAAGTACAAAACTATCTTGGCAAGAGTATTATGATACTTCGATCAGATCGAGGAGGAGAATACCTTAGCCATGAGTTTCGTGACTATCTAGCTGAGTGTGGGATTCTATCCCAGCTCACTCCTCCTGGAACGCCACAGTGGAATGGTGTATCCGAAAGGAGGAATCATACCCTATTAGATATGGTAAGGTCTATGATGAGTCACACAGATCTTCTTATATCTCTTTGGGGCTATGCTCTGGACACAACAGCCTTCATATACAACTGTGTTCCATCCAAGGCTGTGATAAAAACACTATATAGGATATGAACTGTGAGAGATGCCAGGTTTCTTTTTATGAGGATTTGGGGTTGTGAGGCTTGCATTCGATGTCAAGTCTCAGACAAACTGGGACCCAAATTTGATAAGTGCTATTTTATTGGATATCCCAAGGAAATGAAGGGATATTACTTCTACATTCCCAGTTAGTACAGAGTAGTTGTGGCTAAGACTGGGATATTTCTAGAAAGAGACTTTGTTTCTAGAAAAACTAGTTGGAGTACATTCAATCTTGAAGAAGTTCAAGATGTGGACCATAGCACTGAAGCCTTGATGGAAGTTGAACTGGAACCACAAAGTGTTGTGCATGATGTAGTTCCAAAAGGAGTTGAGGAACCACAACCAGTTCAAGTAGACCTACCTCTTCGTAGGTCTGATACGGTACGTCGTCAGCCTGAGAGATACTCATTTCTCTTGTCTGACCATGATGTTGTTGTGCTCATTGAGGATGAGCCTCCCTCCTATCAGGAAGCTGTGAAGAGACCAGATTATGAGAAATGGCTAGAGGCCATGAGATCCGAGATGGAATCCATGTACACCAACCAAGTATGGACTTTGGTGGATCCACCTGAAGGGGTTAAACTCATTGGGTGTAAGTGGGTCTTTAAGAGAAAGACTGACATGAATGGACTTATTTATAAGGGTCGTTTGGTAGCTAAAGGTTTCAAGCAAATTCATGGTATTGACTATGATGAAACCTTTTCTCCAGTAGCGATGTTTAAGTCCATTCGGATCATGCTTACTATTGCAGCATACCACGATTATGAGATCTGGCAGATGGATGTCAAAACCGTGTTTCTGAATGGAAACCTACTCGAGGATGTGTACATGACACAACCTGAGGGTTTTGTAGATCCACAGCATACTGCAGAGTATGCAAGTTGCAAAGGTCCATTTATGGACTAAAGCAAGCTTCTCGGAGCTGGAATTTTTTATTCGATGATGCAATCAAACAGTTTGGTTTCATCAAGAATGAAGATGAATGTTGTGTCTACAAGAATGTTGTAGGGAACACAGTTGTCTTCCTAGTATTGTATGTGGATAACATACTACTCATTGGGAATGACATCCCTTTGCTGCAGTCTGTAAAGACTTGGCTAGGGAATTGTTTCTCAATGAAGGACTTAGGTGAAGCAGCCCACATTCTAGGCATAAAGATCTATAGAGATAAATCTAAGAGATTGCTTGGCCTAAGTCAGAGTACATACATTGACAAGGTATTACTACGGTTTGCCATGCAGAACTCCAAGAAGGGATTTCTACCAATGTCACATAGTGTGATTCTTTCGAAGACTCAAGGTCCCTCTTCTAGAGAGGAGAGAGACCGCATGGATCAGATCCCTTATGCTTCTGCCGTAGGATCTATCATGTACGCCATGCTATGTACTCATCCTGATATCTCGTATGCTTTGAGAATGACGAGCAGATAAGTCAGATCTAGGTGAAAGTCACTGGATAGCGGTCAAGAATATTCTTAAGTACTTAAGAAGGACCAAAGAATATTTCTTGATATATGGAGGTGATGATGAGCTAACTGTAAAGGGTTGCAATGATGCCAGCTTTCAAACTGACCAGGATGATTATCGATCACAGTCAGGGTTCATGTTTTGCATAAATGGTGGTGCTGTGAGCTGGAAGAGTTTGAAGCAGGACACAGTTGCTAATTCAACAACAGAAGCCGAGTATATTGCTGCATCAAAAGCAGCAAAGGAGGCAGTTTGGATCCGCAAGTTCATTACTAAGCTTGGGGTGGTTCCTAGCATAGCTGATCCGATTGAGCTCTATTGTGACAACAATGGAGCAATTACACAGGCTAAGGAACCTCGCTCACACCAGCGGACCAAACACATACTACGGCGCTACCATCTCATTCGATAGATTATCGATAGAGGAGATATGAAGATTTGCAGAGTACCCACAGAGGCTAACATCGCAGATCCCTTGACCAAGGCTTTGGCACAGAGAAAGCATGATGGTCACACTAGGTCATTAGGCCTTAGAGCCTACACTGATTGGCACTTGTGCTAGTGGGAGATTGTTAGTTAGAGCCCTAGAGCTATGAACTCATTGTATCATATTTCTTATGTATATAAAGGCATTTATTTATGGTTATTATACTTACTTGTATTGCTGTCAAATAACTAAGTATAATAGCGTCATTGAGTAGAAGGTTCTTACCTATATCAATCGATTAGTTGAATCGATAGTGAGATGATATAGGAAACACTACTCTTAATCATTCCTAGTCAAGTATTAACATTCAGGGACAATGTTAATGCGATGAGACTAGCATGTAGGTCAACTCGATGACTTGATCTCACAAGTTATGGATATACAGATATCAAGTTGACACAAGGGTATGTATTGGAGAATCTATACTGAATAACCCGCCATGAGAAAGTATCATGGATCGTTATATGAGTGTCATATACTTTCTCATGTGGCTATTAGTATGACTATTAGTCTTTGGACCTGAAGTCACCATGGTTCCCTAGATAAGGAGTTGCAAACTTTGGCTTCGTCAAACGTCACCCGTAACTGAGTGGACTATAAAGGCGATTACTGGGTATGTAACAAATTATGGGGAGGGATGTGAGTGATGTAGATGGGTTCTATCCCTCCTATATAACGGGAGTGACATCATTATTCTCGATAGAGTGAGACCACTAAGTGCATGGCTATGCCCAAGTGAGTCAATATGAGATATTGAGCTCATTTGATTTGAGTGAGTCTACTTGTAGTTCAAGATTTAGATTGATTAGAGGATGACACGGTCTATGCCTCACATTGATCAATCTAGATGTCTAGGATAGAAGGACATTATCACATATTGTGAAGAGTCACAATTAGTAGTCACAAGGTGATGTTGGATCTCAACATTCTTGTAACTTGGGTAGTAATGATGTGTTGCTAGATACCGCTCATTACTTATGCTTCTAAATGGGTTTAGGAGCATTGTCAACGTTACAAGAACCTATAGGGTCACACACAAAGGAAAATTAGATGGAGATTAGGTTCATTTGATTAACTAAGGGGATTAGGTTCATGTGATGAACCAAATTGGATTAAGAGTAATCCAAAGTAAACTAATTGAGTTGGACTCAATTTGGTTCATGTGTTAAATGAGTCTAATTTGGATTTATACTCATTGAGCAAATTTAATTCCATGAATAGTGATTCATTAAATTAAAATTGACCTGAACCAATGGTTAGATTTGATCAACCATGGGAGAGAAGTGGTCAAGTTTGTCTTGACTTGAGAGGAAGATGAAAGGTGAAGTTTGACTTTACCATTGCCACCTCATTTGTGAGTTGACATTAAGTGGACTAATGATGATGTACCACATCATCAAAGCTAGCACATTTGTGTGCCACCTCATGTGGGAGATCAAGAGTTGTGACTCTTGATATCCCATAGAGGTTTAAAAGGCTTCTTGAAGTGGCCAACCACATTAACTCAAGGGTGAGTTTCATTTTGTTTTGGTAACCTCCTTCTTCTTCCTCTCTACCTTTATTCTCTCCCTCTCCTCCACCATTGCTGATCCTCTATGGTTTCTAGCACATCTTTAGAGGTTCTCTCCATCGATTTGTTCGTGTGGATACACATAGAGGGTTGTACACTTGACAACCTTGAGATCCGGCGAACCTTGGATGAGCGGGATTTGCGAAGGGCTTCGCATCAAGGGTAATATCTTTTTCTTTGTAGATCTAGGTTAGAGAAACTCGTACACGTAGACATTTTTTTTTATAACTTCGCACGGATCCGGTGGCATGGGATTCGGGGTTTCCGCAACGCTAAAAATGGTTTTTACGGCCCAAAAAACCCAACAATTTTAATTATAAAGATAACTTTCTTTTTTGGAAATCATCCTCATGTTTAATAGATAAATTTTAATTTATAAAATTTCTTTTAAACCACCCTTGAAGGAAAAAATTATTCAAGAAATTTTTATTTTAAAACTTCCGAAAACAAATTAGGAAGTTTTAATTTTATGTTAATACTTTCCTTGCTTAGGAGCTATGAGGTGGCCGGCCACTTGATTTAAGAAAAGGAAATTGGTTTTAATTAATTAAAATTTTCGTTTCATGGCAAAGTAATAAGGAAGTTTTTATATAAATTTTCCTTATTTGCCAAGACCAAGGATTATAAAAGAGGGGGTAGGGGTGTCTTCATGGCTAACAACTCTATTCTATTTTCCTCCCTCTCTTCCTTGGTGGTGGTCGGCCCTAGAGCTTCTTCTTCTCCTCTTCTCTTCTCCTTTAGTGGCCAGTTTCATCCTTCTCTTGGAGCTCTTGTTGGTGGTCGGTTCTAGCTAGGAGAAGAAGGAGAGAAAGGAGGCTTTGTTTTTTGCATCCCTTGGAGCTTGGTGGTGGTGGCCGAACCTCTACATCCTTGGAAGAGTCTTGGTGGCCGAAACTTGGTGAGGAAGAAGAAGGGCTTGGGTGGTTCTCATCTCAGTAGATTGTTGCCCACACAACGTCCGAGATAAGAAGAGGATTACGGTAGAAGATCAAGAGGTTGTTGCATACAAAGAAAGTATAACTAGTAATTGTTTTCCGCATCATACTAGTTTTTCTTTGTATGAATTCCAAACACAAGAGGCATATGATTCTAGATTTCGGATTAGATATTCGAAGTTGTGTTTCTTTTATTTTTGTTTTTCTAATTTGTGATTTGATTATTCTTTTTGGTTAAACCTAGAGTTATATAAGAAAATTAAATATTAGATTTCCTTAAAAGACTTTGTCTAGGCGGTGATCGATGATCTCATACTCAAAAAGGACTAGTGTCTCGCCATGTAGTCCTCGAAGTAAATTTTGGAAATTAATATTTAATTGAATTTATAACATAGGTCGATTTGGATTAATAATGTTAAGCATCGTTTGCGATCAAATCTAAACAATTAAGAACAGATAAGTTAAATTTGGAATCAATAATGTTAAGTTTCGTTTGCGATTCCGAATTTAATTTCTAAAGAACACAATAGGTTATTAGGATAGGTTCGACACTTGTACAAAATTTTTGTACAATGGAATCGATATGATCTTCCTAGGACTAACCAACAGGTCGTGTGGAAGCACACGGGCGTGCCCTTCCTCCTCTCGGCCATAGGTGACACGACCGTGTGAAATCACACGATCATGCCCTTCCTCCTCTTGGCCAAAGGTGACATGGTCGTGTGGAATCACACGCTCATGCCCTTCCCCTTCTTGGCCAAAGGTGACACGGTCGTGTGATTCCACACGGTCGTGCCCTTCTTCCTCTCGGCCGAGGTGACATGGCCGTGTGAGATCACATGGCCGGGCACCTCCTCTTCTCGGCCAATGCTACACGGTCGTGTGATCACACGATTGTGCCTCTCCTTCTCTCGGCCGAAGTGACATGGTAATGTGGGTTCACACGGCCATACCCCTTCCATCCTCTAGCAAGGGTCACGGTCGTGCGACCCTCACACGGCCGTGCCCTATGCCAGTTTGGAGTACAATACCTATTAGGGCCACATGGCCCAAACCCACTAGAAGCTTCAGACTCCCTTCGGCCCTACGTGGTTGCAATTCATGTCCTACCAGTCGTAACAAGTTAGAATAGATCTATAGACTAAGCAGCATGTAACAGGTAAGAATGTCGAAAAATTAGATGTACGAGGAAAGAGTAGCGTTTGTCCTGTAGCTTAAGGGTATGAGTAAGGGCGGGCGTTACAGCTTAGTATCAGAGTAGGTTCCATCCTTCCGTCACATACCTCAAGCATTGACCCTGTGGCTTCCAAGTAAGAAATTACCATTTTCTTGACTTTTATGCATCTAGTTCTGTTATGATTATTAAGAATGCTTGTTAAGATTTAGCACGTTTATACATGAAAATGCTGTCAAGTGCTAATGATAGAAAGTAAAAATGAGAGCATGCTTATACATGGAAGTACTAATAATAGTAAATAAGAATGATGATAAGATGACGAAATATCTCACTGGTTGGTCTATGGATATGTATAATGGCTAGAGGATGACCAGCTTGACAGCCAAGAGTTAATGAACATCAACCAGTGGGACATTCGAACCCCAACCCAACCTTTTAGAAGTAGTAGCTCAACTGCAGAGACAATTTGCGGAGCAGCAGCAGGTCATTGGCACCCTGACTTCTAATCTGCAAGCTCCTCCTGTAGTCCCATTGGAAGCCAATATGGTGACACCTACTACCGTTGAAGTCCCATCAGTTACACCTATAGCACCAGCAAAGGTAGTGAGGCCAGAAGCATACCTCATCCAGTGGCAGAAACTGAAACCAGAGAACTTCTCTAGCACCAATGAACTATGGGATGCTCAAGCATGGTTCAAAACCATGGAAAGCATACTAGAGCTACTGGACTAGCCGGAGGTAGAAAAGATTAAGTGTGCTTCCTTCTGCTTTCACTGGTGATGCAAGAATATGGTGGGAACGGGTCAAGGCAAAACGAAAAGTGGATCAAATGACCTGTTTTAACTTCGAGACTGAGTTCTTCGAAGAGTTCTTCCATATGCGAGTCACGAATAAACATTATGACGAGTTCATAGAATTTTGACAAGGAAATTTATTGGTGGATGAAGCCGTGAAAAATTTAATATACTAGCTCACCTATACCCCGAGATGGTCAGCACGGAACGAGAAAGGGTGAGGCTAATGCTCAAGATGTTGAGGCTAGAGATAGCTCTAAATGTAGCTGGCGGAATAGAGCGTAGACTGCAGAAGAGCTGATTAGTAGTGCCTTGATCATGGAGCATTACCTGACAGCATCAAGCAGCAGATGCCAGTACTGATTGAGAACAAAGGTCAAGGGAGTTCTGGCACTCAGAAAACTCAGGGCCAGGGTTTAACCTGGAAGGGGATCTCTAAGAGAAAGCAGGGGAGTAATAAGAAGGGAGGATCTGTAAGAAAATAGCCTAAGTATGCCATGCGTTCCACGTGTAGAAAGATGCATCCTAGAATCTGTCGCAAGGGCACTAGTGGTTGTTATACGTGTGGTCAAGAGGGGCATATAGCCAAGTATTGCTCGACCAAGAGCAACCTACCTGTAAAATACAGCACCCAAATAATATTTAAATAATAAGGTTATTGGACAAATAATCTTATTGGATTTTTCAGAAATTTTTAGGAATTTTCTGGGATTTAATCGGAGGCCGTATAATGTATTTAAGGGGATCAATTATTGGACAGCGAGAAAGCCTCTTTGGAATGCCTAAATATGGGAGTTGATTGAGAAATAGATTTAGGTTTTGATTAATTAAACCTAAGTTATATATGTTTATATAAAAACATAATTTTCTTCCCCTCCCTCTCACGCCTACCACCCATTTCCCTTTCCTTCTTCCTCACCCAATCCAGCGCCGACAGTCTTCATCTCCTCTCGATCCGCCATCGCCGGCGACCATCGAGCTCGACGCCAAGCTGTGAGGACGAATACCATAGCTAGCCGTCGACGATCGCTGCCACCGTCTATTTACGCGACCAATTGGCGACACTGGCGACTGTCGCAAGAGCTGCAGAGCTCCCTCCATGGCCGATCACTTCAGCTGACCACCCATCTGAGGTCGGCAATCTTTGTGCACTAGCCTCCCGATTCCTTCTTTCCCTAATCTCAATTTTCCTTCTTCTCCTTCTCATCGCCGTCGCTGGGAGGAGGAGAAATCGAAGAGGGGATTAGGGCAATCCACTCTTATCTCTTGCGGTTTCGAGCAAAGCGGCAGTGTTCCGTCAGGGAGGTCCAATGTCTTCTACTCTTCATGGAATTTCTGTTCCTTTTCCTTGCCGGCATAGAACGATCGTCGAAGATTTGATCTCACTATCACCTCAAAGCTTATCGCCAGTGTATCTCTACATTTCTTCATCTCCGGCCCAGATTCACCGCTGTCCTGTGCCAGGAGGTAACAAATAGAGGAGTTTGAAATTTTGGTATTATGCTTTGATTTGTAATTGAAGTGGAATGAGGATTGTGTTTTAATTTGGAATGTTTGTAATTGTGGCTAGCCGTTAAGCCCCAGTTGTGCTGTTCGTGAGGCATCCACAGCTCCAGCTACTTTCCAACGGCAAGCTTCCCCGGTCATGGGTCAACGGCTGCGCGATTGGATTTGGGTGAGTATTGTAGTGATTTATGCATAGGGTTAAACCCAATTTAGTGGTGGAAATAGTTAGGATTGTTTAATCTATTGGATTATGGACTTGATTAGTTGATAAGAGTATTTTAAACTTGGCATTGATTAATCTAAAAGATGTTGGTGTTACTTGAGGATTAATTGATACATGATTGATTATGTTAGTTGAATTGATAGTTTATATTTTGATGGATAATTGGAGCATGTTAACAAGAAGGGTTAACTAATTGAATTAAATTAAATCATAAGGGAATTAGTTGTGAATGTGGTGTTGGATTAGTAAATGGAATTTAAGTGTTGATTCATAATCGGATTGGGATTAGGATTAACTATTTGGCTTGTGATAAAACTTAGCAGTACGATGTATTTTGTGTTGTAGGATACTAGGCGGAGACACATCTCGACGAGACATTACCTATCACGATCTACGTAAAAAGGCGGGTACTTCTTGCTTTATCTCTTTAGCACATTGATCTTAGTGCATGAGCTATATGTTTAGTTGGCTACTATGTTTATCTTGACTCCACTCTTATTTTTCCTATGCTTGATACTTCCACTCAATCTTTGAGCTACTCATGTCGGTTTCTATATAGTCCCTTGTTGCTATCGATGATATTTTAGCAGATACTATAGTACTAGGTATTGGATACCAGATACCAGACATTAGATAGTAGGTATTGGATATATGGACACCTGATACCATGTTTACCTGTTTGATTTCTGTTTATTTACACACCTTGCTGAGCATGCTGGCTTCATGTAGCATACCTGTTTCTGTTTATATATATATGATGACTGCTGCATTTTCGCATCATGTCATTGCATGCATAGCCGACGACTTTGGCTCCCTTGTTGTTGAGACGGTCGTTGGCCTGGGCCGCACGCTCGGCCGCTCGGCTGGAGCGTGCCGCTTGTCCTGTCGTGTCACACTCGGCCACTCATGGGTAGTGGCGGCTGGAGTTGCGGCAGCAGGGACCCCGTCGCAGACGTAGCTATTCAGCTACTATGCACCTGTCCATCCGGTCACTCGAGAGTAATGGCGGCCTTTGGGTGGTACAGTTTGTCATCGATCCGGCCTCTCGACCATACAGGGGTCGTGGTTCAGAGAGGTGGGCGGGGTGACCATCCGTACATACGCTGTTGTTATTATATCTGCTGGTTGTTTACTTATGCTGTTGTTGCTTATCTATGCTGCTGTTGCTAGATTATACTGCTGTTGTTTATTTATGCTGTTATGTTTACATAGGTTGAGATTTATACCTGTGATATGTGTTTAGACACTGGCCTACTTACTGTTGACATGTATATACGTCACATGATACCATGTAGTTATGAGCAGTACTGTAGCAGGACTTTGCTACACTTTACCTTCTACCACTAGCCTAGGATATGGTTTCAGGTATGGACACTTATTATGATATCACTGTAGTATCTGCTATTTCCATTTGGGACTGTATACCTTTGCATCTCTAGTTTGTTTTACTATACTCATGCACTATCAGTCTATTACCCGCTGAGTCTTTATACTCACCACCCCGTATATTAGTAATTTCACCAGGTAGCAGGTAAAGGATTTATGGAGTCGCCTGGAGATCCTGTCCGCCAGTTCCACGTCGCATTCGAGGACGACCTTACGATTTCGGTATTTCTTACGTTATTTATATTTTGGGTTTTGTACTTGTTTATGTATTTGTATTCTTTTGTATTTAGTTTGATATTATTGTGTCAAGCCGAGCCGGCTCGCAGTCAGTTGATTTGTGTTTTGTGATCGTTGTTTGAAATTTTCGCTGTGTTGATTTTTGTTCAGCCGTGTGGGCTGATTCATATATATTATATAACTGCGTGGTTGTGTTTATTTCTGTTCCAGCCGAGTGGGCTGATTATATAACTGCGTGGTTGTGTATATATATTCCAGCCGTATGTGGCTGATGTATTTTGTATGTATGTTTGCCTCAGATTGTCACCGGTACAGGGGAGATGCTGCCGAAATTTTTCGGTAAGGACTCCAATGGGGCCTGACAATTTATTGGTATCAGAGCTTCAGGTTTATGAGGCCTATTTTCGTTTGGTTTTTCGTGATTTGGTTTCTCGATGTGACTTTTCGAGTTTTGGGACCAGGCAGCGACAGGATTCTCCAAGCTATAGGAGGTATGTTTACATATCGTTATCTTACATTTCTGTTAGTGCATGCATAGTTGTTATGTTAGTTATGTTTTGTATTGGTATGCTTTTGTTAATACATATCCAGTTGTTGGTAGCATACATCACGTGTGTTGGGTCAGTCATTGATCACAGTTGACCTTGCTAGAGATCAAGGAATACAGTCTCATAGGATTTCTTTTACCATACCACTAGTATTAGTAATTTCTGATATCACTAGTTTAGTAGTGGTTAGTATCTGCTAAATATCATATTGTTTCGGTTCGTGGAGAACCAATTTACTCGTATTGCCTTGGTTCGTAGAGAACCGATTTACTCTTATTGACTTGGGTAGTAGAGGATTGATTTATCCTTGTTGGTTCGGTTTGTAGAGGACCAGTTTACTCTTGTTATGGTTAGTAGAGGATCGATCTACCTTGGTTGACTTGATCAGTAGAAGTTTGATCCGTTCTTGTTGGTGTAGATAGTAGAGTACTGAGTTACTTTTATTAGTTTGGTTGTAGAAGACCGACTCACTCTATTTTATAGAGATTCTAATCCTCGGGTTATGTATGTTGGTTAGATAACCAAAAAGTTGCGTTTGAGTTCAGGACTTGTACAGACGGAGAATTGACTAAGTTAGTTGCATACCATTGCTGGCTTGACTAGTCTATAGAGGATCGATGTATCCTATTCTATGGAGACTTTGACCATGGACTGTATGTACCTAGTAGGATGACCTTGAGGGTACATTTAGATAGATGACCCCCACTGACGTGGAAAAGTGTGGAGCTAGTTGCTTAACACTTACGAGATATTTTATATCTGTGGGAGGATAGGTGTGATCCTGAGTCACTTCTTATCCGAGAGGAGTTTTTGTAGGAAAACACCTCGATATGGATTTGTGATACATCTGGGTGACACCCGATGTATAGGGACTTAGAGCGTTTCTATTGGTTGAATGACATGAGAAAGACATCGCGGATTTTGTAGCTTGATGTCTAGTATGTCAGCAAGTGGAGGCTGAACATCGGGGGTTAGTAAGATTATTTCAGTAGATTCGGATACTGGAATGGAGTTGAGCTCATGTTATGATGGATTTTGTTGTGAGATTACCCAGTACATGGAGAGGATACGAAGCGTTGGGAAATCAGTGATTGGTTGATGAATTTGCTCTCTAGCTATTGATTTGGAGGATGGATTTTTTTAGATCGAGTAGTAGGATTATATGGTAGAGAGATTACCGGATCTCAGGGTATATCTCTGAGTATTGAATTGGATGGAGATTCATGATTCACATGACGATAGTGGAAGATTTTACAGCAGACCATGAGTATAAAATTCTATTTTAGAACCGCTTTACATCTTTAGATAGATGAACCAACTGAGAACTTAATGTGGATGTTAGGGGTTTGCTGATTGTATGGGTTATGGATTTTGGAGGCAGTTGGTTTACCCACAGTTGACTAGATAGAAGTGTGGGCATAGCGGAAGCAGAGTGAGCTCATAACCCACAGAGTCACCTCTTACGAATGGAGATTTGTTCTTGATACTCGGATGGAGTGATATATGAGTATGTTATTTGGTTATTACCTTTAAATGATGATCTTTGAGTTGAGCAGTAAATTTGGGGACCAAATTTTTATTAGTGGGGGAGAATGTAAAATACAACACCCAAATAATATTAAATAATAAGGTTATTGGACAAATAATCTTATTGGATTTTTCAGGAATTTTTAGGAATTTTCTGGGATTTAATCGGAGGCCGTATAACGTATTTATGGGGATCAATTATTGGACAGCGAGAAAGCCTCTTTGGAATGCGTAAATATGAGAGTTGATTGAGAAATAGACTTAGGTTTTGATTAATTAAACCTAAGTTATATATGTTTATATAAAAACATAATTTTCTTCCCCTCCCTCTCACGCCTACCACCCATTTCCCTTTCCTTCTTCCTCACCCAATCCAGCGCCGACAGTCTTCATCTCCTCTCGATCCGCCATCGCCGGCGACCATCGAGCTCGACGCCAAGCTGTGAGGACGAATACCATAGCTAGCCGTCGACGATCGCTGCCACCGTCTATTTGCGCGACCAATTGGCGACACTGGCGACTGTCGCAAGAGCTGCAGAGCTCCCTCCATGGCCGATCACTTCAGCTGACCACCCATCTGAGGTCGACAATCTTTGTGCACTAGCCTCCCGATTCCTTCTTTCCCTAATCTCAATTTTCCTTCTTCTCCTTCTCATCGCCGTCGCTGGGAGGAGGAGAAATCGAAGAGGGGATTAGGGCAATCCTCTCTTATCTCTTGCGGTTTCGAGCAAAGCGGCAGTGTTCCGTCAGGGAGGTCCAATGTCTTCTACTCTTCATGGAATTTCTGTTCCTTTTCCTTGCCGGCATAGAACGATCGTCGAAGATTTGATCTCACTATCACCTCAAAGCTTATCGCCAGTGTATCTCTACATTTCTTCATCTCCGGCCCAGATTCACCGCTGTCCTGTGCCAGGAGGTAACAAATAGAGGAGTTTGAAATTTTGGTATTATGCTTTGATTTGTAATTGAAGTGGAATGAGGATTGTGTTTTAATTTGGAATGTTTGTAATTGTGGCTAGCCGTTAAGCCCCAGTTGTGCTGTTCATGAGGCATCCACAGCTCCAGCTACTTTCCAACGGCAAGCTTCCCCAGTCATGGGTCAACGGCTGCGCGATTGGATTTGGGTGAGTATTGTAGTGATTTATGCATAGGGTTAAACCCAATTTAGTGGTGGAAATAGTTAGGATTGTTTAATCTATTGGATTATGGACTTGATTAGTTGATAAGAGTATTTTAAACTTGGCATTGATTAATCTAAAAGATGTTGGTGTTACTTGATGATTAATTGATACATGATTGATTATGTTAGTTGAATTGATAGTTTATATTTTGATGGATAATTGGAGCATGTTAACAAGAAGGGTTAACTAATTGAATTAAATTAAATCATAAGGGAATTAGTTGTGAATGTGGTGTTGGATTAGTAAATGGAATTTAAGTGTTGATTCATAATCGGATTGGGATTAGGATTAACTATTTGGCTTGTGATAAAACTTAGCAGTACGATGTATTTTGTGTTGTAGGATACTAGGCGGAGACACATCTCGACGAGACATTACCTATCACGATCTACGTAAAAAGGCGGGTACTTCTTGCTTTATCTCTTTAGCACATTGATCTTAGTGCATGAGCTATATGTTTAGTTGGCTACTATGTTTATCTTGACTCCACTCTTATTTTTCCTACGCTTGATACTTCCACTCAATTTTTGAGCTATTCATGTCGGTTTCTATACAGTCCCTTGTTGCTATCGATGATATTTTAGCAGATACTATAGTACTAGGTATTGGATACCAGATACCAGACATTAGATAGTAGGTATTGGATACCAGATACCAGACATTAGATAGTAGGTATTGGATATATGGACACCTGATACCATGTTTACCTGCTTTGATTTCTGTTTATTTACACACCTTGCTGAGCATGCTGGCTTCATGTAGCATACCTGTTTCTGTTTATATATATATGATGACTGCTGCATTTTCGCATCATGTCATTGCATGCATAGCCGACGACTTTGGCTCCCTTGTGGTTGAGACGGTCGTTGGCCTGGGCCGCACGCTCGGCCGCTCATGGGTAGTGGTAGCTGGAGCGTGCCGCTTGTCCTGTCGTGTCACACTCGGCCACTCATGGGTAGTGGCGGCTGGAGTTGCGGCAGCAGGGACCCCGTCGCAGACGTAGCTATTGCACCTATCCATCCGGTCACTCGAGAGTAGTGGCGGCCTTTGGGTGGTACAGTTTGTCATCGATCCGGCCTCTCGACCATACAGGGGTCGTGGTGCAGAGAGGTGGGCGGGGTGACCATCCGTACATACGCTGTTGTTATTATATCTGCTGGTTGTTTACTTATGCTGTTGTTGCTTATCTATGCTGCTGTTGCTAGATTATACTGCTGTTGTTTATTTATGCTGTTATGTTTACATAGGTTGAGATTTATACCTGTGATATGTGTTTAGACACTGGCCTACTTACTGTTGACATGTATATACCTCACATGATACCATGTAGTTATGAGCAGTACTGTAGCAGGACTTTGCTACACTTTACCTTCTACCACTAGCCTAGGATATGGTTTCAGGTATGGACACTTATTATGATATCACTGTAGTATCTGCTATTTCCATTTGGGACTGTATACCTTTGCATCTCTAGTTTGTTTTACTATACTCATGCACTATCAGTCTATTACCCGCTGAGTCTTTATACTCACCACCCCGTATATTGGTAATTTCACCAGGTAGCAGGTAAAGGATTTATGGAGTCGCCTGGAGATCCTGTCCGCCAGTTCCACGTCGCATTCGAGGATGACCTTACGATTTCGTTATTTCTTACGTTATTTGTATTTTGGGTTTTGTACTTGTTTATGTATTTGTATTCTTTTGTATTTAGTTTGATATTATTGTGTCAAGCCGAGCCGGCTCGCAGTCAGTTGATTTGTGTTTTGTGATCGTTGTTTGAAATTTTCGCTGTGTTGATTTTTGTTCAGCCGTGTGGGCTGATTCATATATATTATATAACTGTGTGGTTGTGTTTATTTCTGTTCCAGCCGAGTGGGCTGATTATATAACTGCGTGGTTGTGTATATATATTCCAGCCGTATGTGGCTGATGTATTTTGTATGTATGTTTGCCTCAGATTGTCACCGGTACAGGGGAGATGCTGCCAAAATTTTTCGGTAAGGACTCCTCTGGGGGCGTGACACTACCTCCAGCACAACCTGTTTAGTATGGTGGCAACCAGGTGCAGTTACACCAAATGCAGGCCACGTTGGAGGCTCCACCAAGTGATACTAATGCTCAAGTCTTCTCCCTTATCAGAGAGGAGGTAGCAAACGCCTCCACTGTTGTCACGGGTCAGATACGCATTTTTAATCTATATGCAACTATGCTATTTGATACTGGGGCAACCCATTTGTTTGTCTCCATAGTATTTGCTGAAAGTATAGGTATACCCTCGGATGTCCTAAGTGGACAGTTCTTAATGACACTACCCTCGGGAGAGATAATGTCATCTATGCACTGTCTACGTGCTGTGCCAGTCAGAATTTTATACAGAGAATTGTATAGTGATCTGATAATGTTGAACATGTCTGACTATGATGTTATTTTTGGGATGGACTTTCTAAGCAAGTATGGTGCTTCCATCGAGTGTTGTAAGTGAAGATTCCTATTCCAACTTGAGGTAGAGCCTATGTTTGAGTTCATCGGAGAATCCAAGAAGAGAACCCAGAAATTCTTATCGGCCATAAATGCTCAGAAAATGTTAGCCGATAGATGTGTCGGGTTTCTCGCTCGTGTGGTTAATACCCAGCAAGAAAGAGACCAAAAGCTAGAGGAAGTTAGAGTTGTATGTGACTATCCGGAAGTGTTTCTGGATGAGTTGTCAGGCTTGGCTCCAGATAAGGAAATTGAATTTGAGATTGAACTCATCCCTGGTACCCATCCAATCTCAAAGGCACCATACCGCATGGCTCCAGCAGAATTGAAAGAACTTCAGGGACAACTACGGGAGCTTCTTGACAAGGGTTTTATTCGCCCTAGTCACTCACCATGAAGAGCTCCGGTGTTGTTTGTAAAGAAGAAGGACGAGTCCATGCGAATGTGTGTGGACTACCGAGCATTGAACAAAGTAACCATCAAAAATAAGTATCCCCTGCCGAGAATTGATGATTTATTTGATCAGCTAAAGGGAGCCACAGTTTTATCCAAGATAGATTTATGGTCCGGAAATCATCAAGTTAAAGTGAAAGCGGATGATGTGCCGAAGACGGCATTCCGAATGAGGTATGGGCACTACGAGTTCGTAGTTATGCCTTTTGGAGTGACGAACGCTCCTGCTACGTTTATGGATTTGATGAACAGAGTATTCAAAGCATATTTGGACATGTTTGTAATCATCTTCATAGACGATATCCTTATATACTCCAGAACTCAGGAAGAACATGTTGAACATCTGAGGATAGTATTACAGATCCTTCAGCAGAGCCAGCTATATGCCAAGTTTTCCAAGTGCGAGTTCTGGCTCAAACAAGTGTCCTTCCTAGGTCATATTATTTCCAAGGATGGGGTTATGGTAGACCTGACAAAAATAGAAGTTGTGAGTAACTGGAGTAGACCCAAGAATGTCAGTGAAATCAGGAGTGTTCTTGTGTTAGCAGGCTATTATAGGAAATTTGTAGAGAACTTCTCAGGATCGCCTCACCACTGATAGTACTTACCAGAAAGAATCGAAAGTTTGAATAAACAGAGGGTTTTGAGAAGAGTTTAACTAAATTGAAAATGAGACTGACCAGTGCCTCAATCCTAACTCTCCCAGGGAATAACAAAAGCTTCAATATTTACAATGATGCTTCTAAATCGGGACTCGGGGTTGTACTGATGCAGAATGGCAAGGTCATCACTTATGCCTCGAGACAACTCAAAGATTATGAGAAGAATTACCCTACTCATGACCTTGAGTTAGTAGCGGTAGTCTTCGCTCTCAAGATTTAGAGGCATTACTTATATGGAGCTCAGTGCAAGATTTACACAGATTATCAGAGTATAAAGTATTTCTTCACTCAAAAAGACTTGAACATGAGACAGTAAAGATGGCTTGAACTGGTCAAAGACTATGACTGTGAAATCCTTTACTATCCAGGGAAGGTGAACAAAGTGGCAGATGCACTAAGTAGGAAATATTGTGCCGCTCTATTGTCCTTAGCTGCCATGGCCACTCCCCTCCAGAAAGAAATAGAAGATTTTGGGCTTGAAATCATTACTGGGCAACTCTCCAATTTGACATTAGTGTCAACCCTGCTTGACGAGATACAGAAAGGGTAAGATGAAGATTCTAATATTTAGAAGATCAAGTAGGTATTATAGGAAGGAGAAAATGGGGAGTTTTGAGTATCAGACGATGGGATACTATATTATGGTGATCGCCTCTATGTCCCTAATCAAGAAGAACTATGAAAGAAAATTCTAGATGAAGCCCACGGAGCACCCTATGCAATGGATCCTGGTTCCACCAAGATGTACCAAGATTTAAAGGAACGCTTCTGGTGGTCTAAAATGAAAAGAGATATTGCAAGATATGTCAGTACCTGCCTGACATGCCAAAGGGTTAAAGCAGATCATCAGAGACCAAGCGGAGTTCTACAGCCTATCAAGATTCCAGAATGGAAGTGGGAGGATATATCTATGGACTTCATAGTAGGACTACCCAGAACCATGAATGGTTACGATGCTATCTGGGTAATAGTGGACAGATTGACTAAGTCTGCTCATTTTATAGATATCAGAACATTTTAATCCATAGAACAGCTAGCACAAATGTATGTTAAAGAGGTTATTAGATTGTATGGAGTTTCCAAGACCACAATTTCTGATAGAGATGGTCGCTTTACTTCACACATCTGGGAGTGTGTTTAGAGAGCGCTTGGCACCAATTTACGATTAAGCACAACATTTCATCCTCAAATTGATGGACAAATAGAATGAGTAAATCAAGTCCTGGAGGATATGCTATGGGCTTGAACCTTAGATTTAAAAGGGAGTTGGTGCCGATACCTATGCTTAGCAGAATTCGCATATAATAATAGCTATCAAGCTACTATCGGAATGGCACCCTATGATACCCTATATGGGAGGAGATGTAGATCTCCTATATGCTGGTATGAAGGCGGGGAAAAGAAAGAAATGGGACTCCAGCTAGATCTTATCGAGGGCACCACCAAAGCTATTTAGAACATTCGCCAGAGGATAGAAACTGCTCAGAGCCGGCAGAAGAGCTATGCGGATGTGCACCGTAGACCACTAGAATTTGACGTTGGGGATTTAGTCTTCCTCAATGTAGCTCCTATGAATGGAGTAATTGTTAGTGAGAGCCCTAGAGCCAATCATATGATGATTGTTGTATGGACTTGATGTATCATCTTCCTATATATATATAAAGACATTTCTTTATGGTTATTATACTTACTTGTATTGGTGTCAAATAACTGAGTATAATAACGTCCTTGAGTAGAAGGTTTCTTATCTATATCAATCGATTGGTTGAATTGATGATGAGATGATATAGAGAATACTACTCTTAATAATTCCTAGTCAAGTATTAACATTCAAGGATAATGTTAATGTGATGAGACTAGCATGTAGGTCAACTCGATGACTTGATCTCATAAGTCATGGATATTAGATATCAAGTTTACACATGGGTATGCATTGGAGAATGTATAATGAATGGCCCGTCATGAGAAAGTATCATGGATCGTTATATGAGTGTCATATACTTTCTCATGTGACTATTAGTATGACTATCAGTCCTTGGACCTGAAGTCACCATGGTTCCCTACATAAGGAGTTGTATATTTTGGCTTCGTCAAACGTCACCCATAAATGAGTGGACTATAAAGGGGACTACTAGGTATGTAACAAAATATGCGGAGGGATATGAGTGATGTAGAAGGGATATATCCCTCCTATATGATGGAAGTGACATCATGATTCTTGATAGAGTGAGACCACTAAGTGCATGGTCATGCACAAATAAGTCAATATGAGATATTGAGCTCATTTGATTAGAGTGAGTCTACTTTGACTTCAAGACATAGATAGATTGATTAGAGGATGACACGGTCTATACCTCAATTGATCATTTAGATGTCAAGGACAGAAGGACATTGTCACATATTATGAGAGCCACAATTAGTTGTCACAATGGTGATGTTGGATCTCATCATTCTTGTAACTTGGGTAGTAATGATGTGTTGCTAGATACCTCTCTTTACTTATGCTTCTAAATGGGTTTAGGAGCATTGCCACCATTATAAGAACCTATAGGGTCACACACAAAGGGCAGTTAGATGGAGATTAGGTTCATATGATGGACCAAGAGAATTAGGTCCATGTGATGAACCAAATTTGATTAAGAGTAATCCAAATTAGACTAATTGAGTTGGACTCAATTTGATTCATGTGTCAAATGTGTCTAATTTAGACTATGATTCATTGAGTCAATTTAAACCAATGAATAATGATTCATTAAATTAAATTGATTTGAATCAAAAGTTAGATTTGATCAATCATGGGAGATAAGAGGTCAAGTTTGACTTGACTTGAGAGGAAAGATGAAGGATCAAGTTTGACTTGACCAAATGCCACCTCATTGTGACTTGGCATGGGACGGCCAATGATGATGTTCCACATCATCAAGGCTACATCATTGTGTGTGACCTCATGAGGAAGACCAAGAGCCATGACTCTTGGTATTACATGGAGATATAAGAGCTCTAATAAGTGGCCGACCATATTGAATCAAGGGAATTCAATGCTTCTTCTTCCTCCTCTCTTCTCTTTCTCTCCTTCTCCTCCATTGCCGAGACCTCTCAAGAGTGCTAGCACACTCTAAGTGGTTTTTCTCTACCTTTTGTCCGTGTGGATACGTGTAGAGGAGTGTACACTTGACACTCTACGAGATCTGACAACCATTTGGACGAGCGGGATAAGCGAAGGGCATCGCTACAAGGGTAACACTTCTTTTTCATGTAGATCTAAGGTAGATCTATTGTAGACAAACATGTACATGAATATTTTTATTTATCTTCACACGGATCCATGGCTAGTTTCGAGGTTTCTACAACGCAAAAAGCGGTTTTTGCGGCTCGAAAAGTCTAACTGTGGTATCAGAGCCACGTGCGAAGCTTGTACATATTTGTATTTTTTATTAAGAAAATGTTTTAGATCTGTAATTTTCTGTAATTTTTCTACTTTTGTATATTTTGTGAGTATTTTTCTTGTAGAGGTCAAGCAACAACTGCTTGGACACTTGTATGCCTCAAATACCAAGAAAAACCTTCTGAAACGGCAAGGTTTCACCCAAATAAAAATATTTTTTTTGGGACAGTGGATTAAGGTGCTATTAGATCAGTTTGGGACACTCGCGATATTCATTTCATGAGAAGGGGTGCTGCCCCTAACCCCTCAAGGGGCATTGTCTCGCGATCGTGCCCGAAAATCGCTAAACGGGACCGCCGCGGAGTTGTGACTCATAAAATTGATAAAACAGTAGTAAAATTATAGACATTTATGTAAAATATATAATTTAGAATTATGTATGATATTGTGATGATCATGGCCTAAAAATCCCAATGTGATTGGTTAAAATTGTGTTGTAATTCATAATATGGCCTGTGTGCCATTTTAGTATTATGCGTGTTGTATATGATATGCGACCTGCGCATCGTGCCTCCCTTATTATGTTCCTATTGTAAATAGATTTTAGACTCGAATGTAACTCGAGTTTCATATTTGTAATGTACAAAATGAAGCGGTGGAAGGTCCACTAAAGAAGGAGTTACGAGGAGGGTGCTGTCAACACATGGCGGTCAAAAGGAGTCGCTTGAAGAAGTCGTTGACCCTAGGTTGACCATCCAATCTTTTCATTGGCTTGAGAAGATCATAGTAGGGCCATGCCATGACCTCATCACAAATTAATTAATCAGTATATGTGTGTATATATATATATATATATGTATCTATCATTGCTTGTGTGTATGTAATGCATGCTAATGTAGGGTAATTAGTGCCTTAATGCGTATATGATACACATTCATGATTAGATTAGATCTTAATCAAGTCAACTCGAAATGCCTACCAAGTTTTAATACCCATCACTACATCAATCATTTGTAGTTGTTGAATATGCCAAAGCAAAGCAACGTATATTATCTTGGTAGGGTGCGGAGGGACAATCTTGGTCCCGCCTATCAAAGCTTCGGTGAGAACAAACTCAATTAGATTGAGTATAACTAGTTAACTCAATTGGATCGGGTAAAAATATAGGTATTTTCCAACGGCTGGGAAGATAGGATAAAGATCACATTTATCTTGATCCTATAAACAAGAGTTGCATAGCGATGTAATTGATAATTAGTTATCTTCCGATCATACTAAGTCTTGGGCGATTTAGCCAAAGCTAACTCAAGGCGTAGTATGATGTGGATCTTGTCCCAAAAGAATTATAGCTAATTGGTATGAATCTAGTAGTGTGGTTTGACCACATCCATGACTTGATTCTACAAAAGTCCTATAATTCAGTGGGAGCATCATTTAGTTAAAGGCCTAATTAAATGATAAGTGGAATATGATATTTACTTTCTGCTTTATTTATGTTGTAGATTGCTATGTCAACGAACATGAACATTTTCTCCCTGCATTCTGTCCTTGACAAGGACAAGGTCAATGGAGCTAATTTCCTGGACTGGTACAGGAATCTAAGAATCGTTCTCACACAAGAAAGAAAACTGTACGTCCTGGAGCAGCCCATTCCGGAGGCACCTCTTGCCACTACCACGCGAGCCGACCGAGATGCTTATAAGAAGCATCAAGATGATGCATTAGATGTGTCATTCCTCATGCTCGCAACCATGAACTTTGAGCTTCAGAAGCAACATGAGTTGATGACTGCTTATGATATGGTTGAACATCTTCATCAAATATATCAAGGACAAGCAAGGAACGAGAGATTCGAGATCTCTAAGTCACTGTTTTAGTGCAAGATGCAAGATGGGACTCCCGTAGGTCCATATGTACTCAAGATGATTGGGTACATAGAGAACCTACAGAGGTTGGGATTCCCACTTGGCCAAGAACTGACCACTGACTCGATCTTGCAATCCTTGCCAGAAAGTTACAATCATTTGTCATAAATTACAACATGAATGAAATTAATAAGCCACTGCCTGAGCTGCTAAGCATATTGCGAACTGCTGAGCTCAACCTTAAGAAGGTAAATCCCAACTCCATTTTGATGGTGCAAAAACATAAAGGAAAGGGCAAGCTTAAAAGTAAGGGAAAGTCCCAAGCCAAGGGCAAAGGCAAGGTAATGAAACCTAAAGGAGGTGTTGTCAAAGATGCTACCTGCTTCCACTTCAGTCAGACCGGGCACTGGAAGAGGAACTGCAAAGGGTACCTGGAAGATCTTAAGAAGAAGAGAAATGAAATTTCTACTTCAGGTATATATGTTATAGATGTCAATCTTTCTATTTCTTCATCGTAGGTATTAGATACCGGATGTGCTTCTCACATTTGTACTAGTGTACAGGCGCTGAGAAATAGCAGGGTATTGACAAAGGGCGAGGTGGACCTACGAGTAGGCAATGGAGCACTGGTTGCTGCTGTTGCTGTAGGAACATACTTCTTATCTCTGCCTTCTAGGCTTGTACTAGAATTAGATGAATGTTGTTATATGCTTGCTCTCACAAAGAACATCATTTTAGTTTCTTGTTTAGACAAGAATGACTTTTCATTTATAATAAAGAACAAATATTGTTCCATTTATTTGAAAGATATATTCTATTGTAGTGCACCTCTGATGAACGGACTCTACATTCTAGACTTAGATACCCCCATCTATAACATAATTACCAAAAGGTTCAAGTCAAATGAAATGAACTGAACCTATCTCTGGCATTGTCGCTTAGGTCATATAAATGAGAATCGCTTATCCCTGCTCCATAAAGATGGTTTGCTGGACTCATTTGATTTTGAATCATATGAGACATGCGAAAGAGCAACTGACTTGTTAGGACTTATACATAGTGATGTATGTGGCCCTTTCAATGTCACTGTCAGAGGTGGTAATAGGTACTTCATTACATTTACTGATGACTTCAGTAGATATGGTTATGTGTATCTGATGACACATAAGTCACAATCATTTGAAAAGTTCAAAGAATTCAAGAATGAAGTACAAAACTAGCTAGGCAAGAGTATTAAGATACTTCGATCAGATTGAGGTGGTGAATACCTGAGCCATGAGTTTCGTGACTATCTAGATGAGTGTGGGATTCTATCCCAACTCACTCCTCCTGGAACACCACAGTGGAATGGTGTATCTAAAAGGAGGAATCATACCCTATTAGATATGGTACGATCTATGATGAGTCACACAGATCTTCCTATATCTTTTTGGGGATATGCTCTAGACACAGCAGCCTTCACACTTAACCGTGCTCCATCCAAAGCTGTGATAAAGACACCATATAGGATATGGACTAGGAGCGATGCTCAGATATCTTTTATGAGGATTTGGGGTTGTGAGGCTTACGTTCGACGTCATGTCTCGGATAAACTGGGACCGAAATCCGATAAGTGCTATTTTATACGATATCCCAAGGAAACGAAGGGATATTACTTCTACATTCTCAGTCACCACAAAGTGTTTGTGACTAAGACTGGGGTATTTCTAGAAAAGGACTTTGTTTCTAGAAAATCTAGTGGGAGTAGGTTTGATATTGAAAAAGTTCAAGATATGGACCATAGCACTGAAGTCTTGATGGAAGTTGAACTGAAACCGCAAAATATTGTGGATGATGAGATTATTGCACAAGGAGTTGAGGAACAACAACCAGTTCAAGTAGACTTACCTCTTCGCAGGTCTGACAGAATACGTCGTCAGCCTGAGAGATACTCATTTCTCTTGTCTGACCATGATGACGTTATGCTCATTGAGAATGAGCCTACCTCCTATCAATAAGCTGTGATGAGACCAGATTCTGAGAAATGTCTAGAAGCCATGAGATCTGAGATGAAATCCATGTACACCAACCAAGTATGGACTTTGGTTGATCCACCTGAAGGCGTCAAACCCATTGGGTGTAAGTGGGTCTTTAAGAGAAAGACTAACATGGATGGACTTATGAATACCTATAAGGGTTGTTTGGTAGCTAAAGGTTTCAAGTAAATTCATGGTATTGACTATAATGAAACTTTTTCTCCAGTAGCGATGTTTAAGTCCAGTTGGATCATGCTTGCTATTGCAGCATACCACGATTATGAGATCTGGCAGATGGATGTCAAAACCGTGTTTCTGAATGGAAACTTGCTCGAGGATGTGTACATGACATAACCTGAGGGTTTTGTAGATCCACTGCACACTGGCAGAGTATGCAAGCTGTATAAGTCCATTTATGGAATAAAGCAAGCTTTTCGGAGCTGGAATCTTCGATTCGATGATGCAATCAAACAGTTTGGTATCATCAAGAATGAAGATGAACCCTGTGTCTACAAGAAGGTTATTTGGAACACAGTTATCTTTCTTGTATTGTATGTGGATGATATACTACTCATTGGAAATGACATCCCTTTGCTGAAGTCTATAAAGACTTGGCTTAGAATTGTTTCTCAATGAAGGACTTAGGTGAAGCAGCCTGTATTCTAGGTATAAAGATCTATAGAGATAGATCTAAGAGATTGCTTGGCCTAAGTCAAAGTACATATATTGACACGGTATTACTACGGTTTGCCATGCAGAATTCCAAGAAAGGATTTCTGTCGATGTCACATGGTGTGAGTCTATCGAAGATTCAAAGTCCCTTTTCTAGAGAGGAGAGAGAGCGCATGGATAAGATCCCTTATGCTTCAGCCATAGGATCTATCATGTACGCCATGCTATGTACTCGTCCTGATGTTTCGTATGCTTTGAGCATAACGAGCAGATACTAGTCAGATCCAGGTGAGTGTCACTGGATAGCGGTCAAGAATATTCTTAATACTTGAAAAGGACTAAAGAATATTTCTTGATATTTGGAGGCGATGGCGAGCTAGTTGTAAAGGGTTACAGTGATGCCAGTTTCCAAACTGACCAGGATGATTATAGATCGCAGTCTAGGTTCGTGTTTTACTTTAATGGTGGTGTTGTGAGCTGGAAGAGTTCGAAGCAGAACACAGTTGCTGATTCTACAACAGAGGTCGAGTATATTGCTACATCAGAAGCAGCAAAGGGGGCAGTTTGGATCCGCAAGTTCATTATTGATCTTGGGGTGGTTCCTAGCATAGCCGATCCTATAGAGATCTATTGTGACAACAATGGAGCAATTGCGCAGGCTAAGAAACCTCGCTCACACCAGCAGACCAAACACATACTACGACACTTCCATCTCAGTCGAGAGATCATCAATAGAGGAGATGTGAAAATTTATAGAGTACCCACAGAGGCTAACATCACTAATCCCTTGACCAAGGCTTTGGCACAGAGAAAGCATGATGGTCACACAAGGTCATTGGATGTTAGAGCCTACACTGATTAGCACTAGTCCTAGTGGGAGATTGTTAGTGAGAGCCCTAAAGCCAATCATATGATGATTGTTATATGAACTCGATGTATCATATTCCTATATATATATAAAGGCATTTCTTTATGGTTATTATACTTACTTGTATTGGTGTCAAATAACTGAGTATAATAGTCTCCTTGAGTAGATGGTTCTTATCTATATCAATCGATTGGTTGAATTGATGATCAGATGATATAGAGAACACTACTCTTAATCATTCCTAGTCATGCATTAACATTTAGGGATAATGTTAATGCGATGAGACTAGCATGTTGGTTAACTCGATGACTTGATATCATAAGTCATGGATATTATATATCAAGTTGACACATGGTTATGCATTGGAGAATGTATACTGAATGACCCGCCATGAAAAATTATCATGGATCGTTATATGAGTGTCATATACTTTCTCATGTGACTATTAGTATGACTATCAGTCCTTGGACCTGAAGTCACCATGGTCCCCTACATAAAGAGTTGCATACTTTGGCTTCGTCAAACATCAACCGTAAATGGGTGGACTATAAAGGCGACTACAGGGTATGTAACAAATTATGCGGAGGGATGTGAGTGATGTAGAAGGGATCTATCCCTCCTATAGGACGGGAGTGACATCATGATTCTTGATATAGTGAGACCGCTAAGTGCATGGTCATGCCCAAATAAGTCAATATGAGATATTGAGCTCATTTGATTAGAGTGAGTCTCCATGGAGTTCAATACATAGATTGATTATAGGATGACACGGTCTATTTCTCAATTGATCAATTTAAATGTCAAGGATAGAAGGACATTGTCACATATTGTGAGAGTCACAATTAGTAGTCACAATGGTGATGTTCGATCTCAGCATTCTTGTAACTTGGGTAGTATTGATGTGTTGCTAGATACTGCTCATTTCTTATGTTTCTAAATGGGTTTAGGAGCATTGTCAATGTTACAAGAACCTATAGGGTCACACACAAAGGCAGTTAGATGGAGATTAGGTTCATATGATGGACCAAGAGAATTAGGTTCATGTAATGAACCAAATTGGATTAAGAGTAATCCAAATTAGACTAATTGGGTTGGACTCAATTTGATTCATGTGTCGAATGAGTCTAATTTAGACTATGATTCATTGAGTCAATTTAAACCAATGAATAGAGATTCATTAAATTAAATTGATTTGAATCAAAGGTTAGATTTGATCAATCATGGGAGATAAGAGGTCAAGTTTGACTTGACTTGAGAGGGAAGATGAAGGGTCAAGTTTGACATGACCAAATGCCACCTCATTGTTACTTGACATGGGTCGGCCAATGATGATGTTCCACATCATCAAGGCTACATCATTGTGTGCCACCTCATGAGGAAGACCAAGAGCCATTACTCTTGGTATTATATGGAGATATAAGAGTTCTAATAAGTGGTCGACCACATTGAATCAAGGGAATTCAAGGATTCTTCTTCCTCCTCTCTTCCCTTGCTCTCCTTCTCCTCCATTGCCGAGACCTCTCAAGAGTGCTAGCACACTCTAAGTGGTCTTTCTCCACCTTTTGTCCGTGTGGATATGTGTAAAGGAGTATACACTTGACACTCTACGAGATCCGACAACCATTTGGATGAGCGGGATAAGCAAAGGGCATCGCTACAAGGGTAACACTTCTTTTTCATGTAGATCTAAGGTAGATATAGTGTAGACAAACATGTACATGAATATTTTTATTTATCTTCACACGGATCCGTGGCTAGCTTCGAGGTTTCCGCAATGCAAAGAGCGATTTTTGTGGCTCGAAAAGTCTAACAGTAATGAGGTTTGGAATGAAGGGAAAGATAAGTCCACATTATGTGGGGCCATACCGGATCACTCGAAGGGTTGGCAAGGTAGCTTATGAGCTGGAACTACCTCAGAAAATGTCAGCCACTCATAATGTATTCCATGTCTCAATGCTGAAGAAGCATGTTCCTGACGTGAATCAAGTGGTTGAGCCACACATGGTACAAGTTCAAGAGAACCTCAGTTATGAAAGTCGACCTATTCAGATAATAGATTGAGAAGTTAAGAAGTTGAGGAACAAAGAGATACCGTTATTGAAAGTACTGTGGCAAGGTCAACAGTATGAAGAGGAAAATTAGGAGCGCGAGGATGATATGAGACGGAAGTATCCACACTTGTTTTAAGTTCGAGAACGAACTTTTTATTAGGTATGAGGAATTGTAACACCCGTAAATTTCCTTTATTTTTACAAGCGTAAAAAGAAATAGAAGAAGAGAAAAGAAATAAAAATAAATGCATAAATAGCCCGGGCTAGGATTTGTACCCGAGACCTCTTTCTTGAGATTTGTTTAAGTATCCATTAGGTGGTGGTAAAGTATCACATTAGAAATATGAAACAATTCCTTATATGTGGATTATGTGCGAAGATATGCTCCAACTTTCACTTAGTATAAAAGGGGTTGGATGAGATCAAAACCTAATCTTCCGCCTCCTCTTTGCCCTCTAGCTGAATCCCCTTCTCCCTCCTTTCAAGTTTTGACCAAGGAAACCTAGGGTTCCAAGTCTTAAAGCTTTCTAAGGAGGGAATCTAAGGGCAGGGTCTCTCCCAAGGAGGTAGTACGCAAAAAAAGGACAACTCGAAGATTAAGACATACGAGGGCGGATTTTGGAGTCTTCCTTGCACCTTATAATCATAAGATTTAGCGAAATGATGTAAGTATCTCTCACCTACAGTATGAGTAGCTTCGTTAATACATGTTACGATATGTATTAAATGTGTTGCATGTTAATGAGATAGATGCTATGATATGTAAGATACCCTGCAATGTTTTGGGATTAAGAGCATGCTTAGATCATCTTAGTTTGCTTCCCATTTAGTTTTGGGACTAAGAAGTATAATCAAGTGCCTAAAGTGATTCCCTATATGTATGGGGCAATTAAGCGCACATAAGGTGTTTGGTTAAATGCAAAGCAAGTGCAAGTACAAGAAATTAATAGTAAAAAGGAAGTATTTTACATTAGAAAGGCATGTACTGGACACAAGGTCCTTGGGTGGACTCCTAGATCGCCCCTAGGCTCCTAGACCGCCTAGTAGTACCTAAATGGGTTCGAGATTAGCTACCTCGGATATGATTAAGGATGCACGCAAAATGGTACAATGCCGGGCCCAAGCAAGTGATTATTATTTTCACTATTATGTAATATAAAGTTTTAAACTTCATGGTTTGTCTTAGTGGAAGTTTCCTAAGTTGAGAATTGAGTTATGTAGTGCAGCAATGATAAACTCAATAATATTTCAAGATGCCTATTTGTTTTTTATTTTGTTACTAGCATGGTTGGTTTGTATGTTAAATTGGTTTGAAAATACATGTCATGTACATATTTCCGAGGTATGGTTTTAGCGTGAACTACTAGAAAAGCATGCTTACAATGTTGCATTTTTTCTTCAAGTAGTTTGAAAAGCATGCCCTCTATTAATGTATGGTTTTGTGAGTAGATGGTACTTACTAAGCATCCACTTATAGGTTTACATTTCCTTATACTACAGATAAACGTAAAGGAATGCTCGAGTAGGAGGAGGCAGCAGGAGTGGTACTTGGGGGTGTGTGTATGGCGGAACAATGGAAAGAGATCAAAGAATTTGTTACTATGGGGAAAATGTAGAACCTTCATTTTATTTTCTTCTCTCCGCTTTACTTAATGTAACGCCCGAAAATTCTCAAACTTGCATTAGAATTATTCTATGATTTTTCTGGAATTTTTAGATATTTTTCCGGAATTTTCCGAGTAGAGGAAGTAGCAAAAGTAATTAGATAAGCAAAATGGTTTAAGCGGGAATCGAACCCGGGACCTCTCGGGTCCGCTAAACCTTTAGTTAGCCTTAGTAACCGGTGAACCCAGCAGGGCCGTGCTGAAAGAAAGAGGAACCAATTATATTTATATTAGAGTTGGGTCAATAATCCACTTAATATAAATTAAGAACTTAAGTTGGGTTTGGTTTAATTTGGTTCGGCAGCCCTCTCCTCACAAAACCTCACGCCACTTTCTTTCTCCAAACCCTCACGCCGAACACCTCTCTTCTCTTCCTCCTTCTCTCGGCGCCACACCAAGAAGACCTAGGGTTCTCTCCCTAGGGCCCCAAGGTCACTTTCCGGCGACGATTTCAGCACACGGACGTTCCCCTCCGCGAGTAGAACACGTGGACGCGGGCGAATCATCGAGAAGTCGTCTCCACCGGAATTTCTAGCGATTAGATTTGTAAGAAATCTAGCACACAATGTAAGAAACCCCTCACCTGCAGTATAATAGCTTTCGTTTGTGTTTTTATGCTTTAGTTAGGATGTATTTAACTCTCTTCGCAGATTAGGGATTTAGTTGAGCACCTCTAGATGGGTCGGGCACGTCTTCCCTCTTCAGATAGGAGGTTAGACGTTGTTGGGTGCCTAGAGGTGGTCTCCCTAATGGGGGAGAAGAGTTAGAGCATCCTAGGGGCTCGATTAAATGTCTAGCTCAGTAATAGACAGTTTTAAGAACTTATTAAATGCACTAGAAGCATTTAAAACAGCAAATTAGTTTATTTCAACTTATGTAGGACTACAGTCCAATGGGTGGGCACCCACAGTCGCCTCTAGGTTCAGACAACCTAGTTCTAGGTTCAGATAACCTAGATTCAGCAAAATAAGTATATAGCATTCAGTATTTTACTTTCAGCAGTGGCACTGTACTGGATTAGATATCCACTGGGCTGGACTCCCATAGTCGTCCCTAGGTTTAGCTACCCTAGTAAACCCTACTAGATTCAGAACTTGCAATCCCGGGTTTGGATAGGGATGCGCGCATAGCAAGTATAGTTGTCAGGGCCCATCAGCAGCATGTTTAGTATTTTCACTTATTATATGTATAGCTTTTCAAATTCACAATCAGTTGTGTGAGTTCAGCTTAGTTTCAGTACCAGCTCAGTTAGTTTAGTACAGATCATGATCAGTTTAGTTCAGTTCCATGGTTTGTTTTCAGTTTCAGTTTTCATGCTCAGCTCTATTTTCGCAAGTATGATAGCTTGTGTTCAGTTCTTGATTGCTATGCTTGTATGATCACATGCCATGCCATGTTTAGCCTAGTCAGTATATTTCAAATAGCATGCTTTGAAAATCATATCTGCATCGTATGCATGTTTTTGTGAGGTAGATGGTTTCTTACTAAGCTTTTTAGCTTACAGATGCTACTTTTCTTATACTGCAGATACAGGTAAAAGAAAAGTGGACTAGTGGAGGCTGGAGGGCAATGCAGATCAAGATGTGTGTGGGAGGAACCTGGAATAAAGATCTGAGAGATCTAGCAAGTTTATCTTATGTTTTAGAATATTTAGCAAGTTAATTACCTTACAACTTTAGAGAGTTATCTATCAGAACATTGTTAGTTGTTTTTCTGCACTTAGCGTGGTTACTTGTCATGAAGTAATGAATCATATCTCACATCATGTTTAGTATGTTAGCCATTACCTAGTAAAATGTTCATTTAGCTTTTATAGTGTTATATAATGATTTTGGCACGCATCAGTGCCGATATCAGAGTTTCTGATACGAAATCAGAAACCGCTGATCGGTCAGCAGATCGATCAGGGGTCTCGGATCGGTCGGTAGACCGATCAGGGAGCTGATTTCGGCAGTCCTAACTCTCTGTTCGCAGCTGTACCGTTCGATAGATCGATCCAGCCGCGAATAGAAAGAATCCCGATAGTTGGATCGCGAACAGCACACCACTGATCGGTCAGCTGACCGATCAGTGAGCCACTGGATCGGTCAGTTCGACCGATCAGTGAGGTCCTGGATCGGTCGGCAGACCGATCCAGGTGCGTACAGAAACTCTAGTGAGTCATGGATCGGTCAGTCGACCGATCCAAAGGTTCTTCCCCGTGCCAGTGTCAGTGGACCGGTCCGTGGACCGATCAGAAGTCCGGTATCAGTGGTGAATACCTTCCCTAGCATGTGTACAATTATTAGGTACATGTAGAACATTCAGTTACAGCGTTCCCAGCAATT